>NC_136482.1:81411601-81489101 GCF_053919585.1 Euprymna scolopes | reverse complement strand
TTGGATCAATCAATATTCACCGGCGCTTGCTGATGCCAGCACAATTAGGAGATGAGTTCGTCGATTTCAGAGTGGCGATAGAGATGTGAGTGACAAAGAACGCTCCGAACTTTTACGACCGAGGCATCAAAAGTGCATTGAGAAGCATGGTGACTATGTAGAAAAATAAATTCTGGGACACAAAAGGTCACTAGTTTTAATGGGACAACTCCCGTAAACGTAGCTCTTCAACGTTTTAGTTTTTGAATTAAAAAACTAGGAGAACTTACTTTTGGAACAACCCTTTTAGAACGAAATATAAGAGTTTCATTATTTTAATCTGATCTCACCAATTTCAGTGAATCATTTTTCTTAATGTTTCATAAATTTCATTTACAAAAACAATTTTCCAAAATGTGGAAATCTTTTCAATAAAATGAATTTAATTGTTGCTATAGTTTCATCACAAGAATCTTTTAAACAATAAGAAACATTTTGTTGTAAACTGGGGGAGTATATATTATTATGTGCCGAAACTCGTACACCGTCTAGTGGTATGAAACGTGCGCATGCAGAGTGTATATACATTTGTATATATGTGACACACTGACACAGTCATCTATAAGATGTGTGTAAATACGCGTGTTCTTCTATCTAGTTTTTCTACTGTTCGTTGAATTGCTGTGTGTATAGCCACGACCACCGAAATATAGAAGGCCTGTTAACTGAAAAATACCTGCAAGCAATGTAGGTAAGATTTGCCAGACTGTCAGACAGTCAGTACTATATAAGGGTCATTTGAAAAAGAGCAATAAAACATTTTAAAAAAGGAAATGGAACAAACAATTAAAGAAACATTAAACACAAATATTTTTTGGCCTTCGGAACAAGATCACAGTGTAGTATCTGTTTTGATGATACACTTTACCTTTTCTGTCCTCGGTCGGTGGAGGAGAAATCTTTCATGACTGAGATTATTTTTGTTCCTATCCAGAGTTCCCCTTATTGGTAAGCTGGATTTTCCCCAGAATATTATATGTTGAAATATTTCAATAACTATTACTTTAAATACAGAAATTATATTTAAAGTTTTGGTTTTCTGTTCTTCTATGTCCATTGTTTCCCCATGTTTTTCATCAAAATGTGTAGCGTGTTAGTTGTCTCACAGGCCATCACCAGTGATCGCTCACTGGCAGTAACCTGTGGTGTTCCCTGGAGACCAAGTGACAACAAGTCTCCCCAGATTTCCAGTGTTCTCCACCTCTTGACCACTTGTGCAGATGATTGCATGTTATCACAACAGCTGTTGTCACTGATTTCTCGTTGACATCGGCCATTGGTGTTTCCTGTGGTTTGGATGATAAAATACTTCCCCAAGGTACCAGATTTGAACTTCACACTTCCAGTGGAGAATTGGTTAGTACTCTCCCACCTTGGTCTTTCCATCCTCCCTGACGCTTCACAACTAGTTGGTGCGGCGCCACTCGACGTCATCTACACCAGTTTTTTTATTTTACTACTACTACTACTACTACTACTACTACTACTACTACTACTACTACTACTACTACTATTATAATAATAATAATAATAATAATAATAATAATAATCAGGGTGCTTGTGCAGTGTACGCATGTGTATTTTAAATAGTATTTCTAAGTTAAATTAAATTTTGGGTTTGTATTACACAGATTCGAAAAACTTGTCAAAAAACAAATATATAACAAATAAATGTTATCAAAGGCAAGATAAGTTCCTGTTATACCTAACTGGATATGTTTTTGGTGTATTTATTTAATGTAACATGTTTATTTTGTATAGATTTTAGAATCTGTGTATAGTAAAACACCACTGATCCCCCCCCCCAAAAAAAAGATACGGTAAAAATTGAAGGGTTTGTATTACAAAATAATATTAGAAACATACTCAATATATGTCAGCCTATGTCATGGTAACATATATTGAGTGAGTTTTTAACAGTATTTTGTATAGTTTTTTTAGTTTGAACTTATTTTCCAAAACTTAACGTATTCAACAGTGAGATCGCCGCCATTTGTCTTTTTAAAATATATCGATAAGCACTATGATTTTCCAACCGAATAAGCATTTTAAATTAAATAAAAACACTAAAAACTTATCCAGTTAGATAGAGAAGTAACTTATCTTGCCTTTGATAACATTTATTTGTTATATATTTGTTTTTTGACAACTTTTTCGAATCTATGTGTATAGTAAAACAACCCCCCCTTTTGTCATTAAATTGTTAAGTGCAGAATAGTTATACCACTCCCCCGCTAAAAATAGCTTTCTAAATAATATTTTAGCACGGTAAAAACAACATCTGTTTATAAGATAAAACAAGAAAATATTTATTTTTATTTAATGTACTCTTTATTTTTAGTTCATAGCAAAACTAATTAAAACTTATTAGTTAATGAATTTTGGGTTTGTATTACTACACACATAGATTCGAAAAGTGGTCAACAATCAAATACATACCAAGTAAATGTTATCAAAGGCAAGATAATTTACTCTTCTACCTATCTGGAAAGGTTTTTTAGTGGTTTTACTCACTTTAAAACGTGTAATCGTTTCGAAAACTATAAATGTTTATCGATATATTTAAAAAAGAAAAATGTCAGCATGCTCGCCATTGAACTCGGTAAGTTTGTGTAAATGAGTTCAAACAAACAAATTATACAAAATACTGTTAGAAACCCACCGAATATATGTCCGCTTATGTCACAGTAACATATCTTGAGCGAGTTTCTAACAGTATTTTGTATAATTTAAACTCATTTTCCCAAACTTACCGTGTGCAACGGAAGGTATGCCGTCATTTGCATTTTTCAAATACATCGGTAAACACTGTATGTTTTTCGAGCCGAATAAACACTTTACATCAAATAAAAACACTAAAAAATATCCAGTTTGGTAGAAAAGTAATTTATCTTGCCTTTGATAACATTTATTTGTTATATATTTGTTTTTTGACAACTTTTTCGCATTTATGTGTATATTAAGACAACCCCTGAATTTTTAATTAATTTGTGTTGTTCGTATATCTCGGTAGAGAATAAAAATTCCCTATTTCATTTCCCGTTTCAGTCATGTAAATTATTTACACTTAAACAAAAACTTGGAGTTTTAAATATATTTCAAAGAAATAAATTACGCCCGGTGCTTAAATATTGAAAATTCATCGATCGTAAAAAAAAAAAAAAAAACTGCTGTGAAAACTGCTAACTTTAATATATTTGGAAATACTCAGTGAAAAGTTTTATTTATTATGAAAAGAACGGATTGAAAAATATTATATAAAAATTGTTTGTTTTGCAGTAAAAAAAATAAATAAAATGAAATATTCGACTTTCTCTGATAGAAATAAAAGTTAAAAAACGAGTTCACTTACTATATTTTGTTAGATTAAAATTATCCCAATGGGCAATTATAATAATTATAATCCAAATGGAGAATTGTTCTTTCTCTTTAGAACATACATAGACAATCGGTAACACAGCCATATTTTTTATGCCTGTTAGCGTGACCACATGGTTGAATACCGGAAACTTTCTATACCTACAAGTTGATCAGGAGGTAACATTACGCTGTCATGTTCACTGGCCTACTCTCTCGTTGTTGTTGTTGTTGTTGTTGTTGTTGTTGTTGGTGGTGGTGGTGGTGGTAGTGATATAATACTTACGACAACAGATACAGTTTAACAACGGACATATAACATTTACAACAGAAAGGGAAAATAATAGTTCTCTAGAGTTATAACATCGGCCAATCGGAGAAACATACCTGGTCACTCCTTTATCTTATTTGACGGATCCTCAGGGAAAGTTGCAAAGAAGATTCATCCATATGAATCAACAAATATCGAGTTGTCTTTCCAGCAACTTTATTACCGATGTTTCCCATTGGAAAGCTGAAACGCTGCTTCTAGATTAATGTATTCTGATCCCCTCTACTGGGTGCCATCATCGCATATGGACCGTCTTTCTCCCTCTCTCGACAGCGTCTGTTCTCTCGCTCTCGATCTCTGTCTAAAAAATCATGTGTTTTTCTCAAGTAATACCTGAAGTTCATTTAACTTTAATTGGCCTCTACGTAATGCTACGTCAGACAGTAAAGGTCAACCTATTTTTAAATTATTGTTTGTTTCTAACATTCTTTACTAGTAAAACATCTTAACTTGAATAATTTTCTCTGTAAATATTTATTTTGCTACGATAACATTCTATTTTTACACATATTACAACGATCATAACAATTGTCGACTAGCATACATTTGTCCTGTTAATATCTAACAATTTTATCGCTAAAAGGGTTTAGATAAACTGTTACATCCGTTAGTTTTGATAACTTGACAAACTGAGTTCTTTTTATGTTTGTAAAGACCTTATACAACTTGCCATTTTGTTAACATAAGTGTGTTCACGCTAGTATTAGGACGATTAATCGGAATCATGAATTGAAAAAACAACAGCACATTTTGGTGTATCGGAATCGCTATCAGAATTTCCGATTCAAAAATCGATTCTTTTAATTTTGTTTAAAACTTAGGTCTTACATTTCTCCTCCTAATGAGAAAATGATGAATATTTGTTTTAAACTACCAGTAAAAAAAAAACGTCGATAGATCATAATAACATCAAAATGCGATGTAAATTTATTTTACTCGTGTAAAAAGCAAATAAAAATGAAATTTTGTATAAATTCGATGAGTGCATTTTCAATAAATGCAGCTGATCATCAAGTTCCAAAAAATATTTAAAAATTGAAGAAATGAAGAAAACATTCTCGTCGAGAAAAATACTGAAGAACATCATTCATAATTAAATTTAAAGTAAAATGTAAAAAATATGTTTCAATTATTGGTGTTTTTTTTCTTTCTTTTTGTCCGGTTCCTTTATATTGGCAAACGACCTTACAAGAGCTAACCAAAAGCGAAGAAAAATCTTTGAATACAAATGGCTTCGTATGGAGTTTGGTTAGGTGTAAAAAATAGTAAATTAAAAATTTTTTCACTAGAACACACCTTGGCGTCAGTTTTTATTTTTATTTTGGGTTTCCATATATGTGTGGTTGTAAAACAAAATATCTACAGTAATAAAAAGTGGATTGAATAGAAGGCAATAAAATCAAAGAGTAATTATAAAATTAATAATCTTGGTTATTAATATTATTTAAACTGTCATTTAAGTTGTTACATTTTCATTGAATAGACAAAAGTATACTTCTTTGAAATTACGCAAAAGACTGAAACTACACACACACACACACACACACACACACACACACACACACACATATATATAGATATATCATTCTGAATTTTAAAATAATTTTTTTTGTTTTTTTTTCTTTTTTCTGTCAAGCTTTTCAGAGTATTCATCTAAACATAAAATCTCATTTTGAAAGGATGATTTAGTGGAGGGTGTTATTAATTACATGTGATTCTATTTAATAAGCCACCAGAAACCAACTAAGCAGATTCCCTTAATTTCTATTTATTCGTATGACTTCTTAAGTGTAAGAATTACATTTGAGACATTTTTGAGATCGAAACCATGCTATAAATTTTGATCTACATTGGAATAAGGATTCTAAAAACAATAATTGGTAGAAATATATCCTGATTTTAATCTTCGTATGGGACATAAAATTGGTGAAAAACTGTTCTGTTGGAGGAATTAATTGGACTAGTATTCTTCTAGTTTAAATATAAATTAATTCTGCTGGATACAAAATAAGCACAAGTATTTTAAAGCATAAAGTGGGTTATTTGTGGAATACCGTGAAAGTACACTTAAAATTAAGGCTGCAACTACCATGAATATGGCTACCGTGTTTCGTATTTGTAAATCTTTCACATTCTTGAAGTTATTCAGTACAGAATTAATATTAGTCTCTTTTATAAGAATCTTACGTTAACTATTATATAAAATGA
Source organism: Euprymna scolopes (assembly GCF_053919585.1). Lineage (NCBI taxonomy): Eukaryota > Metazoa > Mollusca > Cephalopoda > Sepiida > Sepiolidae > Euprymna > Euprymna scolopes. The sequence goes on along the minus strand of NC_136482.1, from coordinate 81,483,166 downwards.
TATAAAAATATTCTTGCGGTTTTTAACTTTTAAATTCAGATAAACATATCTCCGCTCAAATAAAAATTTATTGAGCGAAATAAGAATTAACACATTTTGCCAACACAAAACAAGTGTATTTATGCCAGTAACGTAGAAATCTTGTGTTCTGGTGGCGATGAAGTCGCTGAAGGCGTTTGTGATATCGCTTAGGTTTTAGAAGCATTTCTCACGCAGAAAGTAGTCGAGATGCGTTCTTGTGGCGTAAAAGAAGGAAGATGACTTCATAACGGCGTTTCTTTTGGTTGTCATTTAATTCGTGAGGCACCCATTTATCAAGTCTTTTTGTGTTTTCAATCTCTCTCAAGTGGTTGGAAATCATATACGTTACATCTAATTCAGAAGCAAGTTCTCGAACAGTTGTATGTGGATTGGTTTCAACTAAGGCTAGTGGTTTATCGTTGTCAACATCCGATAGCCACCCACTACGCTCATCATCTTCAAGACTGTCGTCGCCGCCACGAAATTTCTTAAACCGCCATTGTGCCGTGCATTCAGTAGTGGTTCCCTGGCTAAACGTTTCGTTGATATCGCGATCTGTTTCAGCAGCTTTTCAGTCTAGCATGAATACAAATAAGAAAATTGTGCGAATTTGCTTTTTTCCATCTTGTATTTTCTGAAAAGAAGACATACTTTATTTAAAACAATTATAATTTAAACGATTGAATAAAGAGAAAAATGCTATTTAAACTGATATATATAGTAAAGGTGTTATAACGAAAACTTGTATGAAAATACATACTATAAACCTAAATTTCTTTTATGTACACATTAAACAATGTTTCAAGCAAACTATATTAACCTTTTATCGATGTATTTTTTATTTACTTATGTTATGAATCAGTTCGTCTTTGGTCGACAGATATAATTTCAAAGGTCATGTGTTTCTTATTTCTTCTATTCGAATATGTGTGCAAATTACTACTAAGTCTGGCACAAGACTATCCCATCTGGTGTCCCTGAGTCATTATGTCAAATATACTCATAAAATTTTCTCACCTCATCATAATGATAACTTAAAGATTAACGAGTGTATTTGCATGAATGAAATCTCAACTTCTTAGCCGGTTTCATCACGTGCTCAGTATCTTTCTTTGCGGTTTCAGGATTTACTACTCGAATATTAATTATATTCGACAATAGGCATTATGCCATCAATCAATGGCTATTACGATGCAATGAGATCGTTGCTTATTTGCTGTTACGCACATTTAGCCTTGTGCCAACTGAACCGACGCATCGTAAAAACCAATATCATATTCGTTAAATATGTTATGAAACATTTCCATCTGCTTCTATCCTATATTTTATTTCATTATAGTATCTATTAGCACGTGATCATTTAAATACTTTATTTGATGCCACGTTAGACATTCCTTTCCGGGCTATTTGAATTTTTAAATACATTAGGGTTTTCAACGTCAGACCTCACTTTCACAGGAACTCTGCTGATATTGATCAACTACGAGTTTGTTGCTCAGTAGTTATCTACAAAAAAATTATAAAAAAAAGTAGTCATCTTCAGGATGGGAAACAATAGCTAACGGCTGAAAGTGGTTTAATATTGAGTGATAATCAGTAGTTCAAACAATCAATTATGAGATACACCCATATAAAAATTTAGCTACTAGATAAGAAGTTTCTCCGTTTCTCTGAAGAATGGCGGCGAAACACAACGCCATAGAATCTTATGCTTCAAACTATAAAGATGGAAACCGATTAATCAAATGCTGTCTTCTATTGTATAAGGTCATCAGAATTTTACTCTTTGATTATCGAATCAAATTTAAATTGAGTGAAACCTTAAATTTGACAAAAAAACTTATGTCGGCTTTGTTAAGAAAAGTTTCTTTATTTTAAACATTTAAAGTCAGTATACAATCCAATCTAGACTATACTTACATTCCGTGCGAGTTTTGCTATAATAACACCTTCACGCTCTTATTATGTAACCCCCTACATCTGCATCATGAATGTGCATACAGATGCACAAATGTAAGCACAATTCCTCTGCTTTATATACGCCTATCCCAATTTACTCAACCTGCTTATGCTCAAGCCCAACATATCCGTATTTAGCCCATCCTCACAACTATGTGTCTACAGTAATCATCATATCCTTACATTCACATTCTTATCCTTACATTCACATGTCAATATCTCCATATGCACCTTAAAATGTATCCAAACATTCCTCCATATTTATCTCCGTGCACGCATCAATATAGATCTCCCAACTACCCCGTATAAATTATTTGAGATGCCAACATACTATCAAACACATAAGTTAATATTGATTCGATTAGAAGTCTACAATACCAAGTTATAACCCATAGATAAAAAAAAAAATAAATAAATAAAACAGAATAAATTCATGTATACAATATACGCATACAAACACAAGAAAACATTCATATGTCAATAAAACTACATCGATCATACCACATACATATCTATATATATGGCATAATCGCATTGGCACATCGGTTCTCGTTAGATTACAGAATTTAATCAACATTGAGCCTGTCAGCACCGGATGGTTGACGATTCGGGAATACCAGACACTGAATGTTTCTGCAATAACTGCGAAAACCTAATCTCGTCATCTTCTCCGACTGGAATATACATGTGTTTGAGGCCGATAATAATGATAAAATAAGTAAATATTTGTACCAAGTATGGTTAGATGCTACGTTCCATCACAGGATACTATGATGCAATCGTTAATAAAATTCATGACCCTTTTTAACCCCTAACAATATTTGGTATGAATAAACTCCTGTTTATGCCTTACTTATCCACCAAGTTTTAGCCATGAGTGTCAAACAGTATTTGTTTTATTGCAGGATACTTTGATGATTGTCCTATCAGTACAAGGTCTGATACTTGGGCTTCATACCTCCCTATATAATTTTCATCCGTGTGGTTATTTCAAAGATAATGTCTATCAAGATAATCTCCAGACCATCTCCGAGTGCCAGCATAAAAAAATCAGTCGTATCCACCTGAGTTTACAGTGCAAAAGTGCACATTTGGAGCAAACCATTGAACGGCGATACAATAAAACGTGTTGGACACTCATGATGGAAACTTGGTGTACAAGTCAGACATCGACCGAAGATTACTTGTACCAAGTATGGTTAGATGCCATTAGTGGATGGTATTTAATTTGGGTTGTCTTGCATGTTATTTAGCGTAAGTCCGATGCTAAGTACAACCTATTATAAATAGATATTAGAAGAAATTGTTTCTGTATATCTCAATTTTTTGTTACTAAAAATCTGTCAATGATTTGAACTCGTTTGCCAGTCTAATTTACAACTTTTTTTCACCATACCATATAATATAACGTCTGTAATGGAGGTAGTGATACGTTATTCGCATACACATTTTAAATCTTAGATTTGATAAATATCTGCACCACGTTGTTTTCTTTTAATTGCGGTAAATTAGAAAAAAATAATATTTGAAATATAAATGTAGAATTGTATTAGAATTAGTAAGGATCGAACTCGAAAAACTGGCCAGCCAAATTTTATTAAAAATCTCGGTAAATACGAACAGCAGTTTTTGGTTTAGACGACATCATAACATAAGTAATTAATTCACCAACTGGTCGCTGTTCTTGAAATAATACGTAGATACTGTGTCCGACTTGAGAATTACAAATTGCGAAATTGATATTTATTATTTAGATCTGTGCAAGCCTGTTCTAGTCTCACACAAAACACGCGTTCACATCTCAAGCCACATTTCTTATTATACACATACTCGCACACAAACATATGCGCGCATGTACACACACGTACATATATTCACGTTAACGTACATACACTCACATTTATGTACATACACACATACATGCTAACGTACACACATGTACGTGCACATACGCGCACACGTACGCACACATGAGCAACGTCACTTCCCTTTAAAGGAAATCCACACATGCGCAAAAGACCACCAGAAACAACTACAAAATCAAGAGACCTGAGCTGTTTCCTCCTTTTCGATTCGGCTCCCGACCTGGGCGGTCGACGGACCAACCGTTCCCTTTGGGGCGCGCGCCCTCGCGCTACACGTCCACTGCTACTATGTGTGGGGCAAGAGCCAACAGACAGCACGCTCACCTTACACGCTTTCTCTCTCCATGGCCTGGATTGACTTTCTCACCCTCTCTCTCTCTACAACAATAGACTTTCCCTGTCACCAGCTAACAGCGAGAGACGCACGCCAAACTAAACACGTGCTGTATCCTTTCTTTTATTTGTTTCTTCACGAAATAAATTCTAGTTCGTTTAATTTAATAAACGCGTTGTTCGTTCCTTTCTCAATTCAATTCATTTTTCCTATTTTGTACGACTGGGTGATTTATATAATATATTCATCAGTCTGCTACAAACTGGTGACACTCGAACGTGAGATGAACACGCATCAGTCTCGCTACAGATCGTTAAACTAGTCAAAATAAAATATTTATTCAGAACGTAATTAAGCCGTTAAAGAACCGACAATGAACGTTTGTTATCGTAACAGGTAACCTCTTATATAGAAGCATTAAAGTAAGATTTTTATTACTAATGGGTCATCAGTTATCAAGGTCTGGAAGCCACTCGAGGTTAAAGATTAAGGAAATCGTTAGTTGGACGATGATCGAATCCACAAAATAAGTAAGATGGGCAGAAAATTACTTAAGATAAATTGATTATCCTAGAGGACAGCTCAATAAGTATTTGTTTACATTAGACTTGAAAACAATCATGCTTTAGTCTGTTGTGAAGCAGACTCGTGGTATCGTCATGGAAGTTTCGTTTATTTTTGATAAGGAGAGAGAAAGGAAAGTTAATCGGTACTCGGCTTCTTGTTGTAAATGTTTTATAGAGGGATACCAGGGATTAGAGATTTAAAAAACAGGTTTTCGGCATTTTTTTTTGTTGTTGTTTATTACGAAAGTTGGATGACAGTTGGCAAGTTCGATGTTTATTTGATAGGTAGAGAATCAATGGTTAACTTAAATATTTATTGGTAAAGATTTCGAACTGTCCATTTATTTACACGAAGTTTACGATGAGATTTGTCTGACTGAAAGCGTTCCAGATCTGGGGACGTCAGATGGGAAAGGTAAAGAATCGGTGGTTCCACTGTATATCCACACAAAGTAATAGGAGTTATAAACAAAAATGTGAGAAAAAAGAAGCGATGTAAAACCCATAAACTGGCAAGAAAATAATAGGACGAAAGATTTGATCAATGAGATCGAATTTCAGTAGAGAATTTTCCGATGCCATTGGAGATCAAACCCCTAAAAACACCCACTGACTTTAGGCTATGCAGCCGACTCACCAATCTAAGTAATGGGTGCTGTGCCATAGTGTTAGTGGAATTGCAGTACCAAACTTATACAGAAACTGTCTTCATTCCGTATATAAAGTGATCGATTGTCGCGTTTCTTTTTGATATCTTGTATCAAGCAGTCGAATCTTAAGCTGTTTCTGTGTATAAAATATTTTTAATCTGTATATCTGTACATAAATAACTTAATTCTGCGTGACCTAAATCCTGTTGTAATTGGAACACCAAAGACAATCACATCAATATATTTAAATCATTAGAATTAATTTTTTGTTTCTAAAACAAACATTTTAAAAGGCGCATTGAATAATTGGATATAATAAATTTCGGAATATTTTTATAAGAAAATGACAGTAATACCCGTCCTAAGATGGATAAAATGAATTTTCACAGCAGAACAAATTTACACCACTTTTATGCCGCTTACAAAGTTTAAATAAAGATATTATGATATTAAACTTTACCTGTAGGAACCTTATTTTAATTTAATCAATATCCACGCATACACAAAGCTCGTCCCAAAAGTAAAGCCTCCTATTTTTTAATTTAGAAAAATTGTAGAACTAAGAAGACAGGGTTATTACCATTCAAACGAGTGACCTATTGTGCCACAGAATTTATTTTTCTACATGGTCACCATCATTCGCAAGGTACTTTTGCCAGGAATTCAATGATGCATCTCTGATTCTGACGTACGTCCATGACAGGTTCTAGTTTCTTAGAGTCTTGCACTGCTAATATCTGCAACAGAGAGATGAGACTTTCAGGTCATGAATGCATAGGTTCAATTATCATAACAATGCAATTTGCAATTTCTCTCTGATCTGTTCGGTTGGAATAAAAAGTGGTGGCATTACTTTTGAAACGTCCCCCGTATATATATATATATATATATATATATATATATATATATATATATATATATATATATATATATATATATATATATATATAGTTGAGGTAGTTGCCTGTCTAGCCGTACTGTGAAACAGCGAAACAGTACTGTATGTAGATGACTATGATGCTCCTCATCTTGAGTTGAGCATATTGAGAAGTGATACACGAATTACCATTAGCATATAAGCGATGCACTTTGCGTAAACAAATCGAGCGGAGGTATTTCGGACGATGTAAAAACATCGTTAAACTCACTACTCGCTCAGCAGCCGGCAATAGCGTAATGGTTAGGAGCCTTGACTGTCGTGCGACGGTCGGGTTTCAATTCTGGCTAGAGGTAGTTGCCTGTCTAGCCGCACTGATGAGCTGCGAAACAGTACTGTATGTGGATGACTATATGTATATATACTCCAACACAGACAACACACAAGAGGACAGTGCTTTGCCCCTCGAGGGCGACTTTCACTATCGGAAGCTGTAGACAATTCATTAAATTAGGTACGGGCATTAATGGCGGAAAACTGATTAGGGGACCATAGTTTTGAAAGCCGAGTTATTATAATTTTTTGTGGGTTTCCGATTACTTTTTGATTGTATTTGAAAGATTAAAGCGTAAAGTTAATTTCCAAGAGGAAAAAATATTTGTACACATGAAAAAAAAGTTATAATGAAAAATGTTTTCACGGCGACAATCAGAAACTGACAAGTTAAGCTAAATTTTGAAGTTAAATAATTCATTGCAGAAATCCCTTGAAAGATAAATATTAGTTTTCTGGGTCTATGTTACACTGAACATTACATATTCATTCAGGCAAGGAAGATATTAGAATTTTATATATAAAATTATGCTAAAAGTGTAATCTAAAAAAAAAAAGAGGAAATATTTTTTACAATTATGATTTTCTCTGTGCGAAAATATTAAATAAACAATGCTTAATTCAATGATAATTGAAGTATATCAACATTAACAATGCATAATGAATAAAAATGCACAAGACAAAATAACATTATAGATAGATCGGCAGACGGTACGTCTCGTAGGGAAAGATCGTCTATCGGTTCTTTTATTTACAAAAAGCAAAGATTTTCAGACTGTCGCGCCCTCTAGTGGTAGTTCATTGAAGTGCAAGGGAGATAATCCGTAGTTCATTGAAGTGCAAGGGAGATAATCCTGTCCAATATATTACATCCCTTCAATCTTACTCTGGATCACGAACATAGTCTTCAAATTTTTTTGGTGGTCTCCGAATACGCCCTGACTTGCGAGAGAGTGGTGATGCCGATTTTTCTACCACTGCTGGAGTCTCTGCAACCTCTTCCATATGCCTGCTCTCAGGTATTAAACTTTCCTCAGGACTGTCGGGTGTGCTGGAAACTTCAGGTGTGCCGAAACTCTCAAGATTCTTTGCAGCATTATCTGCTTGTATCTCAGGCGTAAGTTCCACTGCTACTGGTGATGAGAGTTTCACAAGCTGGTCCACATGCCTCCTTACTAGCCCTCTACCGGTTTCCACTTCAAAATTCACTGCTCCCAACTGTCTGGTAATGGTACCTTCAATCCACAAGCACAGGATCGGCTACTTTAAATTCACGGAGCGGCACCATTACCTTGCTCCCCCTTTCCATTTTATTTTTTACATCCATAGCCTTGTACGTGTCTGGCTTTGCCAAATGAAACGCTGTTCGTAAATGCCGTTTGAATATCAGCTCGGCAGGAGAAACCCCAGTTGATGAGTTTGGAGTTATCCTATAAGTGAATAAAAATCGGTTCACCTTGGTTTCAAGTGTTGCCTTGCCGTCTGTATTCATCCTTTTAAGCGCTTCCTTGAAGGTGCGCACACTGCGTTCTGCTAGTCCATTCGAGGAAGGATGGTAAGGAGCTGTGAAAATGTGCCGAATTCCATTAGCATTCATGAATGCTTTGAATTATTCACTTGTAAAACAGGGACCGTTGTCACTCACAATTAATACCGGTAGTCCATGAGTTGCGAAGATCCCTCTCAATTTTTCAATTGTGGTCATAGCAGAAGATGATTTTGTAATGCAAACTTCAGTCCACTTTGAATGAGCATCCACTACTATCAAAAACATGTGCCCCAAAAATGGACGCGCATAATCTAAGTGGACTCTCTCCCATGATGAACTTGGATATTCCCAGCAATGAATGGGAGCCTTGCCAGGGTTGCTTTGATAATGTATGCAGGTTCCACAAGCTTTACCGGCTCTCTCAATATCTGCATCAAGATTTGGCCATCACACATAGCTGCGAGCAAGGGCCTTCATTCGCACGATCCCTATGTGTGTCTGATGTAATTGCTGCAACACTTTTGTTCTGAGTATAGCCGGAATTACTACTCTACTCCCCCATAATACGGTACCATCTTCACATGTCAACTCTGTCCGTTTGTTGAAGTAGGGCTTCATTGCCGTGTCTGGAATACACCTACTCCAGCCATTCAGGATGTATTCGTACACCCGACTCAAAGTAGGGTTCTTCTTGTCTCCAATCTTACTGCCGCCACAGTCACTGGAGCATCAACCAAGTTCATCATGTGTATCCTGTTAGAATTAGGTGTGACATCTTGCTCCTGCACACTGATTGGAAGACGACTGAGGCAATCTGCATTTCCATTAAGGGACCCGGCACGATACTCCAACCTGTAATTATAGGCAGCCAGAAATATGGCCCAGCGTTGAACTCTGGCAGCAGCAAGAGAAGGGGTCGGCTTGTTTTCAGCAAACAACCCCAATAACGGTTTGTGGTCAGTGAACAACGTAAAATTATTCCCATACAGATATTGGTGCAACTTTTTCACCGCAAAGACTAGGGCCAGTCCCTCCTTCTCAATGTGCGCATAATTCCGTTCTGCCTCAGACAGCGTTCGTGATACGTAGCATACTGGTTTCTCCCTTCCATCTTCCATTTTGTGAGCCATTACAGCTCCCAGTCCATAGGGAGAAGCATCTACTTTCACCAGAATCGGTCTAGATGGATCAAAATGAGTTAAAAGAGGTGCAGAACACAGCATTTTCTTTGTTTCTTCAAAAGCCCTGGTTTGTCCAGCACCCCATACCCAGGGAGCACCCTTCCTCATTGTTGTGAAGCGGTTCAAGTATAGTTGATAAGTTTGGCAAATGACTATGATAATAGTTAAGTGCCCCTAGGTAGGCTCTTAATTCTGTGATGTTTTGCGGTCGAGGTGCCTCTGTCATGGCGGCTACTTTGTCTGGAAGAGGCGCTATGCCTTCCTTACTAATTCTGAAACCCAGATATGTCACTTCAGGAAGGAGAAACTTGCACTTACTTCTCTTTAATTTTAATCCGGCCTTATCTAGAGCAGCAAATACACTGTATAAATTCTTCAGATGACTACTGTCATCACTACCTGAAACCAGGATGTCATCCACACGCACCTTGCAAAAAGGAATGTTCTTCAATCTTTTGTCCATCTCCCTTTGAAAAATCCCTGTAGCACTGTGTACCCCAAGTTGTAGTCTGGTGGGCTGGTATAATCCTTGGTGAGTGTTTACTGTTAGCAGTTCCTGGGTTTCTGCATCCAATTCCAGCTGCTGATAGGCATGGCTCAAGTCGAGCTTGCTAAATTTTTGACCCCCTTTCAGAGTAGCAAATATATCTTCTGTCCGAGGAAGAGGGTAATAGTCACATGGTGATGCCCGGTTTACTGTTTGTTTGTAATCTCCACAGATCCGGATGCCTTCATTATTATTTTTGGCAACCGGTACAATGGGGGCAGCCCACCTAGAGTATTCCACTCTTTTGTAAATTCCCTGGTTTTTCAGGCGATTTAGCTCCTTTTCCACATCCGCTTTTATGGCATAAGGTACTGGGACTCACCGCTTTCATGGCATAAGGTATTTGGGACTCACCGTTTTATCAATGGGTATTTTGACCTTAAAATCCTTTAAACACCCCATTTCTTCACTGAACAGCGAATCAAATTCTTTTAAAAGCCTTTCCAACCTCGAAGGGGAATCTTCCTGGTATAAAGGAAACATGCTTCTCCAATCCAGCTTTATCTTATTCAACCAGTTGCGGCCAAGAAGTGTCGGTACATTACCTTTCACCACCAGCAAAGGTAGTCGATGCTTTAACCCTTCCTGGATTACTTCCACGTCTGTGGTCCCATGTGGTTTCACTAATTCACCAGTGTACGTTCTCAACTTGACATGGCTTTCCTTTAGATCACGAACTTGGCCAATTTTATTGAATTTTTCTAGGCTCATTACTGTGCATGCAGCTCCAGTGTCCAATTCCATGACCACTTTCTCTTGATTAATTAGCAGTTCCACTAATACTGGTGGTGTCCGCAGGTTAGCAACTGTGTGCAAGTCTAGCCTTTCCATACTTATTTCCATTTCTTCACAACAATTTTCCTCCACATTGTTCACCATCCTGCTTTCCTTACCTCGTTTTTCGGAGTTACGAGGCCTGCTCTCTTCTTGCCTACACTTCCGACGAGTATGCCCTATTCGCCTGCATTTAAAACAATCCTTGTTTTTAAACTGGCACTTGTCCGCTTGGTGGTCAGTGCTTCCACAACGATAACACTCTCGTTTTAATGGTAACCTGTGTACGGATCTTTCACTTCCACTCGTCTGTGCTCCCAACATCAACTTGGAATATTTCCTTGCCGATTCCATAGACACTGCTATTTCAATGGCCTTGTGCAAAGTTAGCATTCTTTCGCCCAGCAAGCGCTCCTGTATCTTCTCATCTTTCACTCCCACAACCAAACGATCACGTATGTGTTCATTTACTTTTTCTTCAAAGTTGCAATGTTCCGACATTTTTCTCAGTGTGGCCACATATTCACTAATGGACTCACCTTCTTGTTTGTCTCTCGTGTTGAATAAGAAACGTTCATGTATCTCGTTGGGAGCCGGCCTGATGTGCCTCTCCATCAGAATACATAGTTCTTCAAATGTTTTCTGCTCTGGCCTGTTTTCGGCTAAACCCCTGAGAATAGCATAATTTTTTGCCCCAATAACCGACAAAAATATAGCACGTTTCTTACCTTCATTCAACACGTCATTGGCAGTAAAAAAAACTTTACTCTCTCAATATAGTGCGACCATTCTTCTTCCGCACTATTCCATTCTCCAATGGTGCCAAATAAAGCCATTTTTATCTGCTACTCGGTAACTTTTCCTCGTTCGATTTGTTGTGGGTGTTCGCTTTTAATTTTAAATTGTCTTGTTACTCCTCCGCATTATTCGTTCTTCGTCGCCAATTGAAGTATATCAACATTAACATTGTATAATGAATAAAAATGCACAAGACAAAATAACATTATAGATAGATCGGCAGACGGTACGTCTCGTAGGGAAAGATCGTCTCCCGGTCCTTTTATTTACAAAAAGCAAAGATTTTCAGACTGTCGCGCCCTCTAGTGGTAGTTCATTGAAGTGCAAGGGAGATAATCCGTAGTTCATTGAAGTGCAAGGGAGATAATCCTGTCCAATATATTACAATAATATCGGTAGTTCGAGAAATTAATTTTTCTTCGAGTTATATCGAATTCGTTAATATGCACTTTAGGGGCTTTTTGTCGTAACGTTCCTGAAAGAATGAATTTTTCTTTTATTTATTGTTACAATTTATTAAAAAAAAACAGCAAAAATAAATTCATTCATTTTTTTTTTTACTACTGAAAAATATTACTTTAGTAAAGGTGTTTGTTGTTTTAACAAAATAATACATTTCCACTAAGATTCAAATAAAAATAATGTGTTCATTATATTCCATGATCATTATTTGATAAATACTGAAAATTTCATTAAAATTGCTTGATTTCCTGATTTTTGGTGAATTTTTTAAGTAAAGGAAGGGTAAAAATGTATGTATTCATTTTGCAGGTACCTACATTAAATCATTGGTTGAAAATAATAATAGGTTCTATTCTTGTCGGCACGTGGAAATAGTCTGTAAATGATATTTGCAAAAAAAATTCTCAAAGTATCTTAGTCTGGAAAAGTATTTCCAACTCTCTCCATAAATTACAAAAGCATCATTGATGAAAAAAAGTTGTGTATTAGAAATCATCACAGCTAAAGTACACTAGTTAAATACAAGTGTTACAGTTTTGGGCTATAAGATAAAGGTTCGTAATATTTAAATAAAATCGTAAATTTAATTCATTAGATTATGGTTTTTATTCAAGTAATTTAGTGATGTTTGACAATAACAAAATTTAGCACAGAAGTTTTCTTTTTACTAGTTTGGATAAGTTAACAAGATTTAATATGTTTTACGTGCATTTCGTTGAGTTTCTGTTTTCATTTCTGTTCGACATAAAAAGAAAGAATATCATGGAACGTAAAATGAATTATTTACAGCTGAGGTATATTTTGGCATGCATTTTTTATGTTATTAAAGTATGTAGGAAAAAGACATAGGAAAGCAAACTTTGATGAACTCACATTTAATTTAATATTGGATAATCTAAATACACTTATATAATATAATAGATAAAGGGGCAATGTCTGTTTTATTTCCAGATAAAATTTGAAAAGTACACAACAAACATCCACAACTTTTTTCTTTTTTTTTTGTAATCAGCGTAACCTCGAGTGTATAATGCTTAACATTTAAAGAAAAAGATTAATTATTTGGGGTTTAATAGCCATTTTATCATTTAATGTTATCAAGATGCACACGCATCCTTTAATGTTATCACGTAGTCTGTTTACCCGACACTAATAATTTAATTTAACTAATAAGGGAAGTAACTCTGAGTTTTTCCAGAGTTATTTCCCTTACGCCGACTCAAGTTATTTTATTTATTTATTTATTTAGGTACTTGTACAGTTTAATCAAGACATAAAAAAAAGAAAATATCGAAAAAAAGTACGTATCCGTTTTGGACTGAAGATCTCTGAAAAAAATTTATTTAATTTGATCAAGTAGTTTTATTTTTTTACAGCGGAAAACATGTTCTTATGAGAGCGCGTTGAAGTCAGTCATTATGGAATCTGTTGAACAAGCTACGGGGAGACAACTCCAGTTAAAGCGCCGATACTCCCTCCCCATCTTTAATACTAGCTTTTCTTCCTAAAAATCGAACCTTTTGCTCGGTATTATAACAACTTTTTTTTTTCGCTGTAAAAAAAAAAACAAACTACTTGATGAAATTAAGTGAACTTTTTTTTCGGAGAACTTCGTTCCATAACGGATATGTGTAATATAACCTTTTTTCGATATTTTCATTTTTTAATGTCTTGATTAAACTGTACAAGTCCCTTTATTTATTTATATTTGTTATCACTTTTCACTCCAAACAAGTCAGATTGCCACTTGGAACATAAGGGGCTACTATTGAGATCAGGTTTAACAGGGAACTGTGGGGGAGGGGGCTGAGAAGCAAGATGTCTGGTCATATTATATTTAAACTTTTGCAGTTTAGTACAATCAAGGAAGCAGAAAACAATGAGGGAATTTTAAGGAACTCCGAAAGAATAAACTACTAGAATAAAGGGTTCCGACAAAGATGACAACAGTGAACAGGTGGGATTTTGCCGGTTAAGCAGGAATATGTGCGTCGAGAGAGCGCAAATGCTATGAGTTCATCAGAGCATATTCTACTAAAATATTTGGAAAACAAGCACTGCGGTGATGCGACATAGGTTGGAGTTTGGCTGATTGTGCGAGACCTATTGGATTTGAGACTTTTTTTGGATCCTGTCTAAGAGCGAGAAACTAGCAGTAGATACACTAGCCCAAATGTTGCAACAATATTCCATGCATGGGTAAGTGGTAGTTTTCTAAATATATAGGATACTTTCTGATGTTAGTAATTTTCTAGCACGGTAGACAGAGCCCACATTATTTGCAGTAACTTTGGCAATGTCTTCAATGGATTTGTTCAAATTCATGTTGCTTGTGAATGTTAAGCAGAAGAGTATGAAGAATATACTCTAATGTGTTATTTATTATGGAAATCGATGGTTGAAAATGTTTTGTGTATTTAAAAGAAAGCAGTTTAGTCTTAGTAGCATTAAATGTTCCTATTCTATTACGGATTGAATGCCGTTTTCTGGGGTTTCTGTCATTGCCTATGATATATGTGCATTTGTTTTGTGGTGTCATCAGCAAATATAAACACCTTGGATAATTTTATCAGGAAGGTCATTTATGAATATCAGGAGCAATAAAAGTTCAAGGGTTGACCCCTGGAACACACCTGCATTAATATCATGTTCTTCGGGTGTACGGCCAATGCGGGCAACCTGGATTTTTCTCTTATCTAAGAAGAATCTGAATATGTTACGTATTCCTCCAATTGAATTTTATAATCTCCATACGGCCATAACTTGACTATTCTTCGAAATTGACCGCTGAGGCATCCCGTGTCTTAGCGGATATTCATTCAAATGATGTTCACGTATCTTCATTCCTTCTAATCCATTTTTTGCTCGAAACAAATAATCTTCCTCCTCCCATCCGCAACCTCACAAGAAAAAATATTTCTACTACCACGAGTTAGCACACGAATAGTCAGCAAATAGTCGCACGCATATTTCCATAGCACCTGCTTGACACACGCATACATAACAGCGTGTACACAGCGATAGCTTCTCTTTATTAAACACACGCAAAATGCCCTACAAAGCCCCCACGGACATTTTCTTAGATTGAGTCAGACCAAAGACTAAATAAAAAAACATATGGTACACGTACGTCAAGTCTGTTGCCAAGATCGCTGGAAAGATGGTGGGATCCTTCTACCGCTCCAGAAGATATCTCACTACTGATGCAATTCTCTATCTATATAAAAGCCAAGTACGTCCAAGGATCGAATACTGTTGCCATATCTGACAGAGTACAAAATAGACTTCGTGGCTTAGTGGGGGATGCCCTTTTCTCTACCCTGCAACCTCTCTCCCACAGAAGAGACGTTGCGAGCCTATCCTTGTTTTATCGTTATTTCCATGGCAGGTGTTCGTCTGAACTCCAATCTCTGGTCCCCCCTCGTCAATCTTTCACGAAAAACACCCGTCTAGCTGAATCCACTGTGAAAAATTTCCCCCACTCTTTATCTGTGCCTAAATCAAAACGTGGATTCCATGAACAAAGCTTCTTTCTTAGAACTGCACGCCTGTGGAACTCTGTTCCGTCTGCCAGCTTCCCACCGGACTACAACTTGGATGTGTTCAAGTCCAATGTTAACAAATTCCTAATGAACCGCCCCTTAAGTAAACACTTCATCAAATCTCCACACTAACGTAATGTACTTGCAATGACCCTTATCTCTGAGTGGCTTCCGGGCCTTGATAAGTGGTGATCACTGTGTAAAAAAAAAATCCTAACTCGCTACAAAAGAAAATAATGAAACGAATAAATGAAGGAAACATAACTCAATTGCTGAATAAAATAAACATGTCGTTTATTTTCTATCGAAAATAAAGGGTTTAGGTGAGACACGTGTTCATTCAGTCGTTGACGACTACGCGCGTGGAAAAGGAATGAAGCAGAGGATGAGAAATGGCAGTCCCGCATGTAGAAAGGGAAAGAGAAATGGAGTGTTGGCCTCAACAAAACCGTGGGTTCATGATAGCAGTCGTCCACGTGGAAAAGTCTTCAAGCCAAGAGCTTGTGGACGCCGTACTTGCCTGGTTGACGAACCCAGGCAAAAAAGGGAAGAAAGAGGCAAGTTGAATGGTGTTGTTGACTTTTATATCGGGGTGAGTGTTCTGACTGCGTATGTCTATAATTCCTTTCAGGAGAAGTGACGTTTCCCATGTGCGCGTATGTGTTCGTACATGTGTGTACGTTAGCGTGTGTGTGTATGCACATGAATGTGAGTGTATGTATGAGGATGTGTATATGCGTGCGTATGTGCGTGTGTACATGTGGGTGTGTATATGTGAGGAAAAACATGTTCGAACAAGACTCCCCCCCTCCTGGGGAGAATATATATATATATATATATATATATATATATATATATATATATATATATATATATATATATACAAGAGAAACATATTTCGTTTTTATTTTTTTATGTATATATATATATTTTTTTTAGTAAGTTATGTATTGTTTGAAATGTTTTGGCCAATGAACTTTTCGAACTGTTTTTGTTGTTGTTTGTGGTGTGGTGTTTTTTTGTAATTTCTTTGTCCGTTTCTGAGTGTGTATGTTCTTGTATTGGACTAGGAGAAATGTGTAATTGTTCGTCTATGAATGCAGGTTTAAGTCTGTCTATTGCAATAGTGTCTTTTTTTTCTCTTTTTAATATGGTAAAATATTTTTTACTTCTGTCAAGAACTAAATAAGGTCCGGAATAATTTGGACATAGTGTTTTTTTTACTGCGTCGTTCCTGATAAAAACGTATTTACAGGTGTGAATATCGCTTGGAATGAAAATGTTCGTGTCTGGCTTTTTGGTTGGAGTAAATTTTAATCGTGACATTTTATGTTTTATGTCCGTCACAAAAGTTGTCATTGGGGAAATGTCTGTATTGTTTTCGCAGAACTGTCCCGGTAAAATCAGTGCTGATTCGAAAACTAATTCTGCAGGTGTGCTCTGCAAATCTTCCTTCACAGTGTTGCGAATTGCTAGGAGAATGAGTGGCAAGTTGTCTGACCAATCCGATTTGTTTTCGTTCATAGCCAAATATGTTGTTAATTGTCTATGAAATCGTTCCACCATACCGTTTGCGCAAGGATGGTAGGCAGTAGTCTTAATGTGCTTTGTTCCCAACAAATAGTTGAATTCAGCGAAAAGAGTTGATTGAAATTGAGCCCCTGTCCGTTGTGATTACGGATGGCACTCCGAAAATCGCTATCCAATCTTGTAAAATCGCTCTGGCTATTGTTGCGGCTGATATGTCTTTCACTGGTATTGCTGTCGGCCATCTGCTGAATCTATCGACTATAGTAAGGATGTGGGTATGTCCCTTTGGAGTGGGCAAGGGTCCAACAAAGTCGATATGAACATGAGTAAACCTAGCGTCTGGTATACTGAAAGTTCCTGAAGGTGATTTTGTGTGTCTGTGAACTTTGTTTTTTTGTCAAGGAATGCAAGTTTTGGTCCAACTACGGATGTCCGTATTCATATTTGGCCAAACAAAACGTTCCGCTATTAATTTCACGGTGGCACGTTTTCCTGGGTGGGACAAATTGTGGAAATGCTGGAAAACTTGTCGTCTGAGGCTGGGTGAAATATAAGGGCGAGGGTGTTTTTGTGAAACATCGCAATAGAAATTTGTTGTTTCGAATGGTATCGGCATTTCTTCCAGCTTCAGTGAAGTTGTTTCCATTATAGCTGGGAGCGTGGTATCAGTTAATTGCTCTTGTGCTATTAATTCCATACTTAGTGGAGTGGAATTTAAAGAAGCAATTGTTGCGCGAGATAAAGCGTCAGCTACAACGTTTTCTTGTCCTTTTACGTACCGTATATCGGTAGAATATTGGGCTATAAAGTCCAGATGTCGAATTTCTCGTAGACCATATTTGTCGACATGTGTGTGTAGAGCACATGTTAGAGGTTTATGATCCATATAAATGGAAAATTTTCTGCCTTCGAGGAGATGTTTAAAGTGCTTAATTGCAAGGTAAATTGCAAGTAACTCTCTCGAGAAAGTGCTATATTTAGTCTGCGCTTTTTTTAACTTAGCAGAGAAGAATGAAATAGGGGTTATTTTTTGTCAGAAATTAGGTGGATGACAGCTCCTACTGCTATTTCCGATGCGTCCGTCGTAAGTGTAAGTTCCGTTGTATCGCTATCTTGGATATATGTAAGTTTGGTGAAGTTTGCCAAAGCAGTTTTCCATTGTTCGAAGGCATGTAGTGCAGGTCCTTCCAAAACTAACTGTTGGTTTTTGGTTCGTTTTTTTAACAAATCCGTTAAAGGTGCGAGTGACGTGGGACACTTATGCAAAAAGCGTCGATAATAGTTAATTATGCCTACAAAACGGCGTACTTGTCTGACAGATGTCGGTAGAGGGAAATTTTAAATGGCACTTACTTTTGCAGGCAAAGGGGAGATTCCATCCTTGTCAATTAAATGACCGAGAAATTGAACTTCCTGGTGGCCAAAAACACATTTATCGGTGTTTAGTTTCAGGCCAAAATGTGACAGTCTTTAGAAAGTTTGTTCCAGGTGTAGCCGATGTTTTTTGAGGTTTCTGCTGGCGATTAAAACGTCGTCCACATATGAGAATATGAATGGCAGACCTCTGAAAACTTCGTCAATCAAACGTTGGAAAGTTTGACAGGCATTTCTCAGCCCGAAAGGCATCTTTAAGAACTCTTAAAGGCCAAATGGTGTGGTTAGTGCGGTTTTATGAATGTCTTCTTCTGCGACTGGAATTTGAAAATATGCCTTTACAAGGTCCAGTTTGGAGAAAATTGTGGCGCCTTGGAGTCCATTGGCGAAGTCATGGATGTGGGGGATAGGATATCTATCCGGAACTGTGTTCGCGTTTAAGCGTCTAAAATCTCCACACGAGCGCCATGTGGTATTGTCAGCTTTCTGTACCATGTGGAGTGGTGATGAGCAAGCACTTTTCGAGGGCCGTATTATTCCCATGTGGAGTAGGTTTTGAAACCCGGATTTTGCCAATTTGTATTTATCCGGTTTCAAGCGTCTGGGGGTTGAATAGACGGGCGGTCATGTGGTTTTAATATAGTGCTTAGCGCTATGCTTGATGGGGTCCGTGTTTTTAAATGGCTGGGAAAGTTGAGGAAATTTTTGGAGTAATCAGCGGACGTGTAAATCTTCGGGTAGGGCAGTGCTGATTCCGGTGGTTAAAAATTTCGAGATAGTTCCTCTCACCGAAATCTTCGTTTCGTTGTCTGTCAATGTGTAATGAGTCATGTCGACAGACAGGTTGAAATGGGCTAAAAAGTTCGCCCCCAAAATTGGAGTGGTCACGCTGGCTATTGTGAAATTCCATAAAAAATTCCTTCGCATTCCAAGGTTTAAAATTAAAGTTTTCTCGCCAAAAGTGGGTATTTTTGTACCGTTGGCGGCTTGTTGGCTGAAAAATTGAATCCCTGTTGGGTGGCCATGCGGTGTCGGTATGACGCTGATTCCCGCTCTGGTGTCTATTAAAAAGTTATATCCGTGAATTTTGTCACGGATATAAAACAGACGACCTTTTTTTGTGCTCCAGCTACAGTCGTCGTCGTTACTGGCTGGAAGGTTCATTTCTCTGTGCTGGTTTTTTGAACGCGCAGGGTGTAGTGCATTTTTTCGCGTCGACGCAGAATCTCCTGTGGTAGAAACAAACATCTTGTCTATCTCGTGACGTGGACCGGTTCCTGCTTAAACTTCTTCGCCTGTAACTTCGCCGCGTGTCGTTGTAGTTTCTGGGATAATGTTGACGCGTCGGCTAGCTGCTTTGAAAGCTTTTGAACCGCAGACTTTAATTCTGCTAATTCCTCGTCTCGGTTTTGGTCAGGTTGCCGAATGTTAAATGCCATGATTTCGTTGTAGGAGTCCGTCTGTTGAAGTTCCATTTTGTTTTTTGTTTTTGTTGAAATTTTTATATTTCACTTTCTTGTGCGCGGTTTGAAAATGTTCCTCCTCGTGGTCGACAAGTTTTTTTATTTTTCGTGCGTGCCGTGAATTTGTGTGAAAAAGTTTAGTTTACAACGTCTGTTTCGTGTAAACTTATTCATTTCATTTTAAAATAACGGGGTCATCATCATTTGTTGCGGACCAGGATATAAATATCCTAACTCGCCACAAACGAAAATAATGAAACGAATAAATGAAGGAAACAAAAACTCGATTGCTGAATAAAATAAACATGTCGTTTATTTTCTGTCGAAAATAAAGGGTTTACGTGAGACACGTGTTCATTCAGTCGTTGACGACTACGCGCGTGGAAAAGAAAGGAATGAAGCAGAGGATGAGAAATGGCAGTCCCGCATGTAGAAAGGGAAAGAGAAATGGAGTGTTGGCCTCAACAAAACCGTGGGTTCATGATAGCAGTCGTCCACGTGGAAAAGTCTTCAAGCCAAGAGCTTGTGGACGCCGTACTTGCCTGGTTGACGAACCCAGGCAAAAAGGGAAGAAAGAGGCAAGTTGAATGATGTTGTTGACTTTTATATCGAGGTGACTGCGCATGTCTATAATTCCTTTCAGGAGAAGTGACGTTTCCCATGTGCGCGTATGTGTTCGTACATGTGTGTACATTAGCGTGTGTGTGTATGCACATGAATGTGAGTGTATTTATGAGGATGTGTATATGCGTGCGTGTGTGTGTGCGTATGTGCGTGTGTACATGTGGGTGTGTATATGTGAGGAAAAACATGTTCGAACAAACTCCAGTATTGCTTCATGGTTATATGAGTATATAGAGAAAAATGGCTTCCTCTTCCCAGCTTATTTATATAATGTGTTCGTATAGACGGTAAATACGGCACAATCACGTTGACACACAGGTTCTCGCCAGATCACCGAAGTTAAGCAACGTTGAGCCTGGCCAGTACCAGATGGGTGGCTATTTGGGAAGGCGAGACGCTGTATGTACCGCGAGGTAAAATACCAGGTTGAGAAACTGGGGTGGTCTATCCTTCTCTCGAAGGTAGATGAGACTCTCTTAAGCCGTGATGGAGTCACGATAAAAATATCCTTGATAGCCCCAGCGAAGCATCAAGTATTCAGCTACCAACAAGATTTGAATCACCCTACAAACTCGTGTAGTGAGTTCAATCTCGGCTGCGGCCGCACTGTATAGACGGTAAACACATAAAAATTAGATATCAGGTTAACAAGAAAGTTCTTGCGGTTTTTAACTTTGAAATTCAGATAAATATAGCTCGGCTGAAACAAAAATTTATTGATCAAAATAAGCACCATCAAAATGAATACACTTTTGCCAACGCCAAACAAGTGTATTTATGCCAGTAACGTAAAAATCTTGTGTTCTGATTGCATACTTGATATTGCTGAGATTTTTTAAGCATTTCTCATGTAGAAAGTGGTCGAGATGCTTGAAAAAGTGGTATTCGTTAGGTGAGAGGTCCGGAAAGTATAGCGAATGAAACAAAGTTTCGTAGCCGAATTTGTATAACTTCTGCAGGGTTGGTTTTGCAATATGCGGTCGGACATTGCCATGGAGGAAAATTAGGCCTTTTCTGTTGACTAATGCGGGGTGTTGTTGTCAATGTTTCTGATGCATTTCATCGATTTGTTGACAGTACTTCACCGCCGTAATGGTTTCGTCTGTATTAATAAATTGTAATGGATGAGACCGGTCGCAGACCACCAAACCGTCAACTTGACCTTCTTGTGGTGCAAGTCTGGCTTCGGGAAGTGTCGTGGAGCTTCGTCGGCATCCAACCACTGAACTGAGTTCGCCGGTTGTTGTAAAGGGCTCATCGCAAGTCACAACTCGGTCGAGAAACAGGTCGTTCTTGTTATGTAAAAGAAGGGAAGATGACATTTCATAACAACGTTTCTTTTAGTTGTTCAATTCGTGGAGCTCCCACTTATGAATTTTTTTGTCTTCCCAATCTCTATCAAGTGGTTCGAAATCGTGTACATTACGTCTAATTCAGAAGTTAGTTCTAGAACAGTTGTACTTGGATTGCTTCAACTTGGGTTCTTAATTGATTGTTGTCAACATCCAATGGCCGACGACTACACTCATCATCTTCAAGACTCTCGCCGCCGTCACGAAATTTCTTAAATCACCATTGTGCTGTGCGTTCAGTAGTGGTTCCTGTGCTAAACGCTTTGTTGATATCGCGAGGTGTTTCAGCAGCTTTTCGACTTAGCTTGAATTTAAATAAGAAATTTGTGCGAATTTGCTTTTTTTTCATTCAATGCTTTGAAAAGAAGACATAATTGTTTCAAAACGTTTGTAATTTAAACGATTAGATAGAGGGGAAAACGCCCTTTAAAATGATATATGATGTATATTATAACGAAAACTTATTATTACGATTATTATAACGAAAACGTATTTAAAAATACATCATTTGAAATCAAAATTGAAAATACCGCAAGAACCTTTCTATAAACCTAAAAGATAGATTACTGTAAATGTTCTCAAATGAATAAATGTTTCAAAGTAGAGCAAATAGTGGTAATCATTGTGAACGAATAGATTACAGTTAATCTAGTTTTTACTAATTTTGATTGTTGAATATATCTGATGGCCGATTCGTATGCGTGAAAAGATTAAAAAAAATAGAATAGAAAAATATAGGGTTGATAGATATCTTTTTTAAACATCATGAAGTCGACTTTTTATTGGCTTCGGTCAAATGAAGAAAAGTTTTAGCTTGGACAAAGACAAAAAAGACGAACGAGAGGGTAAACACGCAAAGTGAACATCAGAAATAACATTTTTCTTCGTAATATTTCAACAAAAATCTGTCGGTCAGTCTGACATCGCATTTTCTGTATATATATATATATATATATATATATATATATATATATATATATATATATATATATATATATATATATATATAAGAATTTCAAGCCTATTCGTTTTTGAAAAGTAACTTAAAAACAGATGAAAATCTCAAAAAGGCTGAATCGTGAACATTGCTTAATTTTTTCTATTCGGTTCGTGCAAAAATAATGTCGTTTTTTGACGTTGCACCAACCTTATATCTACTCGTAACTTCTTCGCGGTTTTTGTTTTACTTACATTCCTTCATTTCTCATCTTATACACAGCGTGATTCGAGATATTGTCACCTAGTATATATATTGTCACCCAGTGTATATATATATATATATATATATATATATATATATATATATATATATATATATATATATATATTGTCACCTAGTATATATATTGTCACCTAGTATATATATTGTCACGCAGTATATATATTGTCACCTAGTATATATATTGTCACCCAGTATATATATATATTGTCACCTAGTATATATATTGTCACCTAGTATATATATTGTCACCCAGTATATATATTGTCACCTAGTATATAAATTGTTACCTAGTATATTACTCCTCCTTGAATTAACCACTCATTCCTCAATATAATGTGATCAAATTTGGATTTTCTTTAAATATTCTAAATTTATATCGTCCTAGTCATTCCTACACAAAGCATTTCTATTTTTATATATTGATCGAGTGCTCGTTGCACTCTCTCCCATCGGTAAAAAAAATCATCAGTGATATATCACAATGGTTGACGTAGGAAAATTTACAGAATGTCTCCAACAAATTTCTTTAACAAAACGTTTATATTATATCGTTTGTCTAGAGAGGATCATAGATTAAGGTGCCCTCTTGCCCTTTTTTGTGACTTGTGATTTCATAAAGAACGATTTGGAGACCATTTTAACTTTAGAATAGATTGGTTCATTTGATTGAATGAGGCTCCAATTCTTTAACTAAAAGTTATTTTTATATTATTTTAAGGGGAAGATACGAGACCACAGTATCTCGTATTTCTCAGGATTCTACAATACCTAGGTTACGCTAAAATATTAATCTATGTAGAATTTACTTTTACTTTTTTATTTTTAAATCTAAAAAAATACGTGGAAATTTACATGGTTTAAATAGAAGTAATAAACACGTGCTAACTTCTTATATTTAAACCATGAATTTCCACGTAGTCTGTAGATTGAAAAAAAAAGTAAAACTGAATTTTCAATATATCATTATTATAGGTTATATTTTCTTTTTATTTGAAACAAATAATGTATCAGTAGTAAAAAGAACAAATTAATATGACATAATTTTTAATTCGTTCAAGCTAATATTAGATGATTTTTATTCATTGAAACTAATATTACATAATTTAAAATTCATTCAAACTAATATTACATAATTTAAAATTCATTCAAACGAATATTACTTAATTTATTTATTCATCCAAACTAGTATTACATAATTTTTAGTCATTCAAATTGATATTACATAATTTTTAATTCAAACTAATATTACATATTTTTAATCATTCTAACTAATATTACCAAGCTTTTAGTCGTTCCAACTAATATCACATAATTTTTAATTCATTCATACTAATATTACATAAATTTTATTCATTCAAACTAATAAAACATTATTTTTAATTTATTCAAACTAATATTACATAATTTCTAATTCATTCAAACTAATATTAACTAATTTATTCATTAAAACTAATATTACACAATTCTTTATTCATTAAAACTAATATTACATAATTTTAAAATATATTCAAACTAATATTACATAATTTTTATTCATCCAAACCAATGCAACACAATTTTTACTTCATTCAAACTTTTGAATTCATAATTTGTAAATCATTTAGACTAAAATTACATAATTTTAATTCATTTACACTAATATTTTTTAAATTTTCTAAAATCAACACTAATATTACATAATGTTTTATTCATTCAAATTAATATTACATAATTTTTAATTCATTCAAACTAATGTTACATAATTCTTTATTCATTTAAAATAATATTACATATTTTTAATTCATTAAGACTAATATTTCATAATTTTTATTCATTCAAACTAATATTGCATAATATTCTTTTATTCAAATAAATATTACATAATTTTTTATTCATTCAAACTAATGTTACATAATTTAAATTAATTCAAACTAATATTACATGAATTTTTATTTATTCAAACTAATATTACATTATTTTTAATTCATTCCAACTAATATTACATAATTCTTTATTCATTTAAACTGATATTGCATAATTTTTAGTTCATTCAGACTAATAGTACATATTTCTATATTCATTCAAACTGATGTTACATGATTTTTAATTCATTCCAACTAATATTACATAGTTTTTATTCATTTAAACTGATATTACACAACTTTTAGTTAATTTAAGATAATATTACATAATTTATAATTCAATCATATTTATATTTAATTTTTATTCATTCAAAATTATTAAATTTTTTATTTATTAAAACGTCCAAATGAATTAATAAAGGATTGTAATTTTAGTACTTCATAAAAATTTGTAATCACTTTTTAATTAAATTTATGTCGTCAATAATTTTTTAAGATTAAAAATTAAAAACAATGAACCCGTATATGTAAAAATATGTAAAACATAAGTGACTTGACAAGCATTTCTTACTCTAGGTGTCTAGCTATCAGCAACTTTTCATTCACCTTTTTACAACTGATGTCTTTGTTTGGTGTGCTACAGATGCACATAAATATTTTAATGTTTCATTTTAGGTTCTCTTGATGTGTCAGCTTACCACTTCCATGTCTTTAAACAAAAACACGCCATCAGCTAAAACTTGGCGCTCCCGGAAATACACCATAACCAAAAAATGGGAACGACCGTTTTCAAACAACAAAGAGAAAACACACAAACATCATCTTTAACAAACTAACCAAAAACAACAGACTATTGTTTCGAACCCAGATGAAAACAAATACAATTAATGAACACCGAAGAGACATTTAACTGTAAGTAATACGGTGTAAAATTAATTATAGTCATTTGTTTTTGATTGACACTATTACTGGCCGTGAAGTCTGTAGCATGAACTGCTCACCATGAAGCTAGCGGCTTTGCCAGCAAAATTTCTAATTTAGCTCGGGAGTTAGGAACGCTCTCATCCTTATTTGACTCTTATCAAGTCGGCGTTCCAGTCGTCGTGAATACTAGGGACAGCAGAATATTACTGTCTGTCTCGTGGGACGTTCCTCTCACACCCTGCAACTCCAGTTTTTTTAAACTTGTTTCAACCCCGGTTCATTTCGAACGACTACAACCCATTCTCATAGCCTCTATCGGCTCTCCAGTTTACTTCTGCAGCTTCTAGTGACTCCAGCTTACTCCTGCAGAAATATAGCGGCTCTCCATCTTACTCCTGAAGCTCCCACCGACTCAAGCTTACTCCGGCATCTTCAAGCGACTCAAGCTTACTGCTGCAACAACACCAGCTCATTTCAGCGGCTCTCCAGTTTACTCCTGCAGCTCCAGCGCTTCCAGCCACCGCTTCCTGCGGCCCACTGACGTCCGGTTACCCATTCATTCCCACTGACGTTTGACTACTCATTTCAGTGCCCACTGACGTCTAGTTACCCGCTCTACTGCCCATTGACATCTGGCCACCTGCTAGCTGTTTCAGTGCCCATTGATGCCCAGCTACCTGCTCCAGTGCTCACTAACGTCCAGCTACTTGCACCAGTGCCCACTGATGTCCATCTACCTGCTATGTGTTCCATTGCCCACTGACGTCCAGCTACCTGTTCCAATGCCCACTGATCTCCAGCTACCTGTTCCAGTACCCACTGACATTCAGCTACCTGTTCCACAACTCACTGACGTCCAGCTACCTGTTCCAGTGCCCACTGACGTTCAGCTACCTGTTCCAGCGTCAGATCCTGTTTATACGACTCTGATCTACCTAATGTGCGTCATCGTACCTCAATGACACAATAATTTCAACCCTAAAAGACTCCCGTTCTCGATCCAGCTGATCCTGATATCCATTGTTATACATTTTATCATTTTCTTGGTAAACAATAAAACACTTTATCGTGTCGTCTTTAACCGATCATTCGTGTTTGTTATCCTTCTTTGCTATCGCCGTCACTTTTCTTGCTTTGTGTCTATTTGATTAGTTGTACAGTCGATTGGCACCTTCACGACATGCAGCTCTTTGCAACAAGGTTTTAAAAATTGTATCTTTTTAAATGAAATTATCAAAAATATAACTAGGCCCTTTAATATGGGTTTTGAATGTACATTTCAATTAGTTAAGTTAATTAAAGCTTTTATGTTTCTCTTTTTAGTCTCTTTTAAATTAATTTTTTGTTGCTGCAACTAAATTTTCCATTTCCTTTGTTAAGTAAACCACGCCCCTTCTTTACAATTAATACTTCACACTTCTTACGTACTGCTCTTATCTATTTAATATTTATATTTTCCTTTACTAAAATATTAATTTCTACTTTTTTAATTACGGAAATTTTAAGACGCTTGTCCAGAACATCCCCTATAAAAAACAAAACAAAAATAAAGAATAATCTATAATATACGTACCTGTGACGAAAAGAAAACATTGTACATAAAAAATCACGCAAATTAATCAAGTAGCTTTATTTTTATAAAGAAAATTTATTTTAAAACGAATTTGTATTTTCCCAATGCCTTCTCCTCATGTTAAGAATAGCTTTATGAAATTTTGCAAAAGTTGAAATTACTTGTTCCTATAGACTGTTTTCAAGATGGCGTCGTAAAATCGTTGCTCATAGTTTCGCCAAAAATTTGATTTTTTTTTTATTTAAAATACAACTACTAAATTTACGCGATTTTTGGCGTACGTTTTCCTTTCTGTCATGAGTACGTTCATTATCCAGATTTTTCTTTATTTTTGTATTTTTTTACTGGAGGAAATTCTGGACAAGCACTAAACTTTATCAAGTTGAGAGAATGAGCTGATTCCAATCCGGGGTTTTCATATTATAGTTAAAATATTATTTTCACTTTCATTACCCAGTATTATATTTATTGAATTTCCCAAAAGAGTCTTCGTATTATCGCAGTAGCAAATGTCTGTGTTTGTTTTGCAAGTATTTCCACGGAATGTGCTCCGATGAACTAATTGCACTTATACCTTGATTAGCATCAAAATCACACATTTGATTTTAGAGATCCCTAGACACTGAAAGATTTCCTACTCTAACAGCTTATTTCCTCTATCTTTAGAATTTTCGCCTTTCCCCGTCCGTATCAACATGAAAAAATTTAAATATAATGTGAACAAACATATTACTTCCTTATAAATCTGGCCTCGATCATTTAATATGGTAATATGTACTGTTTGGAGCGAACAACAATAATAATAATAAAATTAAGCGCATTTTTAGATTAAAAAAATATATTTAGATCGATTAGTTTTCCTTTTTTGTTTTTAATAAATTTTCAGGCGGAGTAAATTACTACATTTGCACTTCAGAGTTATGTGACTGTAATAGAATTTGCACCCTATTCTGCCTTGACAGTGTTTAAAACAGACTTTGTAATCTAGTAAGCGATGCCTTTTTCCTTTCTCTGCAGCCTCTTTTCTGCAGAAGAGACGTTGCGAGTCTGTTCCTGCTCTATCGCTTCATGGCAAGTGGTCGACTGAGCTCCAATTTATGCCCTCCCTCGCCAATCCTTTACAAAAATACTCGTCTAGCCAAAATCACTATCAATAAATTCCCCACTCTCTATCGTTGCCTAAACCTAAACATGGATTCCATTAATAAAACTTCTTCTCTAGAACTGGCCGCCTGTGGAACTCTGTTCCGCTGATCTACTTTCCAGCTGACTACAATATCATTATCTTCCAAGTCCAACGTAAACAAGTTCTTGTTCAACCGTCCTCGGAAATGATCTAATTATACCAAATTCCTTCTAGAAATGACTATTACGCACTATACCCATGACTACAATACACACATTAACCATTATCCTCGAGTGCCCCCCGGGCCTTGATATGCGGTAACTCTTTTCTAAAAAAAAACTTCAACATTATGTAACTGCAATAGAATTTGCACTTCAAAATTATATGACTGCAGTAGAACTTGCAACATTTGTATGCAACGGTCAAAGACCATGTGTCTGAATAACTGATGATAATTGATTTTTTGTACGTCACAAACAGCAATCGCACCCAACAGGAACTTGTTTTCATATACTCCACTCCCATAAAAATGACAGTTAAAAAGGGTTAATTGATCCTTTATTTACCTATTTATTTACCATCAAAAAAAAAAAAAAAAAAAAAAAAAAAACTCATGTCAAACGGATTAACCTATTTTTACGTTCATTTATCGGATAAATAAATCATAAAATGAAGCATTAAATACAAGCGATCACGTCCACGGACATAGTCGGAAATTAGACAAAAGTTGGACATAATTGAATAAAATGATTGAATGACTCCCGTCAGATTCCGATGACTGATTTGTAGTTGCTATTGTTTTATTTTTAGATTTAATGGTAACTTTGGTGCGATGACAGGGACGAGGGCTAGAAGGATGGTGAATGGGATATATCTTCGTATTAAATATAGCCCCGAGTCGCGTAATAAACGGCTGTCTCTATTGGCTATCATTTGCACGCGGAGCGGCCATGTTTGATTTTTTTGTTTGTTTGTATTTGCTTCAAATGTCGATTATGAAGCATAAATTTCGAGCCGTTTTGTAATCAAGTTTATATTTTAATTCTTTTGTTTCCTTTTCTTTGGGAAGGGGCTAAGGAGCAATCGCTTAAGTAATGTTCTATTTTGAAGTCGTCATACAGATGTCATGTACCCTTAATAAAAACTGGGTACATTTATCGCACATTACATGTCCGTAATATGCGTTTGAGTTAAGTAGATATATAGATTATAAAGGGTCAGTTAAGTATGATTGAGGAGAATTGAACAATAAAAAAAGTGTTTTCTGCAGAACACTTAGTATATATATATATATATATATATATATATATATATATATATATATATATATATATATATATATATATATATCACTATCTGTTATCTGAGACCTGTTATCACTATCTTCTCTTCTCTATATAAATAAAATGAACTCATTTTTCCTCTCTGAGTTTGACCTTGATAGGATTAAACCTCATGACATTTCATGCAAATGTAATATACACAAACTGCAACGCATTATCTGAGGTGTGCTATATGCCTATTACCTGTACACTTGCTCAATAATCGTACATCCCATATTTTTCTGGTGAAAGTTCACTGCTAAAACCTGTAAGAATCAATGGAATTTGTAAAATCTTTTCTTACTACTTAATTCCTCCTTTTCCTGCTCCCCATTTACATCGCCGCTTCATCGTTCACGAGGGACTAATACGAACGCACACCGACTACGGGTTTTGTAGTTGCATACAAAAACTGAAATGCTTCCTATTGCGGGAAAGGCACCTCGCCTATTTATATATTGCTTATTTACAATTTATTTCGAAACATTATTACACTAGGAAAAAAACGATTCTCTCCTTTTTCTTTTCTTTTTTTATTCATTAACATATAATATATCATTTCCTTTTCCTTTAGTTTCGTTTCGTTCGATATGTCCCTTTTTCTGTTTACGTTTTTCCGATTACAGAGTTAAAGATTAATTTTACGGTTAGCGCATTACAATGCGCTAACCGTAAAATTGAATGTAAGATGTTACATTTTCACTTAAAGCGATTACGCACATATCAATCTCGATTAGTAACAAATCGTTTCATGTGTGCTTTAAAAAAGTCACCGACTCCGCTAGAGAAATACTACATTTTAAAATGTAAACAATACATTTCTATATGCATCTCTATTAACCTCAGTTCCGGTTTACTGCTTTTCGTATGCTTTCGTTTCGTTTCTTTGATGTTCCAATTTTTCTGATTTCGTTGCGATTGTAAACATCGTTACGATATAAATCAAACCAAAATGAATTACACTACTGACGCTTTTCTTAGAACAAACAAGGTGTTTTCTTTTTTGTAATGTTTACTTCATTATCTTAGGAGTTGAATTTACTAATTATCTTTGAATTATACCAAGAAAACTAATATTTATCTCGAAATGGATTTTTACATATGATTTATTTAAATTCAAAAATTAATTGAATTAGTAAGCTCGCCCTGCAAAGAATTTCTCATAACTAACTTTTTTTCTCACGTGTACAAACACTTTCTTCCCTTGGGGAAATTAAGTTTTGTCTTTTTCCTACAAACTCCTATTTCAGTCACCTAAATTAATTAGTGTTAAAGGAGCTTAGGAATTTCTGCATAGAAATAACATTACGGCAAAATCATCGTTCGCGTTGCTGACCCGGTTACAGGTTGTCAACTCCGAAAGCCTTCCTTAACATGGGGAGGTTTGGGCTGTCTATTCCAAGGTCCGTTTAATTGGAAATGTTTCGATTTAATTAATGAGAATGGGACAGTTTTCCATGGAACATTTTGGGTTATTAAAAACAGACAATCACATGACATATTCACCAAGGTTTCAACTGGGCGAGCGCCATATGAAAACCGAAACAAAATCAATACATTTATTCTATAAAAATTTATCAAAATATAATTGGACAAACATTTAGTGAAAATTTGGCGTAATAAAATTTGAATTTTAATACAACAATTTCGTAATGAAAGCAACATCGGATTTTTATAACATACTTTTTATTTCGTAAAAATAAATATTTGGATACGTTTTTTTCTTCAAATTAAAGCAACTTTGAAAGGTCAACAACAAATTAATTTATATGATTGTTTTTTTTTTAACGTTTATTTATTTATTTATTACCGGCAATCGTTCTACAGTTTAAATTTTGGGTTATTTATTTCATGCTTCGGCCATAGTCTAACCAAGATTTGCACAGAAGGTGCGTGAAATAAAATAGCGTCTCCAATTTCGCCAATTAATGTGTACAAGCACCGTTATTCTTTAGGTTATATTCGTTGGGGGCACAATTTAAACCAAAAAAAAAAATAAATAAAAAATAAAAATAAATAAATAAAATAAAATAAAATAAAACGGGGCGAAATTTAAGTTTCCCTTCCATTTTTACAACAACCTAAAAAATAAGGAGGATTAATTTACTAGGATTTTATTAGAAGCTGAGCATTTATTAAAATTATTTTATTGTTGAATTTTTCGCATTTTGGTTACATTTGTTAGTTTCTAATCGCTGATAGCCCACTTCAATAATTGAACACAAGATGAAATTAAAAATAATAGTCCTCATGCAGAATTTGACCCTCCCCCCGATTCCATTTCATTCCACCGGATTCAACCGAGCGTTGTTTAAATTTTCAAACATTAAATCAACATTTTATTTATTTTTTTCATAATTAATTAATTAATGATGGGAGTATATTTTCTGTTTATTTTCTTAACATCTGTTGACAAAAATTTAATTTGTACATTCTCTTGAAAAAAAAAACAACTTTTCTCTGCTTTGACCTAACTATTTACAGTGTTCATATAAAGCATTCATCTTTTCTTTTTATAATAAAAATTTCGTTTGCAAAATAAAAAAAGTTTACTGCCAATTTTCTTTAAACAAAAAAAAAAAAATGTGCAAGTTTTCCTGAAAAAAAAAAAAATCCTTTCCCCTGACAATTTATGGTAAAAAAGAAATCTGTTTTTGAGGAAAAAACATTGCAGAAAATATTAAAATAAATATACAATACAAAATGCAATTTTCCTTGAGGAATGTGTTCCATTTTAACAAACTGAGCCACAGCAACGTGTGGCCGGATACAGCTAGTTATATATATAACAATCTATATATCTATAAAAGTGAACGTGTCTGTGTGTCTGTGTGTCTGTGTGTGTACATTTCCCTACGCAATAACTTTGTCAATTTTTAGTCTACAGACGCGAAATTTGATATACATAGTACTGAGATTTGGGAAAATCGATGTGATCGGTTTTCGGTCAGAAATTTGGCTGATAAGGGGTAAAAGTTCAACGATTTGACTTTTGAGAACTCTACCAAACTCCTCGGACATTTTTGGGTATAAACACTTGAAATTTTAGATATAGGTTCCTTGGACATGGATCTAACTTAATAACTTGATTTGAGCCCAAAACAATGAATGTTTAGGAGCCATAATAGGGGTCAAAGTTAAAAAAGTTGGCATTTTTTTTTTGCTCAGCATACACCTCCAAACACCCGGGCAACGCCAGGCACCCATCCTAGTTAATATATTTAAATTCTTATCCGTGTACGCATAACTTGCGTTTCATCCTTTTCCAGGAATTATCAAATGTGGGCTATAACTGTTCTGCCGATAGCACGATTCGAACCCCAGACCAAAGTCACCTTTCATTTTTCAAGCCTGTACCTCTAGAGTATTATGTTTGCATCCAAACGAATTTAATAAATATTATATTTCTGAAGTCGTGCAACTAATATAGAATTTAATCATTACTTTTTTTTCAAAAGTTTAAACATTATGATACAGTACATTTTTTTTATATTACATTTATAGTTGCGTTTTTGTGAATTAGTAACCATTTTGTTTGTATCGATGTATTTGTTAATAATGTTGTCTTTTTTTCATAGATATACCTAATTTTCCCACAATTTCTTCTTCTTTAAATCTATGTTTAACCATGTTTAGAGAGATTCCTTGGTAAATTCATGTTAATAAGATTTAAAGAAATTTTGAACCATATGGATTTTAAGCTCCCCAAAATAAGCAGCTACCAAAAGAGCGCTTTTCTCCAGTAACACTGGATTTTGAAAACTTTTACTTCCGGTTGCGTTGAATCGTAAACAAACAGAACAATACCCCCGTTTAAAACTTGTTTTTATTATTATTATTACTATTATTATTATTATTATTATTATTATTATTATTATTATTATTATTATTAAGAAACAAGTTTTACTATGTAAGAAAGTTTTACTTAAAAAATGGTGCATTTGCATAAAGTGATTTTTATTTAATTGATGTGTGTATAAAAACCTGCTTGTAAATAAATAATGTATTTTTAAAATATTTTTATATAAAAATAAAAGTTATAAGATTTGTAAACCATATCATTTATTTTTAAAGTGTTTTTTCTTTGTTTATATATTTTTAGCATAAAAATTGTAAACTTTTTTTATTCTGTAAACTTTACAAGATTTAAATTTTTTATTACAATGTAAAAAATACAGTTTTATTTACAATTACTTTTCGTTATGCATACATTTTTAATTTTATATAAAATGGAAAAGGAACAAAAACAACAACAAAAAACTGGCAATGTCAAACCGTCATCTTGTCGATACAACGCACGAAAGTCTTTTTTCCATTCTTCTCTCAACTTGCAATAAATTCTCGTGTATTCGATATTATCTCGCATTCTAAGCTATCCAGCAAAAACTCCACTCAACCCTGCTTTAGAATTCATCCCATTTAACAGTTACCAATTATGCACATATGCAAATTAATGGCATACGTTCACCAATGAGCGACCTACAAAATTATGCTTATTTTTTTCTACATTTTCTGCTGGCATTTTACAGACTAAGCAAACACGAGGTCGTTTGCGAGATTGATTTACATTTTAAACGCTTATAAATAAAACCTGTTTGTAAATAAAACACATTTCTTAAATAGCGAAAAATTCTTTTATAGAAATCTGAGATCTAAAATTTATAAAAGTGTTCTCTTTATGATTCAGCTACATCAGAAGTAAAAAAAATTCCCAGTGTTACTAAAAAAAAAAAAAGTGTCCTTTTTCTCGTTGCTTATTTTGGGGTGCTTGTGGGGGTCGCCTGGCCTTTTTTGGGGAACTGACTTCCTCCACAAATAATAAAAATGAAAATAAGAAATCTTATGTGCAATACAAACGGAGGTTTATTTCCGGAATAGAAATAACAAACAATAACAAGCAAAACATAGTTCTCGATATTTCAGAGTTCTTTTTTTTTGAGTTCATATGAAAGATGGAGAGTCTCTTTTTTTGTGTTCTTTGAATGTTCAAATTTGTAACAGAGACAATATTAATGTTCGTCTGTTAAAAGAGAGTATTAATGCGCGGAGCAGTGGAAATGAAAAAATTGATGTTTGCACGCGTGGCAAGTCCTAATGAGAAAACGTTGAATGAGTCGGAAGAGTTTAAAGAGACGAAAGAATGCTCGAAAGGCTAAGAGACTAAAGAGATAGATTTTGTGTTTGTGCATGTTTATATTCGATTTGATCGGCTCCAAACGAGCTCTAGAAAATCAGTTTTAAAATATGTCCTAGGAGGAATTCCATTGGACGGAAGACATCACATGGGGTGCTTTCAACTACGTACGCGCCTTTGGTATATAAAGGTCACGCCGGAATTTGCGTGGGTGTCATTTTTCATTTTTTTAACGCGCCGAAACAATCAATTGCACTGCGCGCCTAAATTGTATTTAACGATTTTAAATTTGAATATTAAACTGTGCCAACTGGCACAAATACTCCCCCCAGATTGGAAAAAAAAAAAGTTTTTTTCAATATGTAATGTATTCCTTGAAATGTTTCGGCCAGTGGACTTTCCTACCCGTTTTTGTCGTGGGTTTGGTGTCCTCGTCATTTTCTACTGGACTCCCATATTCTAAGGGAATTTGTTCTGGTGGGGAAATTGTCTGAGGGTATTCCTCAATGTATGCTGGTTTAATTCGGTCGATCGCGATGTTGTCTTTCCTGTCTTTCCGTTGGACAGTAAAATATTTTTCACTTCTGTCCAAAACTTGGTATGGTCCAGTGTAATTTGGACAAAATGGCTTTTTGACCGTATCATTCCTGATAAACACAAATTTGCATGTGTGAAGGTCGTTCGGTATATATGTTTGTTTGTCAGCCCTCCTGGTGGGGGTAAATTTGAGAGAAGACATTTTGTTCTTTAATTCCGTCACAAATGTAGCCGTGGGTGAAATATCTGTGTATGCATTAAAATACTGTCCAGGTAGTGTGACTACGGATCCAAAATCTAGCTCTGCTGGTGTGCTTTGTAAGTCCTCTTTTCTTCGCTGTCCTTAATATAATTCAATTTTGTGAAATTGACTAAGGCAGTTTTAGCTTGATGGAAAGCTTTTAAAGCTGATCCGTCCAGTTTTAATTGTTGGTTTTTCGTTTTGTTCTTCAATGACGTTAACGGTGCAAGGATTGTGGAACAGTTGGGTAAAAATCGTCTGTAGTAATTAATTATACCTATGAAGCGACGAACTTTTCTAACAGACGTAGGTTGTGGAAAATCCGTAATGGCGCTTACTTTTTCTGGTAATGGTGATATACCATCCTTATCAATTGAATGTCCAAGGAAGTTTACTTCTTGCTGACTGAAAATACATTTGTCCAAGTTTATTTTTAAACCGTAATGGGACAGTTTTTGAAAAACTTGTTCCAAGTGTTGTTTATGTTCGTCGAGGTTTCTACTAGCAATTAGGACATCGTCCACGTAAGCGAATACGAATGGAAGGTCCCTAAAAACCTCGTCTATTAACCTTTGGAAGGTTTGACAAGCGTTCCTAAGTCCGAATGGCATTCTGACGAATTCGTAAAGTCCAAATGGTGTGGTCAGTGCTGTTTTGTGGATATCTTCATCCGCCACCGGTATTTGGTAATACGCTTTTACTAAATCCAGTTTGGAAAATACCGTGGCATTTTGCAGTTCGATTGCAAAATCGTGAATGTGTGGGATAGGGTATCTATCCGGTACAGTTTGTGCATTTAATCTCCTGAAATCGCCGCATGGACGCCATGTTGTCGCGTCTGCTTTCTGTACCATGTGTAGAGGAGATGACCACGCACTTTTGGAAGGTCGGATAATTCCTTGTTGCAACATGCGTTGAAATTCGTCTTTTGCGATCTTGTACTTATCCGACTTCAGACGTCTGGGGGTGGCGTAGACTGGTTGTCTATTCGTTTTAATATAATGCTTTGCATTATGTTTAATATTATCCGTGACTTTGAATGGCTGAGTAAGTTGTGGGTATTTTTGAAACAGCCGACGAATGTACGTCTCTTCAGGTAAGGCAGAACTAATCCCAGTAGACTGATATCTTGTGGTGATACCTTTAATTACGATTTTTGTTTGGTTATCAGTCAGTGTGCGACTAGTCATGTCTACCGATAGATTAAACTGTGCTAGGAAATCTGCTCCTAATATTAGTGTCGTCACGTTGGCTATGGTAAAAATCCACGGAAATGTGCGGCGCAGGCCGAGATTGACGTCTAAATATTTTTCACCGTATGTCGGTATTTGTGTGCCATTAGTTTCTTGGAGGTGGTAAGGCTGTGGAATAGCTTTTTGTTTACGTAGAGGTGGTATCACGCTGATTTCAGCTCCAGTGTCTATTAAGAAGTTATATCCATGATTATTATCACGAATAAAAAATAGACGACCTTTAGTGGAAAATCCAGCGACAGTCGTCGTCTCTACTGGCCGGAATATTCGTTTCCCTGATTCTTGTTTTTAAAAGAACAAGGATAAGTGCAACGCCGAGCTTGTGTGCCGAATTTTTTGTGGTAAAAACAGATTTCGTTCGTTCGTTCCCGTGTGTTGCTTCGACCTCTACTAAGACTTCGTTTTCGGTAGTCCGATCGTTTATTAAATGAGTAACGATGGTTTATTTGCATTAATTCCTGCACTTGTCGAGTGAGATTTTCGACCGTCATTCTTAGTCCCGATATATCGTCGTCGCACGTCTGTTTCTGCTGTGTTTGTGCTGAGTTTACTTTGCGGTGCCTCAGATTTTCATGGATTCGATCTGCCATATCGGCGAGTTTTTCAATATTTGTCTCTTCCGTTGTGGGTGCTAGAATTTGTACTGTTGTGTCTGGAAGTTTATCCAGCCACAGACTTCTCATTATATTTTCGGACATTTTGTTGTCCCCTAGAAATGTACACATCTATCGCAAAAGTTGTGACGGAGTGCGATCTCCCAATTCTACTTGGGTGAAAAGATTGCGTAAC
The DNA here is from genome assembly GCF_053919585.1 of Euprymna scolopes. Lineage (NCBI taxonomy): Eukaryota > Metazoa > Mollusca > Cephalopoda > Sepiida > Sepiolidae > Euprymna > Euprymna scolopes. The sequence continues at coordinate 81,445,463 of NC_136482.1, read as the reverse complement.
CTTGTTTCGTTTGAAAAGCCTGTCCGTCGTAAGATGGCCTTCTTAAGTTCGTCATATGGGTTGTCTTCAGGCACATTCTCCAATAAATCCGCCACCTCTTCGACGATGTCTGCCGGGAGTTTTTCCACCAAGTAACAGTATTTGGTTCGTTGAGACGTTATCCGCTTTGCGTCGAAAAGGGCCTGGATTTGGATAAACCAGGTCTTTATGTTGGTAGGATTAAATGCTGGTATATTTACCGTTAACGTTGCCAGAGGTTTTTCAACACAGGAAGGTTCCATGTTTGTTTTCTTCGCTCGAAAGTGATTTCAAAGCCTTTAAACTGTCAACTGACTTTTTCCGATGACGCGGAGCTTGAAACTGTGGTCGAAAAAAAATTGTCGCTTTTGCCGCTGAGTCATGGTTGTTTAATAGCTTATAAGATTCCGTTGTGCATATGATTTCTGCGTCGGGTCACCAACTTGTGGGGGTCGCCTGGCCTTTTTTGGGGAACTGACTTCCTCCATAAATAATAAAAATGAAAATAAGAAATCTTATGTGCAACACAAACGGAGGTTTATTTCCGGAATAGAAATAACAAACAATAACAAGCAAAACATAGTTCTCAATATTTCAGAGTTCTTTTTTTTGAGTTCATATGAAAGATGGAGAGTCTCTTTTTTTGTGTTCTTTGAATGTTCAAATTTGTAATAGAGACAATATTAATGTTCGTCTGTTAAAAGAGAGTATTAATGCGCGGAGCAGTGGAAATGAAAAAATTGATGTTTGCACGCGTGGCAAGTTCTAATGAGAAAACGTTGAATGAGTCGGAAGAGTTTAAGGAGACGAAAGAATGCTCGAAAGGCTAAGAGACTAAAGAGATAGATTTTGTGTTTGTGCATGTTTATATTCGATTTGATCGGCTCCAAACGAGCTCTAGAAAATCAGTTTTAAAATATGTCCTAGGAGGAATTCCATTGGACGGAAGACATCACATGGGGTGCTTTCAACTACGTACGCGCCTTTGGTATATAAAGGTCACGCCGGAATTTGCGTGGGTGTCATTTTTCATTTTTTTAACGCGCCGAAACAATCAATTGCACTGCGCGCCTAAATTGTATTTAACGATTTTAAATTTGAATATTAAACTGTGCCAACTGGCACATGCTTGAAATCTATATAGTCCAGAATTTTGATTAATTTTAGTTTTTACTCGTTAATTAAAAAGAAATGTGCAAAATTATTTTTCTGTTTTTACCACAAGTTTTATATGAATTGAATTGCTTCACAACAATAGAGTCATCATCGGAAATTTTGATTGTTTTTTTCTTACGCTCATTATTACTTTTATCTATTAACTTTTTCTGTAATATTTTCAATTTTTCAGACTATTTTACTTCTACTGCTGTTCGACGCGGTTGTCGATGGCAAATACGAATATTCATGCAATCCTCTGGTCGCTAAACGGTTCTGTCTGCTGGGGTGCCTAGCCTGCTACGAAACCTTCGGGCGGAATGTCTACAACCTGGCCCATTGTTGTTACGACTGCAAAGTGACCGGTGCTTCTGTCATTGATTATGGACCATCGAACTGTTCCCGCAAGTACCTCTTCGACGACTACATGAAGCGAAGGTCGATGTCAAACATATAAAAACCACCTTGTACAATACCCACAAACATTTGTTTATGAAAATCAGACTTTTTTTGTTACAAAAGACCACAATAATCCATCACCATGTACAGATCTCCAGATCTCCTGAACAATAATCTAATCTAACAATTAAAAAAAAAAAAACAGCGGTGATGGTATATACGTACTCCTATAGTTTTATTCTTGTTTTTAATAGTTTATTTTTTAGCATTGTTTTTCTCTTCGTTTCTTCCTCCGCTCAGCTTCTTCCCGACACTCAGTAAAGTACATCATTGGCCTAATAGATATAATTGCAGATAGTAAAATAGTCAAGTTCGAATCGTTTTACATCTATTGCATTCAATTATGTACCAATACGGTTGAGAATGGTATAACCTTGCAATCCAGCTCTAACTATGGGTACAATATCAACTTGCGTTCAACTAATCGTATATAATGAACCCTTTACAATAGTTATCATGTTTCAATATCAAATAACCGACAAAAATGTTGATATGCCGCAAAATAAACCGACGAACATAATTCATTATTTCCTTTTCCTTTTTTGTTTTCAGTTTTTCAGCCTAACGCATTTACGAACACTTGTTTTAATGACATGTTTTATATTCCATGGCCTATTGTCACTGTTGGTTTAGAATTATTAGACTGAGGTAGCGCTCAGGAGAGCTGGAGAAAGGTACACGGTTATGTTATGCATTATAAATATCTGATTTGCACAAAAAATGCTCATAAGGATGACATTTTCTCTCAATTTTATTTTATGTTTTTGGGGGTGCGGGCATAATGGTATTTAAAAATGTCAACCATGAAAAAAATAAAAATCGCATAAACGTTATTGTACACTTGTAATGTTTTTTGCTACAGTCTTTGAGTTTTTCTGTTTTACTTCATTTGAGCTGTTTGTCTTCTACGCAACGTTTCTGACAATATGGTCTTCAAACATCTTCAAATTTTATAATATGCAGCTTTAAACCATAGTGATTACTGTCAAATATTAATACTAAACTTGCGTTATTGTATCGAAGAAATACGATTTAATCATCTATCTACATACTATTATAAAAATAAATAGAAATGTGATTGGTTAACAAAAAAAAAAGAAAAGAAAAAAAAGAAAGGATTAGGCAAAGTGCACATTACAAAGGCAGTAGATTTTAGTAGATCAATACCCGATTTCGAATCTCACGCAACCCTAAAGAATTTGTAAGAAATAAATACGCGTTTTAAAACAAAACAACAAAAAAAAGTATAACATACTAATATGAAAAATGACATATTTTAATGAAATTAAGTGAACTTTTTTGTTTTTGTTTTTGATAATTTGTAAAAAATAGTAAACATAAAATATATTCGGCAGTAGTTAAAATAGAATTATTTTTACTTAAATATATAGCCTGGCTATGGGCTAGTATACTTGTATCCCTCTGGAGTCACTGGGTTACACTTTTCTGTCCCTTAGATAAAGAAGGGCATGAGATGGACAGGTTATTTGGGCAGGTTATTTGGACAGGTTATTTGGGCAGGTTAGTAAGAAAGCATAAATGTTCAACAAAGGCAGAAATGGAAAGGAGAACACAAATCCAGAAAATTAAGTTTTGTATTTTTTTGGTCCTTTTTTTATTTTTATAAAATGAACAAAAATCGACAGAATATAAAAGAAAAGCAAAGGCAAAATGAAAATCTCGTAAAATTCTCAATTGTAGCACGACATGGTTAAAGTTCTCAAGGCATTAGAAATCGACAGTCCAATAATTTCCTCGGTCAGAAGGATTACTCATCGAGTCAACACATGAAGATGAAAGCAAAGTTAAAATTGTTCAAACACACATAAACGTGCCCATTCCAAAGTCATTATAATTCGAGCATTAAAACAAGTTAAACAAAAGAACAAGAAAACCACATAACATATTTAGGAGGAGAGAAATCATGTCGATCTTTCCGTTGGGGTCAAATCCATACGAGGAACATTAATTTACATACGATGACCTCATGCCATACATGGTGCTCTCTTTTGTCTTTCTTATATTTTCCTGTTTTTTTTTTATCATATTCTCTTTTTTTTTTTCATTTTTTATCTTTTCTTGTTATTTCTCCTTTTCTTTAATAAAGAAGGGTATCCATGACTCGCTTATGTCTTATCTAGTTAAATTGAATCCACGACTCATAAAACTTAATCAAGCAAAATCTATGGCTCGCAAAACATAACAACCTCACTTGGGGAGATGCGTATTTCCAGCTCGAGCTGCACTAAATTCATAATTTTATCAATTTATTCAAGAGAAAATATTTTTTTCATTCATAATTTTATCAATTTATTCAAGAGAAAATATTTTTTCATTCAAAAGTTTATCAATTCATCCAAGAGAAAATATTTTTTTCATTCATAATTTTATCAATTCATTCAAGAGAAAATATTTTTTTCATTCATAATTTTATCAATTCATTCAAGAGAAAATATTTTTTTCATTCATAATTTTATCAATTCATTCAAGAGAAAATATTTTTTCATTCAAAAGTTTATCAATTCATCCAAGAGAAAATATTTTTTTCATTCATAATTTTATCAATTCATTCAAGAGAAAATATTTTTTTCATTCATAATTTTATCAATTCATTCAAGAGAAAATATTTTTTTCATTCATAATTTTATCAATTCATTCAAGAGAAAATATTTTTTCATTCAAAAGTTTATCAATTCATCCAAGAGAAAATATTTTTTTCATTCATAATTTTATCAATTCATTCAAGAGAAAATATTTTTTTCATTCATAATTTTATCAATTCATTCAAGAGAAAATATTTTTTTCATTCATAATTTTATCAATTCATTCAAGAGAAAATATTTTTTTTCATTCATGCTCATTGGTTCTGTGACCCAACTACCTACGAGGGTCGGATTTTACAATAATAACAGTTATAATAGAGCTGAGGTAGAGCTTTTATTATGTGAAGAATCCCGGGCAATTTTCGATTGCCTTGCTGACTCCATTTGTTTGGTTAATGACTCAAACCAAAACAAGGAAACGTTGTGAAACAACTAAGAAAAGATGAGGATAATAGTCCGCAATAAATAAAATTAATAAATAATACTCATCTCAATGAATTCCAATTAAATAATATATACCATTCGGTACGGACCCGACCATGGAAGATCCGATAATAAATAAACATGAATTTATAAGACCAAAAAATTCAACCTTGATCGCCCTTCGAGGCCCGTAGCACAGTTGATAGAGACGTTGAATCTCAACGTTTCCAGGTGAGAATTGTCTGAAGATAGCGGTTTAAATACTACCCAAAGCCGGACAGAGGCTTACTTAGCCAAAATGTGGTGAGATGACAACAACTACTGAAGACAGTAATTGCAGTGAATGCAGTCAGGAGATTCAGCGTTCCTATCTGTCATGGTTACCACCTGACGAAGGCTAGAGGAATAAGTGGTAGAAACGTCGTGAAACCTCTAAGAAAAGATGAGGATAATAGTCTGCAATAAATAAAATTAATAAAGGAAAAATAACTTCAGCTAAGCGGATTTGATATTGATAATAATATTTTGATACTAATATTGTTTTTGCTAATCAAACCATGTAATTCGAGAGAATGGTAGTGAAAAGAGTTCGCTAAAAGTTGGGATGACCTCTGAGGTCAAGGATCAGAATTGGCTTAGCATGAGAACTTGTCGTTAGGAAATTGTATGATTACATAATGTGGCAGTGACCAATCGAGGAAGAATGGATTATTACGTAGTGATTACTGATTGGTAAGGGACAAACATATAGAATATGGGACAGCGTAATGGAGTTTCATTCTAAATCAATAAACAAACTTTATTTGTCATTTTCGTTATTAGCGTTAGTAGAAGAGTGTGACGAGTTAGTAGGTTGAAGTATTCTTGCGTAGAGATAGAATTAATATCATGCCGGCTGGTTGAAGAAGGGAACAGTTCAGTTCTGTTTACACGTGTTTATAGCTAGTAGTCGTCGGAATGAAGGAACCGATTAACAAAGAAAGAAAGGGCAAAGTCTTCAGTGTGTTGACGTGTTGTCGTGCGTGAGTGTGAGTTGTATGGTCTTTAGCATGACAAAGAATGTTCGTTTGGGTAGTCCTGTAGAATGGTAAAGTTCGTGTGAGTACAGCACGTGGAAATAAATGGTAGTTAGAAGAGAGCCATAGCTAGCTTGTAGTACTCACGTTCAGCCCCAGGCGATGTATGCTTCTGGGCAAAACAACAAGAAAGAGAGTTAAAGGTTCGTGATTTTGCCTTTTATATACTCGGTCACATGATTGAGAGCTGGCTTGTGATTGGACAAGCCAGGGAGAAATGGATTTCAAATCTCGAAGTCGTGAGAAGTAGTCTCTGCCTGTGATGTAGCGGGTGTCGGCTGCTACAAATACCCTGGTTCGCCAGATTCATACCGGTAACTAACACAGAAACACTGGGACAAGCAAATTTTGGCAGAGTTTGAACTAGCTCCTAGCTGCTAACACCTCATCCCTCACGCTGCCTGTTAACCCCCACTTTCACTGACCACCATGTGGCTGGAACACTAAGATAGATAGATAGATAGATAGATAGAGAGAGAGAGAGAGAGAGAAATCGTTCGTCGCAGATAGATTTTTCTTTTTTTTTAAAACTAATTGTTTACATTCAACTGTAAATATTTGCGTACTTGAAAAAATGCATTTAGAATTTAATTTCACTGCATAATACATTGTAGTTAGAAGTTTTCTTTGAGAATGTAATTCTTGTAAAAAGGAGAACTGTCGACTTGAGTTTTTATTTATTGTCTACGGGATTTATAACTTAACTATCAAGCAAAATAGTCCATTTGAGTTATTTTCTTACAGAAGACAGCAAGCGGAAAGGGCACCTACCCTAACGCCAAGAACAGACTGTGGCTCACGGATCTAAAAGAAATACAGTGTGGGGCGGACATCACACCTATTTCCCTGGAGACTTTGAATTGTTTACTTTTTTTTTTTTGAGGATCACCTTTGAAAAAAGAATACCAGAATCACACATCAAACTCTCTCGTATTGACGATCAAAGCCAAGTTGCTAAACTTTATTGGGTGTTCTGAAATCGGAACCGCCTAGAACTGCACTTATGTACCGATGCACACTTCTTGGAGTCTTCGTAGGGTTACACTTAAAATGTTCAATTTAAAAGCTGTACTACCGGCGAAGCGAACGTCTCTCTATTGTATGTGCTGAGTATTTCGGATTGTTTTACTCTTTTATTCATGTTGAATTCACCTGTTCATAACAACCACCATCATTGTCGTCATGAACGTTGAGGATTTGTGCCGTTATAAACGCATGTTCATTATAAAAGCTTTACTACCGGCGAAGCGAACGTCTGTTTATTCTATGTTTTGTGTATTTCGGATTGTTTTACTCTTTTATTCATGTTGAATTCACCTATTCGTAACAACCATCATCATCGTCATCATAAATGCTCCTTCATGTATATTCCACATGTATGTGTACGTGTACGTATGTGTGCATATGTATGTACATTCGTGTATGTATGCATGTATGTGTGTATGTGCATGTTATCATGTGTGTTTGTGTGTGTTCTTGCGTATGTATGTTTGCGTGCATCTGTTTGTATGCATGCTTGTATGTGTACGTGTATATGTTTATTTCTATGTGTGTGGGAGGTGTAGAGGACTTCCAAAAACCTCGTTAAGGCAACCCCTCTGGATGAAGCAAATCTCTGATTTAAAAAAAAAAAAAACGAAACATAAAGCGGGAGACCAGTACCCGCATTAAGCTGGTCTGCAGTTTGACTTGTAGTTGGCTATCTTGCTCATGCTTGTTGCTGGATCTCAACATCTTGAACCGAGAGAGAGACTTAGCTGTCGTACAAAGCTAAGACTCTGTAACATCATCTTTGTATAGATACTTCCTCAGGCATTCGTCTATAAAAAATTGTCCGTGGCGATGGAAAAATTGGCACGCGTGTAGCCCTGAAATGCTGGAAGAATGTAATAATTGATCTGCCATCATTCTATATATGCATATGTGTATGTATGTATGCATGTATGTATGCATGTATGTATGTATGTATGTATGTATGTATTTTAATATATGTACTAGTGTATGTATGTGTATGTATACCTATTTGTATACGTATGTATATATGTATGTGTGTATATATTTTTATTTATTTTTTGTGTATATGTTTATGTGTGTTTGTATGTATATACGTATATATATATATATTAGTGTGTATGTATGTATATGCATATGTATATGTATTTATGCATATATATGTATGCGTATAGGTGCATATATATATGGAGGTAACTTTATGTGTATGTATATGTGCATACATATGTACGTATATGTATGTGAATATGTATGTATATGTGTGTATGTATTTGTATATGTTTGTATATATGTGTATGCATACGTATGTATATGTGTGTGCATGTGTGTATGTATATGTTTGTATGTATGTGTTATATGTATTGTGTATGTATGTATGGATGTGTGTATGTTTATGGGTATGTGTATATATGTATATATATATATATATATATATATATATATATATATATATATATATATATATATATGCATGTATGTATGTATGTATGTATGTATGCCAAGGACCGTCTTCAATGTCATGTCTGCTTGAGTGTGTGAATTTGGCAGGACTAAAAGAAAAAAAAAAGAAGGGTTATGGACTTTCAGTGACTGAGGGAGTGGCACTCGTCTGACAAGACGTTACAATCATCGTGTATGTATGTATGTATGTATGTATGTATGTATGTAATTGGTAAAATTGTAGCCATTAATAATTTATGGATTAATCTCCCATTGAATGAGGATGTAATTTTAAGTTTAATGGTATGGTTTGGGCAGAAGATATGTAAAAATAATTTGTATTTTAAACTAGTTAGTTGTAAATCTTCAATAATTTCTTAGTAACAGAATTTTAAATGATGCAAGGGAGAAAACTCCCATATATTTTAGGGAAAATTTGAGTTATGGGACTTGTTTCGTTGTTTTCAATTTAAATGATTTACTATCTTAGCCTTTTTCCTAGGCGTCCACAAGGCTTGGGGCTATTTGCCCAAAATGATAAGTTTTCCTGAATGATAAGTTTTTCTTTTTCTAATATTTTGTCCTTAATTGTTAAATTAGTGTGAAAATAAAAATACAATAAATTATTTTGGAATGCTTCTTAGTGGAACATTTTTTAACGACTTTTTTGTTTGTTTAATTTGCAATTAATCAGGATTTTTTTTACGGAAATCACTCTAGACAAGGCATAAATATGATGTAAGCAGCTTAAATAAAACAAAAGACAAAACACTTCAAGGTCAAAAACTAGCCAACGATAAGTGTTCCTATTTACTGGCCTCCCCACGAGGGCAGATTGAGACACAATGTCGGTTTTTAATGTGGGAAAAACTCAGCTCCCCCCAAAAGGGGTACTCTGGATAGAAACAAAAATAAAAATTGTCTCAGTCTAGAAGTATTTCTCTCTCACTGACGGAGGACAGAAAAAGTGAAGTGTAGTATCAGAACAGATACCACACTTTGTTCTTATTTATATAGTTTATTCATGAGTAAAAATTACGTTTAATGTTTGTATAATATGTGGTGGGACTGGTATATTATATATATATATCCCCAGTCGTACAAAATAGAAAAAATGAATTGCTTTGAGGAAGAAACAAACAACGTGTTAAATTGAATTAAACGAATTGGGATTTATTTTGTAAAGAAACAAATGAAAGAAAAGGGTACAGCACGTGTTTAGTTTGGCGTGTGTCTCTTGCTGTTAACTGGTGAGAAGGAAAGTCTATTGTTGCAGATAGAGAGAGAGTGAGAAAGTCAATCCAGTTTGGCGTGCATCTCTCGCTGTTCGCTGGTGAGAGGGAAAGTGTATTGTTGTAAAGAGAGAGAGAGTGAATCCAGGCCATGGAGATAGAAAGCGTATAAGGTGTACGTACTGTTTGTTGACTCTTGCCCCACATACAGTAGCAGGTGACGTGAGGCGCGTAGGTGCGTGAGCCCCGAAAGGGACCAGTTGGTCCGTCGACCTCTCAGGTCAGAAGCCGAATTGAAAAGAAGGAAACAGTTTATGTCTCTTGCTTTTATAGTTGTTTCCGGTGGTCTTTTGCGCATGTGTGGATTTCCTTTAAAAGGGAAGTGACGTTGCCCATGTGTGCATGCGTGAATATATCTACGTGTGTGTACGTGCATGCGTATGTTTGTGTGTGCGCATGTGTATGACAAGAAAAATGGCTTGAGATGTGAACGCGTGTTTTTGTGCGAGACTAGAAGGGCTCATACAGTTCAACTAAATTCAGGATGCAAATAAAAGCAAAATTATAAAATAAAGGAATTTAGGCATGAAGCCCTATAAGAAATTTGGAGAAGGGAATGGGTACAGGATCTTTCATAAAGATTTTAAAAACTTTGGAGATTACTCTTGACTGGCATCATTTACCACATTAACATTCACTCTAAACCTATTTAATAAATTCCGCCAGCGTTTTTGTAAAAATTATGTACATGCAATAAATAATGCAAAACGAGAAAAAAGTTTATTGGATAAAAAGTCTTTAAATTTGGTGGTGTAAAAAGTTTGTGGTGGGGAGTAGGAAGAAGCTAAGAAAACCCCAAAAAGAACAGATTGAACCAAATAAAATGCCTATTGAAGTGTGTTAGTATGGTCTCTCTCGGCCATAATTTAAGGATTAGATCACCCGCTGTTTTTCAGGAACCAAAAACAAGCAGTCTCTAGTTGGGATGGGGTGATTTACTGGAGAATGTGGGGAGAAAAACTTAGGGAGGGGAAGTGGGGTGGAAGGTGACCTCCGAGTGGAGAAAGACCAGAGGCAAAAAAAAGGATGCATGGGTTGGGTAAACTCAGAGGTCCTCTAGTACCAAAAAACAAAGCAAGAATGGAATCTCATTTGTACCACCAGACAAGAGTCTTTTTAAGGACTATACTATTCTGCAGGATGGGTTCCAAGGAACTCAGGACTGCATGTGCCATGCTTTATTATGGAGGGAGCACGAATTGAAACCTGGCTCCTTGACGGATGCATAAACTAGTGTTATGCATTCACCTCTTATTGAACTCCACCTGAGGCAACCTCTTACAATCGCATCTAATTTTCACTTTAAGCAAATGTTTAAAATAAACAATCAGATCCTGATCTGTAACAGATGTCCTTTCGTAGACATTTTTGAGGCGATTGATCCAACTCACCATTCTCGCTACTACTAGGATGGCCAGAAAAACATTCTTTTCTCCCCGGACAGCAGTAGATCTATTTTGTCAATGAGTCAATGACATATGTTGTGTCAAGGAAAAGCAGGCACTTGGCATTGAGGTAAGCTGTCACCTCTTTGACATACTCCATGAATCCCCAAAGTCGGCTTAAATAGAAAAAGCCACGCTCGGCTATTTCAATTTCATGATCATTGCAGCGCAGACACCAGGGAGCGATTCTTCTTTGTGAAGTTTGGCAAAGAGGGGCAGTGTGTTCTGGACCAGTCCCAGGTTTGGGAAAATTCCAAAAGTCCTGTCCCAGCGCTCAATTCCACTGTGATTGGATCTCTTCCTCCAACCATCCCAGATGCTCCCTCTGGGGATCCAAAGTGGTACCACTAATGTCCAATAAAATTTCTTCCTAGGCTGCGAGAGGACACTAGTCCCCAGCACAGCTTTAAGTGCAGCTTGGCATTCAGCAAAGAACTTTGATTCCACCCTTCATCCTATGACGGCCTTCAGCCAAGGGATCGAGTTTGAGATTGGGAAAAGAGCTTCCCACCGCGGGGACCCATGGAACATCCTTCTCTAGTGAATGACCTAGGAAAGTTAACCTCTCGGCATGTCTGTGGCATTTGAGATCAGGCAGTACCAGGCCTCCCCCGCTCAGACTTTGAGTACAGATCTCCCTGCAAACATAATGCTTCCTCTTCTCTCACAAAAGTGAAGCAAGGAGGTTTGTGAAATCTTGGAGGTGTTTCACAGGAAGGGGCAGTACAGACAACTGGTAAAGGATGAGCAGGAAGACATAAGTAGCGCACGCCTCCACTCAACCCTTCAAGGACATTTGAATCCAAGTATCCACCGACTATTCGACCTTTGTCTGTACTTTTGACTAGTTTTTATCCAGCTGCAGACCTGGTACAAACCAGACTCCAAGAAAGCAGACCGGGTCCAGCTGGTTTGTACCAGGTCTGCAGCTGGATAAAAACTAGTCAAAAGCATAGTTTCATCACTCCAGGCGCCTAAACACAGATTAAGAGACTTGCTGTGGTTAAAGACGGGCCCTGTTACTTCTTCAAACTGAACAAGTACCTTGGTCATTGCTTCAATGTCTGTGCGGCTCGATACACACACGGTAATGTCATCACCAAACACGGAAACCCTGGCTCACATACCGTCAGGGAGAGCTATTCTGTGCAGTACTGGTGTAGCTGCCTTGTCCCTTAATTTGCAAAGGAAAGGTTCCAATGCCAGGATGTACAACAGAGGCAACAGTGATGCATCGACTAAGAGACGGCGAAAAACTCTGAAAGCCTACTGTTGATCTGCACCGCTACCATTGGCCTATTGTACAGAATAGAGACCCCCTTGTGGAAGAGCAGATTAAAACTGGCGGCCTCAAAAACACATTCCAGGAAACGATAGTCGACCCTATCAAAAACTTTGGACTGATCTAAATTGATCAGCATGGCTTTGGTATCATCTTCTACTAACTCTATGATCATGCAGATCAAATGCAGATTATCTTGAATCGATCTCCCCTTCACAGCATAGCTCTGGTCTAGTTCAATCAAGTCAGTGATGATAACCTACAAGTGATTCTCAAGAATCTTTGCCAAAATCTTCAACTCTATGTTTAGCAGAGTCAAAGGCCTGAAATCATCAAGATTTTCCTCCCCACCATGCCGTTGACCTTTCCTCAGCAATGTGATCACTCCCTTGGTCACCTTCCCAGGAATGGTTAAATAAATCCTTCAGAATAGGGACTAACATGGGCAACAGCCTTAAGTAGAATTCGTAGGGAAGACCATCAAGTCCTTGTAGCCAACCTGCTTTAACACAGTAATGACCAGACCATCACAGCTAGGTGTTCGAGCTGCCGTGAGACAGGGTGAGTCGGCGAAATAGTTGCCAAACTTCTCAACTTTGAATCTGGGTAGTTGGGTGAAACACTTCAATAAATGCTCCTGAAAACCCTTACAGATTTCTCACGTCAATATGAAGGCGTGCCCTTCCAGGTCACTTACTTTCCAAATGTACCCGTCCGAACGGTCAGCAGCATCAACATTTAAAGCTTCGTTTGAAATTTTCATTAACCTTGCCCTAACTACCTGACCTTCATACTGCTCGCTAGCCAAGCGGTTAAAGTCGTCCTTAGCTAGTGCTATTTCTAGCCCCCCCCCCAAGCTATCACCCGGGGTAGCCTATCGGCTGCACGCTTCTTTGCTTTTGTTCTTAGCCAAAATGGCAACAATAAGTGTTACATAGATATTCCAGCCTAGGAAACACTAGTTCTACCCCCCTTTGTAACATCAGTCATGGAACGTGGACTCAAGAATAAAATAAGTGAAGAAGCGAGAGTTATGGGTCTGTAAAAAGTTCGCTTTCTACTTTCATCAGAATAAATGAGGACTCCTGTGTGCTTTTGCTCCTCGCCTTGAACAACCCCATACTTCATTATTATTTTAAATAGCGGCCTACTCTCTGTCAGACCGATCGTTGCAGAAGTATTATGTTATCTGAGTATACAGGTCTCATCAAATTTGATTAGAACAAAACTTACTTTTCTTTGAAGGTTGAATGCCTACACTGGCTGTCAGTTTTTTTTTTTTCTTTCTTTTAATAATTTACCCATTTTCGATATCCTAAGATGACAAATGTACTTGCTTAAAACTTAGGGAGGGGAAGTGGGGTGGAAGGTGACCTCCGAGTGGAGAAAGACCAGAGGCAAAAAAAAAAGGATGCATGGATTGGGTAAACTCAGAGGTCCTCTAGTACCAAAAAACAAAGCAAGAATGGAATCTCATTTGTACCACCAGACAAGAGTCTTTTTAAGGACTATACTATTCTGCAGGATGGGTTCCAAGGAACTCAGGACCGCATGTGCCATGCTTTATTATGTAGCCAACCTGCTTTAACACAGTAATGACCAGACCATCACAGCTAGGTGTTCGAGCTTCCGTGAGACAGGGTGAGTCGGCGAAATAGTTGCCAAACTTCTCAACTTTGAATCTGGGTAGTTGGGTGAAACACTTCAATAAATGCTCCTGAAAACCCTTACAGATTTCTCACGTCAATATGAAGGCGTGCCCTTCCAGGTCACTTACTTTCCAAATGTACCCGTCCGAACGGTCAGCAGCATCAACATTTAAAGCTTCGATCGTTGCAGAAGTATTATGTTATCTGAGTATACAGGTCTCATCAAATTTGATTAGAACAAAACTTACTTTTCTTTGAAGGTTGAATGCCTACACTGGCTGTCAGTTTTTTTTTTTTCTTTCTTTTAATAATTTACCCATTTTCGATATCCTAAGATGACAAATGTACTTGCTTCCCACGGGGCAAAATTAAACATAAGGTCGATTTTTTATGTGGAAAAAGAACTCGAAAAGGAGCACTTTGGATTGACAAAAATAAACATTGTCAAAGTCTCGGAAGATTTATTCTCGTGTACACGAGAACAGACACGATATTACACTTTAATCATCGGCCAAATTATCTTTAAAATAAATAAAAAGAAAGTCAAGGGGAGATAATTTGAAGTGGAAATACTGAGTTATTTCCCTTATTATTTAAATCGGCGAGTTACGAATACTATTACAAATTGTACATCTACCTGTATTCTAGAACACAGCTTCTTAATATTAATTAAATCAATAAGTGTTCAGATAATTATGGTTTTGTATATTCATTTTTTTTTCAGACTGTTATTATCATCTTAATAGTTTTTTCACCATGTTTGGTGGTTAACCGTGACAGAATAGGAATTTTAAGTCTTATAACTTATCTCCAGTAATTACTGCCTTCCGTAGTTCCGTAGTTATTGTTACCTCGCCACGTTTTGACCAACTACTCCTCTGGCCCACTTTGGGTAGGATTGAAACTTCTATCTTCAGAAATTTCTCACTTGTAACCGTAGAGACTCTTTTACTTTGTGTTAGTAGAATTTTCTTCGTTTTATTTTAATTCTATAAATGTTCGGATAATTAAGGTTGTGTGTAAACATTTTTTGTGGACTGTTATCATCATCTTCATAGCTGTTTTTTTTTTTTTTTTTTTTTTTTTTTTTTTTTTTTTTTTTACAAGGGAGTCACCACTTAGCAAGGTCTGATATGGAGTAAAATTATCACATTACTGGAACTAATATAACAAATTTTATTTCATTGAAATAGTTTGGAATTATTTTGGAGATGAGTAAATTGTATAATTTTTTATTTAATTATTTGGATTATTAAACTCATCTTCTAGTTGTTGTTTTTCACGAGGTTTCGACCAATCATTCCTCTGGCCTTCGTAAGGTTAACCACGACGGGATAGGAATGTCGAATCCTCCAACTACATAACAATTTTTTATATTAGTGAGTTCCAGTAATGTGATAATTTTACTCCATACATGTCTGATGTGACATAACATAATTTTTTTTGCGTTGTTCATCCAGTGAGATTCGAACGTTAATATGCAAGACAAAAAGAAGCAAAAAAGTAAAATATTAATTCTCCTTTATATGGTACTTCCATGTTGAGAATTTAGATGTATGATGCACGCAAGTTATGGTGGTTTTATATCGAACCTCAATGGAGTCAGCCGGCAAGTTGCTTACTGCATCCTGAACTAAACTGATTTGGGTTTCACGTGCAGTCCCTTTTATACGCTTTGACTAGCTTCAGGAGAAAGCTACCATAAAATAGAAAAATATATAATGTTTATAAAATTTTTTGGTAAATATTAACTTACGCTATCTTATTAAGAACCTTGATGCCAATAAGGCAACTAGTCCTGACATCACTCCAATCATACCAACCGGAACTAACTCCTCTTCTTACAAAACTGCTCAATCGTTGATTAAAGGAGAACATCTTTCTATTACCTTGAAAAACGCCATCAGGTTTTCCAATATTTAAAACTAGGGGAATCAGTCTTCTGCATCCAAGTACAGACCAATCAGTCTTCTATGCGTTGTGAATAAATTGTTTGAATCTGTAATGAATGTACAAATTGTCAGCCACCTTAGCAAAAAGAAGCTACTCTGTGACAAACAATAAGAATTTCATCTTTCAAGATCATCAGCTGATGTGCTGACTGTAATATTACACAGGATCAGCGAATTTATTGATGAGGGCCCCTATTTTAGAGCAAACGTCGGTTAATTCTATGAAACCTGTAATTTATCATGCACATTTAACCGTGATTCGCTGTCAATTGAATGTTGGAGACGAAAATATTCAAAAGATACATTTTGTCATTCAATATGAGCGAACTCCTTTTTTTTTTTTTTTTTCTCTAGCGAAACAAACTTCCCTTACGGACAATTGTTTTAATATTTTATATGTGGAGTTATGGTATTATTACCATACATTAACATGGGTACTAATTAGAGGTCACCATTTCGGTAGGCTCCCATTTCGGGGCGCCTCCGATAACAGGGAGAACTGGAGCGCTGAAATAGACAGAAATACTGGTAAAAGAAGACATTGTCTTCTTATAAAAATGAGGACGTGTAACGCGACTTTGTTATGAATT
The DNA here is from genome assembly GCF_053919585.1 of Euprymna scolopes. Lineage (NCBI taxonomy): Eukaryota > Metazoa > Mollusca > Cephalopoda > Sepiida > Sepiolidae > Euprymna > Euprymna scolopes. The sequence continues at coordinate 81,429,068 of NC_136482.1, read as the reverse complement.
CATGAGGTTTTATATATCCAATATATATGTGTGTTTTCCCGAAACTCGGGTTACAAAGAAAGACAGTGCATTTTGTAAAGTCTGTATTAATGTTCAATGCTCCTCTTGGCTACCTAACGGGAGCTGAAGAGTGAGGCGTGTGTTCTGTCTCTAGTCGCCGTGGAAGTAAGGACGTTTCCTTCACTCGAATGTCCCACGTAAACCGTTCTCGGTTTTCATTGGCTGGAACCTCTGATGACGTATAAGGAGAAAGGAAGGAAAAGAGAAAAGAGTAGGGAGAAAGAGAGAACTAAGGTGAGAATACAGCCTAGTCTCGTAGTAGTAGCAGCTCGCTACAGAGTAATGATTATATGGTGCAATTTTTTTTTCATAAGAACTACAACCGAGAAGGATACAAATACAGCTACTGGGTGTTTGGGGCCATAGAACGAGAAACTGTTTGGTGTTTTGTCATGGAGATGGTGAACAGAAAAAGCAGAAATGCTGTGGACGATAATACGCCAGTGTATTCTTTCAGGATCCCAAATTATTAGTGATGGGTGGCGCGCATATGTGGCCATTTCTGGAGTTTGCATGTAAGATATTATAGTAAATGAATGACCCAAATTATTCCATTGTGAATATTCAGTTGATTGAAAATACGTGGATGAGGGCGAAACGAAAATTGTGTTACCAGTTTAGTACATCGAAAAGTCTTTTTCCCCATATCTGCAGAATTCATGTGGAGAGTGAGTGAGTGAGTGAGAGAGAGAGAGAGAGAGAGAAAGAGAGAGAGAGAGAGAGAGAGAGAGAGAGAGAGAGAGAGAGAGAGAGAGAGAGAGAGTGGGGGTCAAATAAATTTGGCGAAATACTATGTTGCATAGCACTCAGTAATTCTAATTTGTAAGTCAAATATTTCGTTTGTTATTTCATTTTTGTAGGGGAAAAGAAGTTTAAGTGAAATTAAATCTCTTTGCCCCAAAACAAAATAATAATAATAATAATAAAAAAAGGAATAAAACAAAATGACACCTCCTTCTGGTTTAAAATGCCCGCATTTATTTTTTAACAAAAACAACAAGATGAATAAGCAAAGGTTCGATCGGTGAAATTTCTTGCGAAGTAATTATGATTAGAATGTTAGGTGAAAGTCCTTTGTGGAATTAATAAGATTAGAAGGTAAAAGTCATGTCGGAAAATAATCTCCTTATTTTAAGGTTGGTGCTTTAACTGGCGAAGTTCGCCTTATTTAAAAATCCCATGAAGAAAGTAATTCATTAGGCAAGTAATTTGTTGTTATTAATTAGAAAATGTGCGGAATGAGTGCGTGTGTGCATAAGTGTGATTTTTGAGTGCGCGCGTGGCGTGTGTAATCATGGTTTTGATGGCTTTGACAGCGACGATGTTATGAAAACGAGAGGCATGTTCTTGTGTGACGTCGAAGTGAGAAGAAGGGAAAAAGAAGGGAAGAAAGAATGTTTGATGCGTTTTTATATATTTTGGACCGGCTCCAAAACAAGATTGCTATTGCTGATATTTTGGTATTTGGAAAAGCGTTAAAAAGACAATCTTCTAAATTTTCTCGTTGGTCGCTTGTGTCACGTGATACTGGTGTCAACTATGTCCGCCAGAAATATGTTCATTTTACTTTTGTTGTTGTGAGAAAAAGTTTGTGGGCGTATTTGAAATCATGCCGCTGCTAGAAGAACTTATTTTTGTGCAAAATGCGCGGGGAATTGAAATGAATAAACGTTTGTTTATTTGCGCACGAGCGCACCTGTGTGTGTGTGTGCGTGTGTGCCACTAGTTAAAAATGCGTACTGTCAAATAACAGTCGAGTTTCAATGCTGATTTAAAGCATTTACCTGTCTAGCCACACGGAAGAGTTGTGAGGCAACGAAACTATATGATCGTGGATGACTATATCTCTATTACAACGACCACCACTACTACTGAGAGACATCACAACATATCGAGCCGACTACTTACGATTTGTCAACTAGATGACTGCTGTTTCTGTAAATGAGCCGACGCCGATCCGGTGTTTATAATGAAGAAGGGGAGGCACTAGCCTAGATGTGACAACAATGTTCCATGCATTGTAAGTAATACTGTAAGAATTAATTTTCATGATAAAGCATCATGCTAGACATTGTCAAAGTGCTACCGCCCTAACTTAACCTGCCTTGTTCAGTATATGGCATATTGATTAAGAAATTACCGTTAGAATATCTGCAATAGAATGGATTTGCCCAAATTTATATCGTTGATCAGAAAGAAGTTTAGCATCAACAAAATGGCAGACTATTACTAGGTATTGCTATTGTTATCAAAGATTTTAGCAAAGAGCCGGTGGATAGTGGTGGGACAATAATTTTACAGGGTTCTTGAAAACTAGTACCACAGTGACAATTTTTCAGCCATCTGGAAGGTAAGATTCGGCACGGCATTGTAGAGTTTGGAGTTGACATAGATCAGTTTTCTCTTTTAATTGCTTTTTCACCCCATACAAGGCACGGTGCCACTCGAATGTAAGGGGTTACTATTTGGGGCAAATTCTGTAGGGAGTTGGGAAGCAAGATGTCTGTTCACATTACTCTTGAACTGCTGCATGTCAGTACAGTCGGAGAAGCAGGGACTCGAGAGGGAGTTCCAAAGTTTAGTAGTTCGAGGGAAGAAACAGCAGACCAGATCAATATGTTTTGGAGATATCAAGCTGTTTTATGATATACCAGGCATAGGAATGTCTAATGATCAGATCTGCGAATGTGGCTTCAGTTCACAGTAAGAAATTTTGGAGGGAGTGATGTGTGGAGTCGCAGAGTAAAGGGTTCAGCCTTATCAATTGCCGTGCATACGATTTCGTTGGTAGTTGACTTTCAGAGAACTGTAAATTTCTCTTATTAAAACAGAAATATCTACTATATTATTACGAGAAATGTTCCAAAAGTAATGACTTCTAATTTTATTCCGCCTGAATGGATCAGAGGATTTGCAAATTTCATTGTTATAACTGAACATGCATTCGTCTCTCTGTTGCAGATTATGATGGTGTGAGACTCTGAGAAAGCAACCCCTGTCATGGACGTGCATCAGAAGCAGAGATGTGTCATTGGATTTCTGACAAAAGTGCATTGAGAATGGTGGTGACTATGTAGAAAAATAAATTTTGGAGATGAAAAGGCCGCCTATTTCAATGGTACCACTTCTGTCTTCCCAGCTCTCCAACTTTATTAGTTAAATAGGAGGTTTTACTCTTGGAACAACCCTACTATGACAAAGCATGCTCCGGACACCCGGGCACAGTAACCATTCATCGCTGGCAAAAGTGTATTAAGAATGATGGTGACTACGTAAAAAAATAAATTATGGAGCACAAACAGTTGATAGCTTTATTGGTATCACCTCTGTCTTCGTAGCTCTGCAACTTTTTGAGCTCAAAAAATAGGAGAGATTACATTTTGAACGGTCTTCATATTACTTGTTCATATTATGATGAAATATAGCGGAGGGTGAACTCTTCAATTTCTTAAAGCCGTTTCTCACAGAAGAGAGATTGCAAACCTCTCTCTACTCTACCATTACCTTCATGGAACGTGGTTGATTGAGGTCCAATATCTGGTTTTCATTTGTGAAACATTCATAGCAAAGTCGCTTTGCCACCACAACCAAAAATAGTTTTTTTCATCTCCGTGTTCCTAACGTCAGGTAAGATTTCTGCAAACAAAACTTTCTGTCTGTTAAACACATTGTTGCAGGACTGCTTCATTGCAGATTATAACACAGTCATCTTCAAATCCAGTTGCTTTCCATATACTGTCTCCACAGATAATCAAACTCTATTCATTGTATTAAGCATCCTCTTCACCTTCCAACCAACAACCATCTCATTAACCCTTATCTTCCAGTGGCGTTCAGCCTTGGTAAATGGTGATAAATGGGATGTGGTTATGTGTTATTGTATCATTATCTGTTGGGATCTCTGTCTCAATTCAGTTTTAAGTAGCATTTTAGTCGCTAAACGGAGAGAAGTTGAATGCTGAGTAGACATCACTTTTGAGTGTCTTCTGTCTCTTTGTACAGAGATTTGTTGGAGACAGTTACATGAGAATACTTTCCATTTGAAACAAACCCTGACCAAATATTAAAAAACAAAATAGTGTACTGTTATTCAGTAATCTCCTGAGTTGCTTTTAATCAAAAATGTGATAAAAATAAAAAGCCGTAGACAATGAGAAATTCATATAAAATATGCATAAAAATAAAAAAGACATACTGGCAGGCAGGATAAAAAGGGCCTTTAAACTCGTTTAGACACCAGCTGGGAAGAAATAAACAATGGTGTAAAACTTCCTATCTCTAGAAATGGCAATCCAGTCATGATAGAGGCCAATCAGGGTCAGTCATCAGGGCTTCATGAAAAAGGTCCCATCCCCATCATTTGTAGCACAAAAAGGGGTACTTGTGCAAATTTTGAACCGGATGTATCTAAGCATCCACTCGGCTTTGCCTGAAACATGATGTCAGCCACCAGACTATTCCGAGCGTCGCCGATGATCAAATCTTAACAATGGTACGAATTCCATTGTTTATTAACTTAGATTATTCACGAACCCATCTATATACCCGATACTCATGGTCAGTATACAAGACCTTTTTCGCACAATTTTCCCCGAGCTATGTTCATCTTCCATTCTGTCTCCACTAGGATCTTCTGACAACTCGGTTGTCTTAGTTAAAATAATCAGGGCCGCCCACATTTATTTCCTCCTGTGTCTGAAAACACACTATGCGACATACAAATATATTTGCATGATGTTGCCAAAAACTTCAAGCAACTGGCCCTAACAGAATTCCTATTATCGTGCTCCAAAAACCTCAACCAGAACTAGTTCCCATACTTACAAAGCTGTTTAAGCGTTGTTTTAAGGAGAATTGCTTCTCAACATCCTGGAAAACCTCATCAATATGTCCCATATTTAAAAATACAGTTAATCAGTCATCTTCCTCTCAATACAGACCAATCAGTCTCCTGTGCATCATGAGTAATTTAATCTGTATTAAATAGAGAAGTAGTCAACCAACTCAGTAAAAATAACCTCCTCAGTGACATGCAATATGGTTTCCACTCTGCTAGATCTATAACCGATGTGCTAACAGTTATATCTCATAGGATTAGTAAATCTCTCAAGGGAGGTTTCCTTTCTCGGGCAATTGCCCTGGACATATCAAAGGCCTTTGATAGGGTATGGCATAAAGATCTACTCCACAAAATATCCAGCTACAGTATAGCTGGAAATGTCTTTTCAATTATTAAATCATTTCTCTCTGATAGGTTCATAAGAGTAGTGGATGATGGACAGAAATGAGACTCTCACAGTACAGTATCATCCTGGGCTCAACTCTCTTCCTGATCTACATCAATGATCTCCCAACTCACATCCTAAGATCATTCATAGACATTTATGTTGATGATACTACTATCTATGGCAACACTTCAAAGGCTGTAAACGACCAAGTTCTCTCTGATTTTCTCTCCTCTGATCTTGATCAGGTTGTGCAATGGGGAAAGAGGTGGCTGGTTAATTTTAATGCATCTAAAACCAAGCTTCTATCCCCGTCTGGCATCATTTGAAATTACTTGGAAAGGTTCCATGTTTTGACAAGCTTTTAGGTCTGACCTTTACTCCGTCAAATCTGTTGCCAAAGCAAAAATGCCGGGATCGTTCTACTGCTCCAGTAGATATCTCACTGCTAATGCAATTCTCTACCTGTATAAGTGCCAAGTACACCCAAGGATGGAGTACTGTTGCCACGTTTGGACAGGAGCAGCTAGAAAGATATTATCCTTCCTTTATAAGGTTCAAAATAGACTTCATAGCCTAATGGGGGGGATACCCTTTTCTCTTCCCTGCAACCTCTTTCCCACAGAAGAAACGTTGCGAGTTTGTCTCTGCTGAGCGTTATTTTCATGGCAAGTGCTCGGCTGAGCTCCAATTTATGGTCTCCCCCTGGTCTGACTTTCACGCAAAACACTTGCCTAGCCAAAACCACTATCAATAATTTCTCCCACTCTTTATCTGTACCTAAACCTAAATGTAGATTCCATGAACAAAGTTTCTTTCTCAGAACTGTTCCGCTTTCCTACTTTCCAACAAACTCTAATATGGTCATCTTCAAGTCCAACGTGAACAAGTTTTTGATGAACCAGCCCCTTAAGTAATCCAATTTACCAAATTTCTACTACTAACGATTACTACGATATTTTCCTAATAACTACTGTACACTCTTGAACCCTTATCCTCGAGTTGCCTCCGGGCCTTGATAAGTGGTGACTCCTTTTTAAAATAAAATAAAATGAAATAAAAAAAAACAAAAAACAAAATTACCTACCGAAATTTTGTTTTATTATTCATTTAATGCTCCACAGTAAACATTTTTTATGCAGGGGAGTAGTTGACGTCATGTTCTCGGCAAAGCCAATTGGGCTCAAATACATCCGGTTCAAAATCTGCGTGAATACTAAAAAATGAAGGAAAACAAGAGTCTTATGATCCGCTGTGTAAAAGAATGTACTACTGTTTTGTTACCATGACTCAAAGTTTGAAAAGTTGAACAAGATATCAATATTGAGAATATAAAGGAAACGTACCACTCTGAAAAAAGTGTATAAATTCTCTGTATGTCTGTCTCGCTTAACTCTGAAATAGTATTTTCGTCACTAAACGCGCAGATTGAATGGACGTATCTTAAGAATGGTTCTGTTCTTTTCTTCTCATATTTTTCACCTTTAGATCCACCCATAACTATCTAGTTATGTAAATACCTACTTAGTTGTATAAAAATATTAATCCATGTAATTAAATAAACAAATCAACCACTTTAAAAGTAGCGCTCAAATGCTTATATGGATAGTTGATGAGATCGGTTCCGGGCACCGATTATATGGACCAGTGAGCTTTCTATCAACTAGGTGGTTGTAGGTTCGATCTCTGACTCAGAATGGGTGCTAGTCTAGCCGAACCGAAGAGCTATGATACAGCGAAACAGTCATATAATTATTTATCTGTTGATATATCAAAGTAGATAGCCTTCTAGATCAACTTCTGTAATTAAACGACATAGTTAAGAAAAATAGAAAGTAACGTTCGCTAGATTTTATTGCAAAACAATCTTTATAACATACTAGACTACCCGTGACCCGTTGGGTCAGTATGTTATATTAGCTATGAAATTAATGTATGAGCGTGACACTTGTGACGTAAAGAAAATACTTTTTTTGTGACATAACAGAAACATTTCTATGAAAGTATATTAAAATGAAAAAGAATATAGATAGATTTCTATGAGTCATTCTGTTTATAATTGTTTATTTTTTAAGAAAAAAACAAACTTACAGCCATTGAGTTATATAAGTGGCTGGCCATACTTATAGGTAAATGTGCACTGAACAGATACCATAACACTTAAAGTTAAATTCAAATTTTGATATATCTTTTAATTTAAACGCGAAAAAAACAAAAAACAATTTGAACGCTGAAAACGTACACAATAAAACAATACATTATATTGTCGCGTTAATTATTTATTTGTAACGCAAATAAAAAAAACATATTTTCAGGGTTATTTATTTATGTTGGTAGTGTAGAAGAAAATGTATGAATGTTTTTTTTAAGAAAGATGTATAAAAAAATGGAGAATAAATTAAAAAAAGAGGAAGGCGGTGGCTAAATCGCCGTTGTAAAATGCTCTTATGGTTGTCAATGGGTTAAAGTAGATTTATTTGTAAGAAAATTGCGTTAAAATAACTTAAACGTAATACGGAAATGGACGATGAAAAAATGCAGAAAGTATTAACAATTGTTTATTTGGATAATTTAAACACGAAAAAATTCTGCAAAAGTAGCGATTTGTGTTTATTTGTTTACGCTGTTATGGGTTTATGTTTATGTACGCATGCGCAACCGGAAGTCGTAAACCGGATGTTGGGTTACAAGACCCGTTACAAGGTCATTTGAGTTTTATAATTATATCGATTTCTTCACTTAATGTTTTTTGAATTATCCGAAAATGTAAGTATTTCCATACAAGAAATCAATAATAATAAAAAAAATCAAATGAGGAGAGGGAGGTCAATGTGTAAACAACCAGTTAAGTACAACTAGTAAATACATACAATCATCTCGAAAAAGATTCTGTCCATTGGTTGGTCTGTCACACTTAAGTACAGTACATGTGAGTGCAGTAGCATTTTCGTCATTCTATAATACTTAAATTTGAAATGGCATTTTCGTTGGTCTGTCACATTTAACTTTAAAATATAATATTGAGATGCGTCAATAAATCACTGCAAGAGATTGTGTCTGTTTGTCCACGGTCTATCACGCATAAATTTGAAATAGCATTTTCGTAGGTCTGTTATGTTTAAACCTGAAATGTGTAATATTCAGATCCGCCTATACATCATTATAACTTTAAAATAGCATTTGTAGCGATAAACGCGTAGATTTAATGGACATATCTTTAAAATATCCATCGTTGAACAAAAAAAGTCAGTTTTTAATATAAAGTAACAAAAAAAAAATGAAACAAAAACAGTTTACGCCAAAGAGACTGAACAGATAGTACACTTTGATCATAACCGGATGTCCGTAATATCTTATGTAAATATTGTGATATATTATAATCTCTGCTTGTGCGTGTGCGTGTCTGTCTTTCCCTGGATGAAGCATTTGTACCTGCGTCAGCGCCCGCGTGTCAGCACTTCTGGGCGTTTCCTGGATTAATCTGAATGGCAATTAGTTAATCTCTTTTAATCCCTTTGGGGAATTAAAATCTCTACCTTGTCTTGAAACCAAATCAAGTCGAAATCGAAACTCATTCACCCTAATCCGCTATCCGTATGTCACTATTCGCTATTTTTGAAAAAGTGGAAATGGTGGTATAATTTTTATCGACCCAGTCTATTGTATTGGCACGATGTTCAATTCCCATTGGTTCTATTGCCTTTGTTTATGCATTAACACCATTAAAAATCCGAGTCTCTTCAATTAAGGATGAAATAGCAACCCCTTTATTAAAAGGCGTTATTTATCTGACAGTAAAAATCTATACGGTTGATATGCCATGAAAAATACCAACACAACCATTTGAACTATTTCGAAATTACTTATTTCCATGCTGACATGTAAAGTTTAATCGAAGCAACAAGAACAGATAATCTTAATACGCACTAAGATGCTATTTTAAATTTAAGTATGATAGACCAACGGAATTAAATTTTTTAAAACAATTAGTGCATACTTATTGAGGCCAAACGCCACTTGAGGATAAGGGAGAATGAGACGTGCATATTATCGGTTTAATAATGAATAATATCATGAGAGGACTGAAAATGATTAATGCAATTAACAAAGTTTGATCATCCATGAGAACTATTTCTGACAAGTATTTGTTAAAGACAAGTCATGTTGTAATCTGAAGGAAAACAGTTTCATTGTAATGCGTTCCAAGGATATGAAATTCTTGGAAAGAAAATGCATTCATTATAATTTTACCTGACGCAAAACACACGAAAAGAATTAACAAAATTTGGTTACTTATGAAAACAATTAGTGACAATCATTTGTCTACATTGGAATTGAAGCCGGTAAGTTTTATCTGCAGAGAAGCAGTTCTGTGGTAATGTGCTCCACAGATGGGACGACATTGGGGAAAAAGAAGAAACATGAACATCACAGTACCCGTTGATACGCATACTACGGTTAAGAATTCAATGAAAGATGGAAAGCTAGAAGAACAGCAAACTACCAACATCTTTTACTACAAACGAGGTAAGACACTACATGACATTGCAACTAGCATTGCAGATATCACGTAAAATAAAAGAGACTTTTTCAGATGATTTATTTTATTTAATTATTTGGACTATTATCCTCATCTTCTTCTTGTTGTTTTTCACGACGTTTCAACCAAGTTAACCGCGACGAGATAGGAATGTCGAACCCTCCAGCTACATCCACAGCAATTATTGCTTTCAATATTTGTTGTCATCTCACCACGGTTTGGCCAGCGGCTTGGGATTAAAACCGCTATTTCAGACAATTCTCACCTGGAATCGTAGATATTCCGCCACGGGCCCCAAAGGGCAATCAAGGTTGGATTTTTTTTTTTTTTTTTTTATTAATCCACATTTTTATATTTTTGTTCTTCCAATTGTCGGGTTCGTACCGATTGTTATATTATTGAATTAAGTTTGGAATTATTTTGGAGATGAGTCATTTGTATAATTATCGTGGCGCAGTGGATAGAAATGCGGAATATCTACGATTCCAGGTGAGCATTGTCTGGAGGTAGCAGTTTCAATCCCACCCAAAGCCGGTTAAAGAATGAGTTGGCCGAACCGTGGTGAGATGACAACAACTATTGAAGATAGTAATTGCTGTGGGGGATTCGACATTCCTATCCCGTCGTGGTTAACATGACGAAGACCAGAGAAATAATTGGCCGAAACGTCGTGAAAAACAACTGGAAGATGAGGATAATAGTCAAATAATTAGACAAATTAAATTAGACAAATTACTCATCTCCAAAATTAATTCAATAACTTTTCCAGATGTTGCATATAGGTACAACTTAGTTCCCCTGGATGAATAATCGCAAGCTTACCACATTTATCCTAGAGTAATGGCGTTTCATGTATGTCAGAATGCTACATGAATACTTAACATGGAATTATACCTACATATGTAGATATGGCGAAATAATCAAACACATTTCCAGCAATATGAAGTTTCTCAATATCACTGTACGCAAAAGATGGACTGTCTTCGACAGAAACAAATTCCAATTTTGTCAAGATGCTCAGTTTGGCGACATTTCCTTAACATTATCAGGGATGTCTCCTTCCGAAAGTATGCTAAATGCTATTATTTCCAATCCGAAAGTATATTACATGTGATTCCTTTACTCCTTGTTTTGCATGAGAGAACTAACCAACTGTGTGAATTATGTTAATTTACACTGCACATCTTTAGCTGTGAAAACTGCAATCAAGAAAAAGTTTCACATAAATTCAAGGACAAAAATATACATCGATATAAAAAGTAGAGTATTTTACAAATAAATAAGGCATAAGAAATTAAACAAGGAGAAATAGGAATGGTAGTGAGACATGCGTGACAAAAAAAGTTTTCTCACGACAACGTGGAATGAGAAATGTGATTGTTGAAAGTAAAATGTAAAAAAAAAAAGGTTTTCTCACGACAATGTGGAATGAGAAATGTGATTGCTGAAAGTAAAAAAAAAAAAAAAAAAAAAAAAAAATAGCGAATTTTTAAAAACAAACTTATAAGTTTTAATGTTAGCAGTCATTCAGCACCAGCGGGAGTTGCCTCTATCTGTTTAACGTGTTTAACGTAAACTCTTGCTTAGCGTAAATAAAACGAGACTTGGCAGTCATCCATTTTGGTCTCAACCGATATATTTTGTCTTATTCTATTTTCCTAATAAAAATATAACAAAACATGATGTCAAAACAAAGGACTTACGAACAAACACGAACAAAATACTGGGACGGAGTCAAAGTAAGTATCAAGCCCAGAAGCCGTTCAAATGTAAACAAATAAGTAAAACTCAACGAAAATCCCAATATTAACAGCCACGTGAATCGGCCAGAACCCTTTCCGTTCGATTTCAACAGATATACTTTGTCGTCCTATTTTGCTGAGAAAAATTTAACAAAACACACGGTATCTTATGTTCAACTCTTGTATTCGGTTTAAATATGTATACAAATATGAGCTCCTTTTCTCTTTGGCATTTTAAGGGTAAAAAAAAAAAAAAACTGCCATTACATAATGTTGATAAAGAATGAAAGCGATCTATTTTATCTAGAGTCGAATCTCAAAAGGGCTTGACCTTCTTCTATGGCATCGTTTCACTTAAGTAGACTGGCCGACTCATCACTTGAGTGTAGGAGCCTTTATCTTTTTTTTTTTTTAATTTTCAAGTTGCGTAGAAAATAGTATACTTAATTATTTATATTATTTATTTGCATTTATATAATATACTAGCAGTTTAGTCCGGCTTTGCTCGGGCCCTATGTACTGCTTATAACTTTATGTGCATATTGTACGGTAATACCTTTCTATATAATAGACTTCCTTAACTACTATAGAGAAAAGTTAGTAGAGACTGCAGAGGTAAAAAATTTAAACATTGACCCCAATTTGAGCCCTTAACATTTATTGTTTTTGGGTCAAATCAAATTAAAATGTTTGACCCATGTCCAAGTAACCTACATCTAAATTTCAAGTGTTTGGATCCAAAATTGGCGGAGGAGATTGGTAGAGTCTGCAATGGACAACTCCTTCAACCATGACCTCTTAGCAGCGAAACTTTCACCCAAAAACTGATTAAAAAGCTTGCTGTATGTCTGAGTACCTTTTATATAAAATTTTAAATGTTTAGACCCAAAATTGGCTTAATGGTTTGTTAGAGACCGCAAATGTAAAATCCTTTAAACTTTGACCACTTGGCAGCCAAAGTTTCGGCCAAAAACCGATTAAAAAGCTTGCTCTATGTCTGAACACACTTTATGTAAAATTTCAAATATTTAGACCAGAAATTGCTTGAGTAATTTGGTAGAGACGGCAGATGTCATTTTTTAAAACTTTGACCCCAATCTTAACCCCTTAACATTTATTGTTTGGGCTCAAATCAAATTATAAAGTTTGATCCATGTCCAAAGACCCTATTTCTCAACTTTCGAGTGTTTAGACCCAAAATTGTCGGAGGAGTTTGGTAGAGTTCTTAAAGGTCAAATCGTTGAACTTTGAACCCCCTTAATAGCCAAATTTATGGCCGACAACCGACCAAAAATATTTTCCCAAGCCTCAATACCCCTTGTGTCAAATCTTCAGTCTGTAGACCGAAAATTGATAGAGTTATTGTGTAGAGAAATGTACACACACACGCTGACATTCTCAATTTTATAGATATACTAGCATTTCAGCCCGGGTGTTTGGGTGTGTATATTGAGCAAAAAAAAAAAAAAATGGTAGTAGGTATGCAGGCTCGAACCCGTACTGTGAAGGAGGAAAAGAACAGGAAAATAAACGTACCGTGTTTGTTGTTACGACAACCGCAAAACCGGAAGTTATGTAGGTTTAAATTAAGGGTAGACAGTCGAAAGGAGAGGATAAGTTTCGAAAATATCGGCGAAAAAAGTGACCCCCCCCCTGTAGGAAAATGCCCAATTGAAGGTGAAGATATTAATGCTTTTAGCCATTTTTTCGATATTTGTCGTCTGAAAGTTCAAAATTCAAAACGATACTGATCTAGGTAAAATCCATCGTCTCTGTCGAAAATTTTAGGCAGACATACAAACATACATACATACATTTATATATTGGTAACTAAAAATTTTCGACCCAAATCGATTAAAAAGCTTGCCCTATCTCTGAGTACCCTTTATATAAAATTTCGAATGTTTAGACCAGAAATTGTCTGAGTAATTTGATAGAGACCGCAGAGGTAAAATTTTTTTAAACTTTGACCTATATTATGACACCTTAACATTTATTGTTTGGGTCTCAAATCAAGTTATTAAGTTGGATCCATGTCAAATGAACTTATATCTAAAATTTCAAGTGTTTGGACCCAAAATTGTCGGAGTTTTGTAGAGTTCTCAAAAGTCAAATCATTGAACTTTGACCCCTTAACAGCAAAATTTCTGTTCGAAAACGGATCACAAAGATTTTCCCAAATCTCAGTACCCTGTATATCAAATTTCGAGTCTGTAGACTTAAAATTGACAGAGTTATTGCGTAGAGAAATGTACATAGACACACAGACACACACACACAGACACGTTTACTTTTATAGATATACTAGCATTTCAGCCCGGCGTTGCCTGGGTGTTAGGAGGTGTATGCTGAGCAAAAAATAAAGAGTTAATTTTTTAAATTTTGACCCCAATTATGACCCCTTAAAATTTATTGTTGTGGTCTCAAATCAAGTTATTAAGTTAGGTTCCTGTCCAAGGAACTTATATCTAAAATTTCAAGTGTGTAGACCCAAAATTGTCGGAGGAGCTTGGTAGAGTTCTTAAAGGTCAAATCGTTGAACTTTGACCCTCTCACAGCCAAATTTCCGTCTGAAAACCGATCACATCGATTTTCCCAAATCTCAGTACCCTGTATATCAAATTTCGAGTCTGTAGCCTTAAAATTGACAGAGTTATTGCGTATGGAAATGTACACAGACACGTTCACTTTTATAGATAGATAGATAAATAGATAGATAGATAGATAGATAGATAGATAGACAGACAGATTACATTGCTATTCTATTTAGAACGATTTTTCTCTAGGCTTCAGATTTATTTTATTTTATTTACCTCCCTTGCCAAGAGGTTAGATACAAGATCAGTTGTGGGTTTGGTGAAAAGCGTCCTGTGGAATAAATTGGATTCGCACCTGGTACATCCAGCTTTCCAATACGTATCGTTAACCACTTTATCAACATATGGCGACAGATTTAGCAAGGAACTATTTGGTTTTGATATTTCAACATTGTGATTAGTAAGTAGACCAAAACTAAAGCGTATATATCCTATAAAATAACGAATCTGGCTGCAACCACATCACCGATGCCAGGTGTTGGTTTGGAATAGGAAACCAAATATCTGGTCGTATTCTTTGCACCCAATTATATCATCTTACGAGAAATTTTCCAACAAAACTCAGAATCAAAAGCTTGATACGCAATTCACAAATCAAAAACCTCTTTTAATACCAGGAGAGCCAGTCTCGCCCTAGACTGAAACAATGAATGTGTGGTATTTTGATTAAATTAAACTCAATCTGTTGCATATTTCAACGTCATAGTGGTGAACGACCGTCAGACTACTAGAAAAAGTAATTGACTTCACTTCAATCTTGAAGAGAAATCACTCGGCACTTCGTCACTGTCCAGTATTATTTGAGTGAATGGCACAGCCCTCTTCCCCCCTCTCCGCTTATTTTCGACACTTCCTTCGCTCTAGACTTTCTCGGCAGAAAATTTACGAGATATTTTAGGGACAACGTTAAAACCGATTTTTAAAGTACCGAATTTGGATATAAAATATCCAACAGAATCTCTAATCCAAAATGATGGCCAATATAAGATGAATTTTTGTTCTGTGAAAATGTTCATAAGTTAAGGTTTTCAAGCGGATTTCTAAAGTGATTTATTGCTGAAATAATAGGGTAAGTATAATCATATTTTTAAAATAGACTTTTTTTGTAGATTTCAATAAGTCTCTCTCTCTCTCTCTCCCTCTCTCTCTCTCTCTCTCTCTTTATATATATATATATATATATATATATATATATATATATATATATATATATGCAGTAGAGCTTACTAGTAGCATGAAAATATATTTATGTCAAGTAATCTACACACACATAAATGTTTGTTTCATTACTGGGGGAAATCATTTGACAACCAGCCTAATAATTTCCTCCAGAAATGAAACAAGTGTTTATAAATATACTTTCACACTACACAGCGTGATTAAAAAGCAATTTCAGTTAAAACAAGTGAAGCATGCATGGTCCCCCGTGAGTGCACAGTGAACGAGGCATAAAAAAATGACCAAGTTCAGCACCCCCTCCCCCCCATTTAACCTCAAAAGTCCCCAGAGGACGTCAAATCCAGGCGAAAATGAACAACCGGTGCAATTTTAGGCCTTAACAGTGCACCACGCAGAAAAAAAAGAAATGACTAAGTCCATTTGACCCCCCCCACACCTACCATTTAGCCCCAAAAGTCCCCAAGGCCTTAACATATTTAAATTTGAGTTCGGCACCATGCAAAACTGCTAAATAGACATATACAGAAAAATTTGCACAAATATGGTAAAATAGTCCCAAAAATATAGTGTCTTTATTAGTCCTAAAAGAGCCCCTGAGGCACACCCAAGAGTCATCGCGAAGTATAGACAAACACAATTATATAGAAATCAGTTAGTTACAACTTTTCAGAAAGTTTTATAAAAATCCAAAGCATCATTTTTTTTTTAAATAAGCACAAAAGTGTCAATTTTAGTCATTTTAACCCGAGAGGTACCCCAACGGGGGCAACCGGAGTTTTCCCGGAAAACCCGTTCTGTTACTGTTTTACTCATATCATGTTTAATGTTTGTGCAAAATTTCAAAGCGTAGTTATTGAGAAAGGTGCGGACATACCAATCATTTTGTAAATTAAATAAATACATCGTGTATATATATAAACAAAAAACGGAATATGCGAATAATCTGCATAATGTGAGATTTAATTTCAAATTCATCATGCCCACCAACGTTCGCTTTTATTTTCTCACGCCACTCGGGAATTGCATCACTTGATTACCCTAGAAACTTTTGTGGAATGGCAGAGTTTCTAAGAAGTTCAATTTGAATTTTAAATAAAGTCTCACATTATATGTTCTCGTATTCATATTTTGTAAAAATGTGTTTCTGCTACATGTGATTAATAAATTACAGTGTTTTTTTTTTAAATAGTGGCTTTTCAATCATCCTGTAGATCTTCCGCTTTAAAATAAAGAGGAATGAGTATTTATTTTGATAAAAATACATCGATAAATATATATCTGCCTCTTCACACAAAATGTCGCGAGTAAAAAAAAAAAAAAAAAAAAAAACTGTTGGACGAATATATTTAAAATGTTTTCTGGAGTAGCAAATAACAAATCTGACCCCCGCCCCCGCCCGCCATCTTTCACTCTATTTCAATAATAAAACGTTTTCTTTATTTTCACACATTCTTCTTTCTATATTGGCTGATACTTTGTTTTTGAGGAGTAAGAGGAAAAGAAAACGATTGGCGTGCTCTGATCTACAAAAGTGCCTGAGCATACCTGTCGCCATTTCCCGGTCGGTGTGATAACCCAACCTCTTCTAGAAAATGTAAAGCCTTGGAGAGTGAACCTCCTGAGACTAAACGAGTTCATAACTTAGCCTGACAGCAACAAATAGCTATCGAACTCATATTGAGAACGTATCCCCCACCGGTAAGAACACACCCTCGTTGTATCAGGTAAGTTACATCGCCCAATAAATTTCGAAGACGGTTTTGTACCTTGTCAAGGCAGGAAAGGATGTTCTTATGAGCTCCACCCCATATGCATATTTTGCGAGTGTTATTTACGATACTGTGGTGTATTGGAATTACGGTTGGTATGGATTCTTTTGAAGTGTTTCCTATAGCATGGACAAATGATAAGATAAACGCTCGGTTGAAGCGATTGTATTATCCTAAATATGTGAACTAAACGGCCTATCCATGCTTTGCTTACCGTTATACAAACGTCCCACAATATATTGACGCCATTAATTAAACTAATTAAAATAAGAAAGGTTAATTTACAAGTCGAAAGATGCATATACTAAAATTGATTTAATCCACGCTTGTTTCCTTAATGCCTTTTTCTGTACAT
>NC_136482.1:80971601-81406601 GCF_053919585.1 Euprymna scolopes | reverse complement strand
CATACTTATCAAAGTATTCTTATGTACATCTATATAAAAAAAAACCCTTGTAAACGTTTTTTTTTGTTTTTTTTTTCATTTTTTATTTCCATACTTTGAGGGCCAGGCACGAACGCAGACCCCACAATTTTTATGAACCACTGTTCTGCCAGATCAAACATACCCATTCCTGATCCTCGATACATCTTCTATCATTATATGTAATCAGTTTTTTAAAATAGTCACCCATATAGGAGCCTATTCGTGACCACACACACACATACACACACATTCAGCTTTATATATATATATATATATATATATATATATATATATATATATATATATATGTCATCCACATACAGTACTGTTTCGTAGTTTCACAACTCATCAGTGCGGCTAGACATACACCTTTCCCCAGTCGTGCATCGAACATTAAACCGTCTCATCTCTAACCATCGGGCCATTAGTCAGTGCCGTAAATATTTCTCCTCGAGTGTGTATTAAATCCACACCCGCCCGTCGCAGACAGTGCTCAAACCATCATTTGTTTACAAACAAATAAATAGTGGGCTTCGCCTAATTGCTTAAATACGCGTCGGGTTAAAATATATTTACAAAGTGCTCAACCAAAATTTGTCTTTCACATACAGTACTGTTTCGTTGTATCACAACTCATCAGTGCGACTAGACATACACCTTTCCCTGGTCGTGGATCGAACTTACAATAAATGATATATATAATCATTTATTATTGCTATAGGACTGTTAAATATGAATTCATAGATGGTACGTATTGATAGAGGCAAACAACTTGTCCAATTTAGTTCAATAATGTGCCCGCGACAAATTCTATTTAACTTATAGCTGGCACTTGGCAAGTACTAGCCTATCGGATCGGAGTGGGAATAGGAGTATTTGGGAGTAGGAAGTGGAACTTGAGTTTACTTTCGGCAGCTTTGTAATTCTAGCTTCATTTATTTTGTTCGTTAATTCTCAAATTCTATACTTAAGATTTCTAATAAAGGGAGAAGAGTTGCTGTTTTTAAAATTGGAATTTATTCATCTAACACATCATTGGCTAGATTTTGTAAATAGTATTTATTTGTTTAGCTCCTTACATTAAGTGACTTCATGCCTTGTCTGACGCGATTTCCATAAATTAATGTAACTAAAGGGTAACTCCACTTAAGGTTATGCCAAGAAGCAGTAGTTGATGAAAAAAAAAAGAATAATAATCAAACATCAAAAAGGAATTAATAATACCGCGTCATTTATATTGACCGCGCTGTTAGTATGATATTAATCCTAAGCTTAATCTTTATAAGATTTTAATGAATGGAAAATAAAAATAATGATTGAATCATTCATTTAAAATTTGATTCTAACTCATTAATAAAATTAATTTGGGATTTTTTGTTGATTTGATAGATTTTTAGTGCAATAATATTTGGTAAGGAATGTTAGTTTGCAAAAAAGAAAAAAGAAAAAAATGGCGGTTCTACTTTGGATTGGTTACTTGGATGGGAAGCTTTTAGTTACGGTGTAAATTGATTGGATTAAAAAAAACTGTCAGATCTGGATTCTATTTATTCTACAGATTAAGGAAATGTTGCCTTTTAATATTATCGTATATACGCCTGGAACAGTTAAGGTTCGAGGTGAGTCCATGTATTAGTGTGTGGCCGTATTTATTTACCTCCTCCCACACGAAGTATTGTTATACACAAGATCCGTTTTAATGTGGGAGAAAATTAAGCTATTCAAAAAGGATTAGAATAAAATAATTGTACGAGTCTAGAAGGAGTTCTCTTCCACAAACAGATCAGAAAAGATGAAGCGTAGTAACAAAGCAGATGCTATACATTGCACCTAGCCAGAAGACGAAGGGCCAGTCCCTATTTACTTGCCTCTCCACGAGGCTAAAGTTAGATATAAGGTCGGTTTTAATGTGGGAAAAATCCAGCTAATCTAAAAAGGTGCACTTCGGATTGGGACAAAAGTTATAATTGTCTCAGTTTCGTCGTGAGTAGTGAAACCATATCTTGCTACCAGTCAAAAGGCCAGGGGTTAGTTTATCAGTATGTGTCCGAGTAAATGTAAATGGTTGACTCGTTTTGTGTGTGTGTGTGTGTGCGTGTGCGTAAATGTTTAAGGGAAGACTTTTTGTTGGTCAATCTAGTAACCCCTTCCATCCCTATTGGTCTCTTGAAATGCTTATCTCTTTAGCTAGTCTGTTTGGAGTCGATGGGATTAAATGCTGGTAGCGGGGTCTGTATCAGGCTTTATTTGTTTTGATCTGATTCTACGGTTCTTTCCCTTTCATTTATTTACTAGCATGGTAATCCTACATGCCCGGGATTGAATGATGATCAAATATTTCAGACTCTCATATTTTTTTATTATCATCAAAATCGGCGAAATTAATCAAATCGATTTGATTGTCTGCTCTAGTTGGGACTCCTCACGATGTACCAGAAGGAAGTCCCCCCAACCCGCACTGACTTATTTCACAATACATGATAGTCTTCATTGTACTGTATAGAACCTACTGTTGATTTTATAAAATTATTTTTTTTTATATATAATGGCTTGAATTAAAATTTAAAATGCAAAGTAAAGTATCATGCTTCAGTTGTGCTCTAAACAGAAACCCTTATTTTGAACGCGCCCCTATAATAAATGAACCTAGTGTTTTTATATGCCAGGCTTTTCGGCTTGTGTAATAAAACTTCTCAAATGTACTTTTGATGTTAGGCTGTGTAAGGTGTTAACTTTGGTCAACATCGCCTGTTCCTTCTTTCATCGGATTAATTCGATTTTCAATACTTATCGAAGACATTCTGATACAAAACCTAAGAACACTGTTGGGCACATAAAGTACCTTCGTGTGAAATTTCATAAAACTCCGCCCAGCTGTTTTCGAGTCGATAGGGAATGAAGTCACAGAAACACACAAAGTTCCTTTAATATAATAGCAGAGATGGAGATAAAAAAAAGTACTTTATCATGCCTTCTACAAATGTGTTGTTACTTTTAGCCTGAAAAAATAACGTACTCTTGTTATATAGTGTTCATCATTATTATTATTATTATTATTATTATTATTATTGTTGTTATTCTTTTTATTATTATTATTATTATTATTATTATTATTATTATTTTTCTTTTTATTATTATTGTTCGTTGTTATGAAGAGATTCATGTATATATAAAATGTTCATACTTAGAAGTGTAATAGAAGCTCTTAGAGTGAGGAGACAGTGTTGAGACAGTCTTAGTGTTCACATTGTAGATATGAGATGTAGAGAAATTGTGCATGTGAAGATATTTTAAAACACAGGGTATATAAGACATATAATGACAATTTCACTTTACCTTTTGGTAGAATTACAACACAAAGATGACGTTTATAAAAACACTTGATGGGTTTATTTCTTCCTCGACCGGTCGTGGTTTTCTTAGTCAGGAATTCAAAGTTTTACATTTTATGTTTCAAAAGTGACCGTCTCGCTTCCAGACGTTCGACTGTCCATATCTGGACTCCAGACTGTCGTCTCTTGTCCTCAGACTCTTTCTCTCTTTAACTCTAAAATGTCTAACTATATCGAGAAATTCTCATTTTCCATGACGTCATACACATGTTAAAACATGTCTTCTTTCACGTGTTCTGGAAATGCGTGTCCAATACATTTTCCTTTGTTTACAAAAGGAATTTTAACCTATATTTCCAGTAACCTATTTCCAATATGTTAAAAACATGTTTATTAAATTATCCTATAGTTGCATTCCTCAATTCAATTTCATAACAGAATTGACAAATGCACATTCCTTTTCTTAAAACTATTTTATCTCTAAGCTAAACAATGGTTTGTTTTTATATTCCATTTTCTAATTCTCTCTCGTAATCTATTTCTAAACCTAAATTACGAGGTTCGAATTTCGTCTATTCTATTTCATTTTCATTTTAACTAAATCTCTCTATTTTTATACTTACATGAAAAGGGGACATCCCTTATCATGTAACACTCTGCCACTTACGCATAATACCGCGTGATTCCTATTCAAGCACGTGGCTGCTTGTCTGTCACAATTGGTAACAATAGAGTGTTTTTTATAGACAAAAAACTTTAAACTGATAATTCTTTGCTCTTTAATTATAAATTTGGCAACTATTGGTTAGTTTTAATTCAGGTTGGTTTGGCAATTCATCTTCAAGAGTCAAATATCCGAGCAGCGTTTGCAAATTGCAAATGATGCGATCAATTTAATGAAAGAAATATTTGATGAACGAAAAATTTCACGAAATGAATCTCCCAACTCTCGTTCGTGCGATGTAACTCCATTAGATGATTTTATCTGGGAATATGCAAGGCCCGATGTCTACATTAATAAACCAAACACGACAGACCACTTGGAAGGCAACATTCAACGCGTTATTGTCGAAATACAACCTAATTTAATGCATAGTTTGTGAAAATTGGTCATCTAAATTATGCCAAGGGAACCATATACTCTACATTGTATTTGATTTATAAATGTCAAACATTAATCTTTAGAATAAACCACATATTTGTATAAGAAAAATATTATTCTATGATTTATTTTAAAGTTGGTCACATCTTAAAACAGAAAATGACGTTTATTTGTAGCATGATTACTTGTAAAAATACGAATCAAAGACTACCATTAAAATCTTTATTTCTTAAAGATTTATTTAAAAAAAAACATACAATTGCATCAATGATGTCTTCTTTTTTTTTTTTTTTTTTTTTCAGAATCAACAAAATCACCGATGTAATTTATGTGATCATCACTTTAGCAACGGCCAACCTGTACATGAGTAAACCGACCAAAATAACGCTACGTTCTTTTCCAGGTTGAAGAAGGTGTTATGTTAGACGGTGTGTTATTTACCGAAGCAAATGATCCAAGTGAGATTTCAAAGAGTCTAAGAAACATTTTAAGCGAAAGGAAGTATTTTATTTGTAAGGAGAAATTGAATACATTTGTTCATGTCGGTTGAAAACATGTGGGTTTACGCGTGCAAATTGAATAGGTATGTACGTGTGTGTGCATTAACGTGCTTATTTTGTTAGTGAAGGTAAGGTGTATATTTTGAACTTCTGTGTACGTGCGTTCAGTAAGCTGTGTGTGTGTCTGTGTGTGCGTGCGCGCTTCGTGCATGAGCACAAGCTTAGTATGCAGAAGAAAAACCGAAAAAAAAAGTAAGTTGTTCGGAATTTTTATATTACGCGTAGATTTTCTGCAGTGAATATCCTCGTTGTTTTGATGGGTATAAAGAAACTGCTGATTGAAGATTTTGTCTAATTAAAAAAAAAAAAACGTAAAAGCAATATTTATTGCCACTGCTACTTCTAACAGAAAGGTTGGAGCTCTTTTAATGATGTTTGTTTCGAATAAGTTCTTACGTAGTAAGTGGGTAACGTTCAAGTTACGTCATAAGTTGGTAGTGTCCAGGTTTCACTGTATCAGCGATCATCATAAATGTGTTTTAATGTCATCAATCACAAAATTGCCATTTAATATTTTAATGTTCTTTGATATTTTGAACTAGTTGACTCGTGCCCCGGCATTTCTAGCTAAAGTAGATTAACTCAAGAAATTCCGTTTCCAACCTCTGAACGATTCGACATGAACATAGACTTTGCAATGTTAGAAGCAAAATTGTCATTTAGTTTCGATGTTAATTAATAATAGTATGATCATAAATACATTAGTTGTTAAGCAGACGAAACTAGTATCTCTGTAGATACCTATCTCGTTCATGTGACTCCACTCCGTGTTTTGACAAGCTTCTGGGTTTGACCTTTACTCCTGATCTGAAATGGAACACGTACATCAAGTCTGTTGCCAAGGTCGCTGGAAAGATGGTGGGATCCTTCTACTGCTCCAGAAGATATCTCACTACTAATGCAATTCTCTATCTGTATAAAAGCCAAGTACGTCCAAGGATGGAATACTGTTGCCATATCTGGGCAGGAGCTGCTAAAAACAGCCTATCCTGCCTTGGCAGAGTACAAAATAGACTTCGTGGCTTAGTGGGGGATGCCCTTTTCTCTACCCTGCAACCTCTCTCCCACAGAAGAGACGTTGCGAGCATATCCTTGTTTTATCGTTATTTCCATGGCAGATGCTCATCTGAACTCCAATCTCTGGTCCCCCCTCGCCAATCTTTCACGAAAAACACCCGTCTAGCTGAATCCACTGTGAAAAATTTCCCCCACTCTATATCTGTGCCTAAATCAAAACGCGGATTCCATGAAGAAAGTTTCTTTCTTAGAACTGCACGCCTGTGGAACTCTGTTCCGTCTGCCTGCTTCCCACCGGACTACAACTTGGATGTCTTCAAGTCCAACGTTAACAAATTCCTAATAAACCGCCCCCTTAAGTAAATACTTCATCAAATCTCCACACTAACGTAATGTACTTACAATAACCCTTATCCCTGAGTGGCTTCCGGGCCTTGATAAGTGGCGATCACTGTGTAAAAAAAAAACTTGTGTGTATTAATCTATGGTGATAAGTTGAACAGGATAAAATTCATTTTATTTAAATGAATATTTTTCTGACTAAAAATGTCGTCTGGTATTCACAATTTCAAAATGAAAATTGTTAGAAGAATTACAGCATTTTTTGTTATGCTTGAGATTAGCTGTTTCATGAATGACTTCCAACTTTTCCTGTCAGTATTTCGTTTGAGCCACCTGCCAAGATCAGGTCATCATCAACTGATCTCCTCCATTAAGCTGTCTACCATATAGCTTTGTGTGACACACTTTAAAGTGTTTCCGATAACTAACAGCAGGTGATGTGGTTGTACCAGTTAAGCAGTTGTGTGGCATACTTTCTTATGAAGGTCTTTAGAGTGAGACCAGCGATTTTCTCCATCCCTTTTGCTGCAGTCAGGATCGAAACTAGTATCCCTGTAGATACATATCTCGTTCATATGTATCTACGTATGTGTACTGATCTAAAAGGGTAAATTGCACAGGATAAAACTCATTTTACTTTATTTATTATTTTTGTAACTGAATAGAGATATCGTCTAGTATTCACAATTTCAAAATGAAAGTTGTTAAAAAATACAGTTGTAAATAGAAGTTAATGAATCCTGTTAAAAAAGTTATTTTGTAACTCATTCGTACTTTCACATAAAAATGTAATAAACAAAAGATACCGCGAGAAATACATTTAGAGTAAAAATCATTAAAAAATATTACGGTCCATACACTTCAGAAGTAACAGAAACAAAAAGTGAAAACGCTCTATATTTACTTGTAAATGCATAAGCGTAACATATACATTTACAATTAAATATATTTGTTCTGCAGTTTACGTGCTGAAACAATGTTATTATTTAGAAACACATTCTAAACATGTTAACTATTCTGTATTTTGAGGTGTAATAAACGAAAAGTACATAAAAGGACGCATCGTACTCTAAACTTCTTTTAAGAAAATATCAATAGTATACCGTATGAGGTACAAATAATGTTTTCGACATTAGTAAATATTTCCAAACTAACTACATGTTTCATTGAAAATAAGTTCGTAATATTTTTGTGAGAGTCAGGTAGGTCAGAATTAATATAAGAAATTTTAAAATTGAATGAAACTGACCGATAATTTTTGGAAAAATCCATCAGTTATTGACAGAAAGCGTTTAAATTTTATGTTGCGCCTCTATTCTATGGTGACTGAATTTAGTGGAGAAAGTTGACTTTGTGTTATCAAAATAATAAATAAAAAAACAACAAAAACCATGTTACATTTAAAATATTTTATTTTAATCCATTCATCTTATAAGACTCATGTGATTTCTTGTGTTGCAATCATGTTTCGAATGTCCTGTCTCATGCTTTTTATATTCAATCCCTGTTCTTTGTTCCTGATAAAAAAAGAAAGAATACATTGTAAGAGAGACACAATTACTAAACTGTTTGATCACTTATACGCAATCGGTTCCACCATTTCCATAAGAATGCTGTGTACGTTTTTCTATAGGATGGGACAATTTATTACACTGAATATTTAAAATATGTTATATTAGATTTCATCAGGATTAACAACACATAAGTAAAATCATAAAATAATTATCTACACACGTGGAGACTGATAAAAATTACAGTATATGGGTTGACAAATACCTCGTCTATTTGGAAGTAAAGGTTAGTTAAACTATCCTTGGCATTTCATTTATTAATTGGTTGTCTACGATAAGCTATAAAAACAGTTAATGAGGCATACTATACATTGATAAACATGTAGTTAAATACATTCTTCCCATAAACAGAAAAGCACAACGCTATACCCGAGAAAAAAATGCACTTGTTAAACCGTAGACAAAAACTTATATTTTCATAAGGACGTCGTTTTGATAGACGATGTGGCAAGTGTCGTTATGCTTGTTTTGTGTCCGAATGAAGAAGTCTGGTCTTCATTCTTGCATAAATATTATTACGAGAGTTCTCATAAGATCTTGAGTTCATCACGAGATTTTCGGTCTAAGTTATTTATTTTCATCAAAGTGTATAACTCTGAACTAAAAGAAATTATTAATATCGACAAGGGAGATAACTATGGTACAGATATCACTTATGATAACTATTATTGAATATTCGTTAATTTTATTGAAATTATCTTGTCAATACCTCCAAACTTTTCTATCTGTACATATGATTTAAAAGGTTTTGTAGATTTTTAGGTCAACGAAAATTCTATTTCAAAATATAGCCTGACAGGACAAACAATCGTCTTTGCATTTATTTGCTGTTCTGATACTGCAATCAAGTTATTTTATTTTTGTCTTCGGCCAGCGCAGGAAAATCATTCTGAAGTGGGGTAATTTTTATTTTTGTCCAAAGTGCCTCTTTTGCGAAGCTGGATTTCCTCACATTAAATCCGACCATATGTCTAACTCTGTCTCGTAGGGAGGGCAAATAAATAGAAACGAACTGGAAGTCATTGAAAAATATAAATATAAGATCTAGGAATATTCTTTTCTACGCTGAAGACTAATGGACGAACGGTTCGACGGTTTCACTTATATAAAAGCGGGGTCGCTTTAGTCATCCTGCTCCGTTGAAATGTATTTTCCTTGATATAAATCGAACATTATTCTTCTGCGTCGATTACGTGGCTATTTAGAAGGTTTGTATATATTCAAGCATATTTTACGACCGGGCAAGGCCGGGCGTCCCCGCTAGTTTTCTAATATTATATTTCGCCTTACAGGCTACAAGTCGAGTATTCGGGAGTATGAATAAGGGCATCTCAACAGCAGAATATTTGAAAAGCTGTAAACATAAAAATACGGAAAAATGCCAGAACCATAAACCCAATTTATCTTTTGTGTTTAGAGCCGAAAAGAGAAAAAAAGTCTTTATTATTTGAAATAAAAATATTCTTACATAGTACAGACTTAGTACAGCAATATTGTCCTTTGGAACATCCCTTCAATCCGGAAATGTGCACATGGCCCGGGGGGCATTTATCATAACACTTTGTCTCCAAGGATTTTAAGTAGCCACAAGTGGTTTCTGCAACGATAAAACATAATTTTATATTGTTTTTATAATATTCCACAACAGATCTTTCTAGAAGACTCGCATGCCATTTATCATAGCTTGCCGCAAAAGGTACACGTTCAAATTATGCTAATAAGAAATAATCATTAATAATATTAAGATATTACAAAAATTAATTGTAAAATGAGACATGTAACCGAAGAAACTATCTGCATACGAAGTAAACACTAAAATAAAATCAAGTTGTGCCTAACGTCATGCTTACTTAAGTGTGTATAATATATGAATAAAATGGAAATAAATAAAAAATAGATGCAAATAAATTTAGTAAAATAATAAAAAAAAATCGCTTTCCTTATTTTGTTCTTTAGTCCTCACATTCCATGAGCAATGCTTCTGACAAAGAGAGGAGATGCCGATTCTTGGATCGGAATCTATCTAACACTCATATTTGGCTACATTTTTTTTTTATCCTGAAGTAGTATTTTTTAGATCAAGTCGCTTCATACCTTGTCCGAGGCGATTTCCATTAAAAATAAATAATAAATTATTTCCATCTTGAAATTTCATGCAATCTGTCATCTCCCCTTTTTTACCACTGGGCCACCACTTATTAAAGTCAAGAGCTATATGAAGTTAAGGGCTAATGGGGTGGAATGAATATCAACCGAAAGATGAGGAACACTATGGGAGTACTAACATTGATTAATGGTATGAACTGCGTTTGATAAATGGGGCGGTTTAGAGCAAGAATTTGTTGACATTGGATTTATAGATGACCCACTTTTAATCAGCAGGGAAACAGTCCCTCGATAAACGGCTCCATAGAGAGGACGCTCCTGAAAAGAATCTCTGTTCATAGAAATTCTGCCTAGCGCTAGAGACATGGAGTGAGAAAGAAGTCTTTTTCTGTTCTTGTGACAAAATAAGTTCTTAAAATAAATGACTTACAGAGAGGAACCAAAGACTGGAGTCCAGTCGAATACATTCCATGAAAATAGCGGAAAAGTAGGGAGAGACTAACCACACTCTGTTTTATGGCATAAACTAATAACGTAAATAATATTATACGTTCTTCTCTTGCGTTACTTTACAAAAATATTTTTAGACTTTTGAAGATACATGCAAATATCCACTACGTTTATAGGATTTTACACTCGTATCATACACAGACTAGCCTTGCCGGCACTTCTTGGCTTTTGGTTGAAATCAAAGTATGTTATCTGTCCTATGCTTGTCGGAGGAGAAATTCTACTCGCCCCAGGAAATTTTAATTCATTTCTACATGAATCCAGGGTGCCCTTCATTGGGAATCTTTAAACCCCGACATTAAACTGATATTGTATTACACAAGACATTGTGAAGAGGAAATAAATCGGCGCTACACCCCGACTGTGACTTTTTTGTTTTTGTTTTATTGAAAACATATCATGTTAGAATATAAAGGAGGAACTAACGATGAAATCCCGAAATCATGAAATAAAGAGACAGTTTATCGAAATATATACGCACGTAAGACAGACATAAGAGAAAATGTAACAAGTGAAAATCATAAACGTGTTTACTACAAAAGAAGTTCATGTTAAAAGTGTCTATACACAATCGAAGTGACATGCATTGCGAGAAAAAAAGGGATTATAGAGAATGCATGTAAAGTAAATGCGATTTGTTTTGACATTCTCTGGAAATGATTCTCAATACGAATTCTACGACCAATATAAAAAAGCGATGCTGAAATAGGTAGCTTTTTGCCTGAGAGTATTGTCTAAACTGACCAGAAGGGAAATCAGGCGACGCGCCGTTAAAATATGTAAAATATAAAGTTAGGTCAAAATACGTCCGACTTACTTCAAACTAAATCAGAAAGAAGTCACGTTTCGATTTCGAAACTCGCATTATGCATGTGCGAGTTTTTTTGTTGTACTTCAAGTTGGAAGAGTTTGTTCTCATTTTAACAAGTAATATTTCAAGGGAGTTAACTTGAATCTGGCTCGAGAGAAATAACTGATGAATTCTGAGCCAACAAATTAGTCTTTTTTTAAGTAACTGCCTGTAGTCTTTAAATAGTCTTTAGATAAAAATGTTATATTTTTAAAACTAACTTTGTGGAAAGACAGTGATATCAAACATAAAGCTAGAGTAAACGTAGCTAATAGTGCGGGTCTTTAAAAAAAATTTACTAATGCAGTTACGTGTAAAAAAACATTGACAAGCATATGTCTATCGATAGCTCATTCGCAATTTTCATTATAGTTCAAAATGCAAAAAGTTAACCCCTTCAGTCACAGCTTGAAAATACGATTATTTTCATTGTTAAGAGAAAAAAGAATACTTTACTATATTTGTGTTCATAATTGCCTCCAGGTAGATGAGCTTCACTGCCGATCACAACGAGGGCAACAATACAGACGAGAGCCAAAATCTTCATGGTGATTTTTCTCGTTTTTTCTTGAGGTTCACAGATTGTGTTGGGTTCTGCTTTGATCCTGACTGTCAAAAGCCAATAATACTTAGACAAGAAAAATTATTCGTTTTATACTATCTCAAGAAAATTGACGTCACATCATTTTCACCAATCAGAAGACATAAAGAAAAAAATCAATTCGAACCCCAACAATAAAAGCAAAATAATAATTACAAAGAAAATCATAATTTCCTAAAATAAACAAAGTAAGCGATAAAACTTTTCAGTTGTCACGTTTTTAATTAGCAGATTGTGACCAAAGTTACGCCAAATCTTACAGTTTAATAAAAAAGAAAGAAAGACTAGCAAATTTATTTAATTGTCGCTATAATAACCATTATTTTCTATAGTCTATTTCTATTTTGTTTGCTTCTTGGTTGTTACTATTAGAGTTCCAATTTAACCAAGACCAAGAGTTACTTGAGGATGAGGGTCATTAAAACGAGAATGATTGCTAACTAAATGACGAGGAACATTTGATTACTTATGGCACGATCTGTGAAAAAAGTTGTTGACACTGAATTTAAAGACGACCAAGTTGTAATCGGTAGAGAAGCACTTGAAAAGAAACACTGCCCATGGAAATTTCGTCTGACGCTAGGCTCCTGGAAGGAAACATTTTTGTTGTGGTAAAGGGACAACATTGCTTCCCAACGCCCTGGAAAATCTCATCAGTATGCTCTGTATTTAAGAATTCAGGTGATCGGTCATCTCCATCTCAGTACAGATCAATAAGTCTCCTGTGCGTCATGAGTAAGTTATTGGAATCTGTGTTAAACAGAAAAGTAGTCAACCACCTCAGCAAACATAATCTTATTAGTGACATGCAATATGATTTCCGTTCTGCTAGATCTACGGCAGATGTGTTTACGATTATATCTCAGGATTAGCGAATCTGTCGACGGAGGCTTCCTTTCTAGGACAATTGTTCTTGACATATCAAAGGCCTTTGATAGGGTATGGCATAAAGGTCTACTTCACAAGATCTCCAGCTATGGTGTAGCTGGAAATGTCTTCTCAATTATTAAATCAGTTCTCTCTAATAAGTTCATAAGAATAGTGGTTGGTGGGGAGAAATCAGAAGCTCATAATATTAATTCTGGAGTCCCTCAGGGGTCCATCCTGGGTCCAACTCTCTTCCTAATCTACATCAATGATCTTCCAAATTACATCCTTATATCATTCGTAGTCATTTATGCTGATGACACTACCATCTTTGGCAGCACATCAAATGCCGTAAACGACAAGTTCTCTTTGATTCTCTCTCTCCTCTGATCTTGAGCACGTGGTACAATTAGGAAAGAAGTTGCTGGTTACGTTTAATGCATCTAAAATCAAGCTTCTATCTTTATATCATCAACGCTCTGGCATCAATTGAAATGAATGGCTCTCGTCTTGGGGGGGCTCCATGTTTTGACAAGCTTCTGGACTTGACCGTTGCTCCTGATCTGATATGGGGCACGTACATCAAATTCGTTGCCAAGGACGCTGGAAAAATGGTGGAATGCGGTTTTCTATCTATATAAGAGCCAGGTACGTCCAAGGATAGAGTATTGTTGTCGTATCTGGACAAGAGTTGATGAAAAGACTTTGTCCTGCCTTGACAGAATTTAAAATAGATTTCGTGGCCTCATTGGGGACTCCCTTTTCTTTTCTCTGCAACCTCTTTCTCACAAAAGAGACTTTGCGAGTCTGTCTCTGCTTTATCATTATTTTCATGGCAAGTGCTCATCTGAGCTCAAATCTATGGTCCTCCACGCCAAACTTCCACGAGAAATACTCCTCTAACTAAAACCACTATCAATAATTTCCCCCACTCTTTATCTGTGCCTAAACCTAAACATAGATTCCATGAACAAAGCTTCTTTTTTAGACCTGCTCACCTGTGGAACTGTCTTCCGTTTGCCTGCTTTCCAGCCGACTACAGTGTGGTTGTCTTCGAGTCCAATATAAACAAGTTTTTGATGAGCCGTTCTACTCTAAGTAATCGAATTTACCAAATTTACACTACTACCGATTACTATGATATCGTCTAATGACTACTGTACACTCTTTAACCCTGATCGTCGAGTGGTGACTCCTATGTAAAAAAAAAAATATTTTTATTACAAGAAGAAACTCAGCCGAGTATCTTCTATAAAAATAACGACAGAATAAAGAAAGACCAGCAACCTCTTTTCTGTAAAATATGGATTGTACGAAATAGAGATCACCTCCCACAATATTTCGAAGTCAATTTTGTACACTGTCAAAGCAATAAAAAAAAAGAATTTCAGCGCGGCACCTTTCCAGCGTTATTCGATTCTTATCTAGGTAGAAGATTGCAACTGGAGTCAGAAATTTTCTGACGTGATAGAATTAATTGTCATTTTAGTAAACATTATTTTCTTTGGCATCTTCATGTCTCGCACTAAGCTTTTCAGTGCTACGTTCTTAAATTTTCTTAAGTTTTGAATTCGAAAAGGAAACTTTTCTCTTGAATAAGTAAAATCGGTTCATTGTGCCATGTTCACAATAACAAACCCTAATTTTCATGTTTGTAGGCATTAATATTAGATTAGTCTAGTGTTTAGGAGACATAAAAAACATTACAGGCTTTTTTTTAGACATTCGTAGCTATAGAGTCTGGTTTTTATAAAAACAAGTGACCTGTTGGGTCCTCCATTTAGTTAAATTTGGAAAAAAAAAGGGAATTTGCATCTTCGTTAAATATATCTTAAAGCATCTAAATAACCTCCGCTTTCTGACTCTCTCTTTTCCTCTTTAACTATAAGAAAAATAGTATTACTGCCTGTGATGGTATTCTCTTTTGTTTACCATTGACTGTTCCAAAACTTTATCCTTCCATGTTTTATTCTTTTCGAATGTTAATAAACAGGTAGTGAATGAGTGAGAGAGAGAGAGAGAGAGAGAGAGAGAGAGAGAGAGAGAGAGAAAGAAAAGAAAAAGAGATACGGAAGCAAAAGATAAGAGAGGACACGACAAATACATTGAGGTAGTATGAAAGTAAGAAACAGAAAGTTAATATGAGCTAGATCACTTGAGTTATTTGAAAATGGCATCTAATTAGAAAAGTTAAAAAAAAATTCTAACAAACATAATTCAATCCCAGAAATAAAGAATATTTCACCATATATCTTTATGATTAAAATATATACGAAAAACATCTTGGGGGACACAAATGTTGATTAACCCAACTTCAATAATAGATGCTTGGAGATTCTTCATCACGTGGGTTGATCAAACAGGTAGCAGGTATTGTTGGATATTGTTGGAAGTGTGGGGTCCCTGGGTGCTTTATTTAAAACGTATTTTCATTTATTATTTAGTTTAATACTCTTATTTCTTTGTTTTGTTTTAGATATGTAGTCGGATCATAATGAAACACCTTGTACGTCGGTAGATCGGTCACACTTCAAATTGAAATAGCATTTGCATAGATAAGACACAGATTAAATAGACGTATCTTAATTTAAATGCGTCCAAAAATCTCTGGGAAGCTCTGTCTATCCTTTGGTCTGTCAAAATAAAGTTGAAATATTATTTTTGTCAGTCTGTCACGGTTAAATTTTTAATATCATGTCTAGATACATTCAATTATTTCTATAAATTCGTGAATCGGTAGGTCACGCTTAAGTATGAAATAGTATTCACGTCACTAAACACTAGTGATGGGACGATAACAATATTTTTTCCGATTCTGATACAATTACCGAGTCTGTTCTAAATTTCCGACTCCGATACAATTACCGATTCCGATTTCTTTAAATTTCTGAATATGGAGGGTTTTTTTTTTCAGGGGGATCGAGTTACTGTAAAATCCAGGAACTATGTTCGTATATTTTTCCGAACGCAAAAAAATACACCTGTGGGGATGATTTTTGTTTTTCTGGTAGTTTAAAATCAATAAATTTTTATCATTTCATCAATAACACGAATCATGTACAATAAAGCAAAATCAAACACATAAAAATGCATAAAAATAATAAAAAGAATCGTTTTTGGCATCAGAAAAACGTCACGATATTTTCCGATACCGATTCCCCCAAAATTTCGATTTTTTCGATTCCCGATTCCGATTAATCGTCCCAATCATACTAAACACGCATATTGAATATACTCATCTCAATTTAGATGTTTTCTAATATCGCTATGAGAAAATCCAACCGTTGGTCTATTGATCATACTTAAGTTAGAAATAGTATTTTATTTGGTCCGTCATGCTTTATCTATCACACTTTAATTCAAAACCGCATTTTCTTTGGTCTGTCACATTTAGACTTGAAGTATAACGTTTTTTTTTTTTTTTTTTTTTTTTTTTAATTACATTTTCACCCCAAACAAGGCACATTGCCACTTTGGTGTAGGGGGCTACTATCAGGGGAAACATCTACTGGGGTACTATGTAGGGATTAGGGCAGCGAGATGTTGGTTCACGTTGCACTTGAACTTATGCATGTCAGTACAGTTGGGGAAGCAGTGACCCGGAATGGAATTCCAAAGTCTAGCAGTTCTGGGGAAGAAACTACTGGAGTAGAAGGATCTTTTACATCTAGGGATCTCTACAGTGTGGGGGTGGGATTTTGCAGCTTGACGGGTCTGTCGAGGGTGTTCACGTCGTGGGGGCACAAGTGCTTGCAGTTCTTCAGAGCATTCACCATTATAATACTTGTAGAGCAGGCAGAGGGATGCAACGTTTCGACGATGGGACAGAGGCTGAAGTTTTGATGCCAGTTTAGGGCCTATCAGATTTGCGACTCTCTTTTGAACCCTGTCAAGGAGCGAGAGACTAGTAGCCGATGCACCGGCCCAAATATGACAGCGATACTCCATACATGGGCGAATACTTGCCTTATAGAGGTACAGGATACTTTCGGGTGTTAGAAGTTTTCTAGCACGGTAGAGAGAGCCCACCTTCCTTGCAGCGGCCCTGGCAATGCCCTCGATGTAACTGTTCCAACTCATGTTTCCAGTGAACGTTAGGCCAAGGAGCTTGAGAGACGTACTCTCAGATAAAGAGTCGTTGGCCATTGCTATAGGTGGTAGAGAAGGTTTCTTGTAATTATTGAATGAAACCAGTTTTGTCTTGGTGGCATTGAACGTTACCATCCATTTTTGTCCCCATTCCACTACTGATTGGAGGTCATCTTCTAGTGTTTCTGCCATTACTTTAGATATATGTTCGTTTGTTTTCCTGTCGTGCCTGCTATAGAGTGTGGTGTCATCAGCATATATCCCCATCTCAGAGGCAATCTTGTCGGGGAGGTCATTTATGAATATCAGGAACAGCAGAGGTCCCAGGATAGATCCTTGGGGCACTCCCGCATTTATATCATATTGTTTAGATGTACGACCGTCGAGGACAACCTGGATTTTTCTCTTATCTAAGAAGGATTTAATTACGTTAAGTATTCTACCAGTGATACCGTAAGATCTAATCTTCCTGAGGAGACCCTCATGCCATACCCTGTCAAAAGCCTTAGATATATCTAGAGCTACCGCTCTTCCCTCTCCCGCTTTGTCCGTTTCTAGAGGAGGATTTGTTTGTTAATGATTAAGTCCGTCTGCCTGTCACACTTCGATTTTAAATATCATTTTAATCATGAAACGCGCAGATCGTTTCTCGTTTAATACCATGTTCCTTTTTTTTATTTGAACGTCATATTTGTTTTTTATGTCATTCACAAAAGATAAAATTCTGAAAGGCACGATCTAATATCGTTTGGTAAATAACAGCATTTTATTCCATTTTTTTTTTCGACAATTGAATTCAATAGGTTTTATTGATCAGTTTCTTTGTGGCAAAATGTTTATTAACTTCTTTTTTTCTTTTTACTTATTTTTCATGACAAATAATTACTTCCATCATTTTTTAAATAGTTCTTATTGTTTAGGTTAGAACGTTTTTTCATAAATTACTTTTTGTTATTTTTTATTAACTTTCGTTCAACCTCTTTTTTTCGCTTTTGTTAGGTTTTCCTTTTTTCTTTATCATTTTTGTGTTTTATCTTTTTAATTTTCTCATACTTTTCTATGTCTTCTTTTTCTTATTCTAATTTTCTGTCTTTTTCTTTTTACACCCTTTTTTATCCTCAGTTTTACTATTTTTCATTTTTTTTACACCCCTTGTTTTTTTTTTGTTTTTTTTTTGTATTTTTTTGTTTTTTTTTTTCGTTTCACTCTTCCTAATTATTTTCGTCTTTCGTTTCTTTTTTTTCTTTCTAATCTATTTCATTTTATCTTCATTACTAACTTTCTTTTCCCCACTTTATTTTTTTTATATTATTTTATTCTTTCTTTTTACTTTTTCTTACTCCAGGTTACTTTTTTCTGTTTTTTCTTTATGCTCCAATGTTTCTACACTTTATCGTTTTTCTTTTGCAGTTCATTCTTTCATTATTCAAACATATTTTTTTATGCTTTCCACAATTTCTATCTACTCTTTTCTCATTCATATCAAACATGTTTAAAAAGGTTTTCTTCGAATATTCTTTTTATTCTTTCTTTCTTTCTACTTAAAAGAATTTTGTCCTGTTCATTTTCAATAGATAAAAGCTCGAACCGTGAAAAAATCGACTGGGTTTCAGTATCAGACGGAAACATCCGCTTATCTAGCCATTCTGAATATATATATATATATATATATATATATATATATATATATATATGGACACCTTTTAAACACTTTTAGAAAAACAGAAAATGGAAGTGTTAAATTGTTAAACGTTACAATTTCTTGTAACAAAACAAATAAATATATTAATCTACATTTTATTCTGTATATATCCTCCTTCGGCTTCGATCACCGATTCAGTTCGAGTTCGAAAGTGACTGCAATCTTTGATCAGGTGGTCTTAATGCTCGGGTTACTGCTTCCACCATTTTTACTGATCTGTTTTGTTCACAGAGAACAATCAATATCTGTATGTCAACATTGAATATTTTCTATCGTAGACCCGCAAGAAAAAAAACAAAGTTCTTAGAGACAAAAATGTATAATGATGTAATGTGGAAGATTCATACAAAATCAGAAAATTTACATCGCATGTATTCTTGTTTTATAGGGAACGCTATTATATCAATATTAGCGCACTGAATTGTATATTGTTTGTTTTTTTTGTTTTTGTTTTTTTTGGGGGGGGTTACAAGATACAAAAAACTTCATACATATATATAAAACAAACTTAGTCTATTTTAAATTAATACTTATTTTATATTGTACTGGTCTGGGTGCCCGGCGTTGCCCGGTATTTGGAGGTGCGTGTTGAGCAAAAAAAAAAAAAGTGATGGTAGGCAGACAAGCCTGAACCCGTGCCGCGAAGGAGGAAAAGAACGTGAAAAAAAACTGACGTCTTTGCTGTTGCGTCCATCGCCAAACCGGAAGTGACGAAGGTTTAAACTAAAGCTAGTCAATCGAAAAGAGGAGATGACTTTCGAAAATATCGGCGAAAAAGCGACCCTTATCTGTCGAAAAGTGCCCGGTTGAGAGTGAAGGAATTTGTTTTTAGCCAATTCTTCGATATTTGTCGTCTGAAGGGTCGAGCTTCAAAACGATACCAATATTGTGATAATCCGTCGCCTCTGTCGAAAGTTTTAGGCAAACATACATTTAAATAGACAGGTGAAATTTATATTATAGACTAGTGGGGGTACCCGGCGTTGCCTGGGTGTTTGTATGTGTGTGTGTGTGTGTGTGTGTGTGGAGGGGGGGGGGTAAATCAAAACAACCCTGTGTAAATATTATGAAAAAAAACCAACACAACGAAACCAGCAGAATGTTATAACCTTTTTAAAAAAATCGGAACAACAAAAACAACAATAACAAAAAAAAAAAACAGCAAACGTGATGGAAAAACAAAACAAAAAAAAACGAATGTGGTGCTAAATAAAGAAAATTGAACGATATTAAAACTTCTTAAAAAATTGGAAAAACAAAAAAGGCAAAGATGATGAAAAAAAAAAAGAAAGAACAAAAAATGGCATAATGTAGGTACCCGGCGTTGCCCGAGTGTTTGGAGGTGTGTGCGTGGGGGGGGGGCGCTAAATAAAAAAAACCTGTGTAAATATTATGAAAAAAACAAACAAAAAAAAACGACGAAACCAGAAAAATGTTATCACATCGGAAAAAAAAGCGGCTAACGTAATGAAAAAAAAATGAACGATGTTAAAACTTCTTAAAAAAATCGGAAAAACAAAAACAAAAAAAACAGCGAACGTGATGGAAAAAAGAACGAAAAAAGGCATAAATAATCCTTTTTCAATATTAAAACTTTAAAAATCGAAAAAATTTTACATCTCAGTTCGAACGTACACTCATAAGATAACAACGCTGCTACTTTACCAACTGAGCGTCAGCGAAATTGGGTTGGTTTTTATAAACTTTAAACTAATTCAAGAATGAAACTTTTTGCGCGTGTGTATTTGGCTAAATTGTCATGAAGGAGCTATTTTTTACTACCCCTCTCCGTAGAAAGTGCCTAGTTGGGGGTGAAGGAATTAATGTTTTTAGCCAATCTTTCCATATTTGTCGCTCGAAGGGTCGAGCTTAAAAATGATACCGATCTTGTGAAAATCCGTCGCCTCTGTCGAAAGTTTTTGCGACACACACACACACACACACACACACACACACACACACACACACACACACACACACACACACAAGTAGGTTTTCATTTATTTTAAGGAGGTAAACTAAGCTGAGTTGGGTCGTATAAAAAACAAATAGCTTTTTTAAATATGTAAATTGAAGCGAAAACAACGCATTATTATAAAATAAACAGATATTTATTTTGTTTGAAATTCATATTGAAATTTATAAATATACTGCGAAGATACACTTCATCATCAGTATGTCTTTCTTTCTTTTTCCCATGTTGTTGTTGGAGCATAGAATAAGTAGAAGTCCGTTTGTAGTTTTTACGGTAGTCTTTTCAAATGGCTTCAAACGTATCTAATACGTATTTATTTCATTCAAACTCAGCCAGCGCTTCTATCAAGGAACACGAACCCTAACGTGAATTCCGCGTGACCAACTAACTATTTGAAGACTACCGTAAAAACTACAAACGGACTTCTACTGATTCTATGCTCAAACGACAACATGGCCCAAAAAAAAAAAAAAGAAAGACATACTGATGATGAAGTGTATCTTAGAAATATATTTATGAATTTCAATATAAATTTCAAACAAAATAAATGTCTGTTTATTTTGTAGTAATGCGCTGTTTTGGCATCAAACGTATACAATACGTATTTTATTTTATTCAAACTCAACCATCACTTCTATCAAGGAACACACACACACACACACACACACACACACACACACACACACACACACACACACATATATATATATATATATATATATATATATATATATATATATATATATACTATTGGAAGCTTTGTCCGAGCGTAAAATACGCTTAAATATGATATTTTAATTTATCAAAATTTCGTATATATATTATAGAGTTGTGATTTCAAAAGTAAAAAGTATTTGGGTGCCATCAGCTAGAATCGAAACCAAAATTGTAGCATTCAAAGCTGATGACGTTACCACTGTACTGAAGTGACACGAATATGAATTAATTAAAAATGAACTAAGATGAATGTAAAAAATGTATGACGATTTTTTTCAGTTTTGACCCATTTTTGATCCCATTAAAACCTATTTTAACAGCTAAAGATCTATAAAAGAACGATCCGTAAAAGTCCAATCATTTGAGGCCCCTAGTGCCGCTGTGAGACTATTAGTTTTTGGGGAGATAAAGTTTGATAATATGGAGACAGACAGAAATCTAGCCTTTTATATATATGTATATAATGTCCAAGTATCTTCAGTGCATCTCTATCTCTTTAGCCATTTCTATTTCAACCTCTATATCACTCCATTCCAATCTATTTTCTTCTAATCGATGCCATTCACTTTGAGTAACTAAGCTAATCTAATTGAATCGGTGCATTGAATCTGATCTCAATTCTTATTCGAGTATTTAATTAATTCCACACTGAACTCAATAATCCTGATTAATATATTGCCAGGAACACCTGCTTTAAAACAGAGTTACACTAGCGCACGTACACACAGACTCCCGTCGACACGCATGTTCTATCAAGGCAGATGTACCATTTGAAATATCCTTGACTTGAATTTCTCAACGATGACAGTTCATTCATCTCTCGATTCCAAAACATTGGTTTTCATTTCGAACGCGAAATAGGTATAACATTAAAGCAAATTATTGACAGATTCAATCGGTTAATTACATCAAATTACGCCTAGTCCAATCAAATCAGAAATATAAAAATCAGTCTACTAAAAATAGTTACTATGAAGCGGAATTCAATGTTAAACTGTTCTTTCATATCTATATTTTACTGGACAAAAAAATTCAATGATTAAGATTTTTATTATCTTGGCAATTTGGCCTTGAAATTATTCATATTAATTGGCATGTTACGACTCTTGACCTTCATTATTCTGTTATCGGCATTAGTTTTCCCGCTGCTTGTTTCAGAATTAGGTAACCGCTGGAAGGA
Source organism: Euprymna scolopes (assembly GCF_053919585.1). NCBI lineage: Eukaryota > Metazoa > Mollusca > Cephalopoda > Sepiida > Sepiolidae > Euprymna > Euprymna scolopes. The sequence goes on along the minus strand of NC_136482.1, from coordinate 81,384,059 downwards.
CCTAATTAAGATTGAAAACATTCATAGTAGGAGAGGTTCTATAGAACCGATAAATTTAGGACATGACGTTCCGCGTCGTCAAATCGCATCCACTTACTCATAGCAACATCCCTTTCGGGTATATACTATTGTCAACGTTTACCTTAGAGGGATAGCTGAGCTTATTAGTAGCCAAGGCAAATACACATTCATTTGGATAGCCAAAAGATAAAATGTTACACAAAAAGTACATAAATCATTTATTAAAAAAATCGCATTGTTTGGCTTTCACCAAATCCTAAATGTCATTTAAATTTCAGAAATATTTCAGGCACAGTCATTGTAATCTCACATATGAACACTTGCATGTCAACAGTTAAAACGATCTAACAGATTCCTATTACTGAGAGATTAATGTAATGAGTAAGAAGAAATAAAAATGAGAAAGTAAATCTCTATTATTATTATTATTATTATTATTATTATTATTATTATTATTATTATTATTATTATTATTATATTAGTACGTACGTATTTCATCGGAAATTGTCAGTTGGTTTTGAAGTAAATAAATAATTTATTTTAAAAAATCGCATTTATTTAAATATCAGCAATGTTTCAAAAGTTAAACCATATTTGTTATCTCAATAATAATTGTTTTTTATCCTTTATTAGTTAGCACAAGCGTAAGACTGTTACTAAATCAAGGGATGGAACTCTAGCAAAATCAATGTCATGCTTGTAATCAACAGATTGCTCGGGATGTTTTATTTAATGCTTGTATATATTTTGATGATTAAGCAGTCATAAAAGCGACAAAAATACCCTCTCAAACATTCAAATACCTTCGATTTACATGAAATTTGAACCATCTTGGTGCTGGAGACCAATTAAGAAAGTTTCCCCAAATTTCAAGACCGCCTAAATATTGTAAAGGGAAGTAAAGACACTTAAATCACAAATAATGCAGCACTTAGAAAATATTTCCAATTTGTATGAAACTATTGCATAATAAGAAAACACATAGGAAATTACCTTTTTTAATGGAATATTTAATTTATGTTCTCAAAGAATATTTTATTTAAGTCAAATGTGTCGTTTATTAAATGCAATTATGTTATTTTTTTATCTTTTCTTTCTTTCGGTGATATTAAAGCATTGCAAAAGTGAATATATATATATATATATATATATATATATATATATATATATATATATATATATATCATTCAAAGACGGTAGTGTTTGAATATATGGTTAAGTAGCAGTTTTAGTCATTTAGAACTGCTTTAAAGCTTCACCGCTCACTCATTTTTCAACCAAGTTTAAAACAATTATTACAGTTTATACATCACCTTCTCAGCTATATTGTAAAAAAAAAATTCAATTTTCGTTCAGTAAAACAAAAGTTATAGTGAATTTACTGGTGTTCAAAATCTTTAAAAAAACATAAGGAGGTGAGCGACGTTTTTTATGACTGGTTTCCATAGCAACCACCTCGCTCCAACGACTAATGTTGCTATCAATTCACCGCTCCCGCGAAAAGAGAAGTAACAAGTGAAACAGACAGAAGTAAAGGATGAAAGGGAGACAATTGTGGGATTTTATTGTAAGCAGGCGAGTGTCCTACATTGTTACTACATATGTGATATTTATGTTTATGGGGCAAAAAAGTAAAACTGAAATTAAACAAAGCATAAGTGAATTTACCGGAAGCCTGAAAAAATCATGGATTACAATAGAAAAATGCGAGCATAAAAAAGTAATACGGTTAAGTTTATACATGGAAAAGTCAATGACTAGTTGTTTAAACTGGAAAAGAAAAGGACAAGATATTCTAGTAAAAAATAAAATAAATTTATAATCTAAATTTTTGCAGCATTAAAATTTTTTTAATTAAATTATATAATCAATTCTTAATGCTGCAAAATTTTAAGTTATAAATTTATTATATTTTTTACTAGAATATCTTATTTTCTTTTCCAGATTTAACAACTAGTCCTTTAGTTTCCCGTGTTTAAGTTTAACCGTATTACATTTCTTGTTTGTCTTGATGTGAACAAAAATATCTATGTAGTTCCCCTCCCCTCCCCACATGTCCATAAATGTACCCATGGATTAAGAAAACTAGTGGAAATATGTTTAATTAAATATTGTTAGAAGACTATAAAACTTTTAAAAGAGAGTAATGCGCAACGTTTAATTTATTTGTTAGAAAAACACACAGAGAGAGAGAGAGAGAGAGAGAGAGGGAGAGAACGATCTTTTTGAGAAAAATGTACTGGATTCAAAATTTAGCATACAGATTTTTGTGAAATTTGGAGTGCAGTTATTTATCTTCCTCCCACGGAGGGATAATGTGACACAAGGTCAGAAAATGGGATTTTTAAAGCCAGCGCCCCAAAGGAACCTCATCGACATTCCACAGTATCTCAAGAGATTAGAAATAAACTAACCCTTTTCAAAGAGGGAAAGTAAAATCTGGGAAGAGAAATCTCCTAAAACTGTACAGGAACAGAGACACACTTCGGTCAACAGGAAACAAACCATCTCAACAATTGTCAAGACTGTTGGCTTTGGTGCCAAAGGAACCCTCCTCTCGGCTGATGGCTAAAAAAGCCATCTTATAATTTTGGAATATAGAAGACCTTATAGTGAGTTTAATGAACTATTTAATATATTTGTAAATGTACACATAAAAGTAACGTCTTTGTCTTTACTATACTGCTGCATGTGGTGTTATTCCCATCCCATCACGAGAAACATCGGGCAACCCCGCGAGTTTACTATAAAATGAACGTATCCTCTATATGCTTTATACTGCATAGTATTTGTGATTCTTGTGAGAAAAAAATTGTTCTGCCAGTCATGTGCAGTGTCTGCACACACCTTTGACTTACTTCTGTGATAGGGTTAGGGTTAGCTGTATAAAATGTATAATAAACACCACTGCTAAACGCATTGCGAAATAGTGGACAGCTCTCTGTGTGATTTTATGTAGAGGCAGAAAATAATTGTTTTTTTTTTTTAATAAAAATGCTCAATAGAGTAAATGGATTACCTCCCCTTGGGTAAATAACAAAACCTTCTTTTTACCACGGTCTGTATTTTATCTGTTAATTTTATTTTTTAGTGACGGAAAATGGGCCGGGTACAGTTTAGCATCTCTCAGCATCCACCCCTTTCTCTCTAACACTGTTCAACTACGCTTGTCTTTATTAAGCGTGAGATAGTGCGTATTCTATATATTAAACCTAAATCCTGTTTGCTATTGAGCATCATTCAATGGAGATAATTAATCTATGCATAATGAAAACCGATTATATAATGCATATTGTCTAACCATTGCGATAACTCATGGCGTGTCTGCAAGTCGGCTTTAGGGAAATTAGTTTCAAAACCGGATTCAGATATCGAATTCGTAACCGCGATGGAGAATTCAGGTTATATATATTTTTAAGTAATGCGTTTGTTTATTTAAAGGCGGAGTTACGTTGAAACACAACTTCTCGTCGGATCACTGGAGTTAAGCAATGTCAAGCCTCAGTAGTATAGGATGCATCAGAAATACCTGCGACATTTTAAACTTTCATCTATATGTTGCTAATGAACACCTGCAAAATCCATCGAAGAATAAGTATTAATAAAATGTATTGTTAGCTGGATGATGAATAATATTATGAAAGGATTAAAAACGGTGAATGGAATGAACAGAATTTGATTAATTGATAGGACGGTATGATAAGTATTTGTTGACATTGGGCTTGAATGATGGGCATTTTGTAGTCTGCAGAAAGCAGTTTTGTGATAATGTGTTCTATCTATAGGAAGCTCTTGGAAAGAAGTTCTGTCCGTAGAAATTCCGTTTGGTTTTAGGTAGTTTGAAAGTATCAGTGACTATAGTTACTATCTCTAATGTCATTGGAAAATATGTGAACTCCTATATACTTCCCCTGAGTATGTGTAAAATAGTAGGTAGACTAGACGCTCGTAGGAAACTGATTTTAAGAGAAAGAAAAATCCAAAATAACACGCTCTTATCTACGTCCGCTCGTCTTGAATTTCTCCTAACAATTGGAATAAAACAATGGTTGTAACAGAGGCGTGTTTGCAGCAACAGTAGCAAATGACCAAGCTGGTACGCGATGTGACGGCATAGTGGATGAAAAGAAGGGAAAAGATAAGCGGAGAAAAAAATCCCCACGTGACGAGGATCGGAAAAATGCGTGCCAGCGTAAGATGAACGTGTGGCTGGCTTGCGACAGCGAGAGACTTTTAAGTCCATGACGAGACGACAGGGTTTTGTTAACTACATGGCAGACGAGATGAACTAAGAGACTCTTAAAGCAAGATACAATGCGCTATTTTGGAAAGTACCATGAATAAATGCCTTTCAATATAACTGAAAACGCTAAGTCGAATTCATTTCCTTAGTTCCTTTGCGACTGTTTCTGCAGACAACGTGCGAATCCGAAAGTTAATATGTAACAACCACGTTACATGGCGAGGTAATAAGAAGCTCAACAGCTGTTCACTATAAACTCCTTCTCACACAATACCATGTCAATAAACTCATCTTTGTCTCGCTAGACAAAAGGGAACCTTATCTAGTAGGTTATATATATCCAGATCTTCCGTGTGCATTCTACCTAGATGTCGCAGTTGAATACTTGAAATTAGTGACTAAAATTAAAAAAAGAAGAAAGATTAGACATTCTTCAGATACGTTGATTCCATCTGTGCATTTTACGATGAAAATGTTATTAAAACCTGAAGGTTAAGTTAAATATGACAGACTGACGAACAGAGCTTGTTATAAAGATGCTTCGATATAATTATCACTTTTTAATTACATGCATCTAATACTTTTGCGTATCACTTTACATATACTCATTTCTCTTTAGATGCATCCAAGCATCTCTTATAACAGACTGTTGGTTTATCGGTTACTCATAAATCAAAAATAGCATTTACCACGATTACGATTAAAAATAGTTTTCTGTACATCCACACATTTCTATAAGGGACTGTCTGTCACTCGATGAGGCTTGTTCCGAAGTGCATTTCGGTTGGTCTCTGTCGCTTGAAAATAGCATTTTTAGGTGCGTCCGCACTGTTTTAAGTGTATAAGATGGCTAGACAATAAAACTAAAACAATTTACTAGGGTTAGTAATACAGGATTTAAATCCAATATTTTATTTCATATAAAAACAAACATCAGATGAGGCTTCAAATATACTTAATTATATTTAATAAATACGGCATCTCATTGACCTCATCAATAAGTCATCACAGTTGAAACTTATGGTAGTTACGGTTTGACCTACTTAAAATTAAAATGTACAACATCTTAGTGGAAATTGGTGACATTTATTGCCTGATCAGAACTAATAGGGCGGCTGCACGTATTTCTACCAATTAATAGCTTTAATCGGTAGGAGGTTGATATGAACATTACTTGCCTATAAAAGGGACCGTAGCATGCTAATCTTGGAGGTTAGCCTGATGAACCGTTTCTTGAGTCTAAACACGAACGTTTCTGTGTATCTTGCTTGCTATAAATATATTTGTATATGAGCTCTAATAATGTATTTTCGTTTGTCGATTGAAGATGGCATTTCCAGGAGCATCCGCCATGTTGTAAGTAAATAGAGTGGTTTAGCAATATAATTAAAAGATTTTTTTTTTACAAGGGTGTCACCACTTATCAAGGCCCAGAGGCCACTCGAGGATAAGGGTTAATAGGTATACATTAGTCATTGTGATTTTAGCATAGTAAACAGTGGGAATTTTGAAACTTGGATTACTTAGGGGGACGATTCAATTAGAACTTGTTCACATTGGACTTTTTCTTTTTTTTTTCATAGGTATCAACTCATTATCAAGGCCAAGAGGCCACTCAAGGATAAGGGTTAAAGAGTGTACAGTAGAAATTGGACAATATAATAATCATTAGTAATGAAAATTTGTTAAATTTGATAACTTATATGGAACGGCTCATCAAGAACTTATTTACGTTAGACTTGAAGACAACCATATTGTAGTCAGCCGGAAAGCAGGAAAACGGAAGACAATTCCACAGGCGTGCAGTTCTAATAAAAAAAGCTTTGTTCATGGAATCTACGTTTAGGTTTAGGCACAGATAAAGAGTGGGGGGAATTATTGATAGTGTTTTCAGCTAGACGAGTGTTTCTTGTGAAAGTTTTGCGAGGGGGGACCATAGATTGAAGCTCAGTCGTACACTTTCCATGAAAATAACGATACATCAGAGACAAACACGCAACATCTCTTCTTTGAGATAGAGGTTGCAAGGAAGAGAAAAGGACATCTCCTACGAGGCTACGAAGTTTATTTTGAACTCTATCAAGGCAGGCCAAGTCCTTTCTAGCAGCTCCTGCCCAGATGTGGCAACAGTATTCCATCCTTGGACGTACCTGGCTCTTATATAGATAGAGAATTGCATCAGCAGTGAGATATCTACTGGATCGATAGAAGGATCCCACCATTTTTCCAGCGGCCTTGGCAACAGATTTGATGTACGTGTTCCATTTAAGATCAGGAGTAATGGTCAAGCCAAGAAGCTTGTCAAAACTTGAGGCCTCCTGAAGACGAGAGCCATTCATTTCAATTGATGCCAGATGTGGATCAGAATGTTGATGATGTAAAGAGAGAAGCTTGATTTTAGATGCATTAAAAGTAACCAGCCACTTCTTTCCCCATTGTATTACATGCTCAAGATCAGAGGAGAGAGAATTAGAGAGAACTTGGTCGTTTACTGTCTTAGATGTGCTACCATAAATGGTAGTGTCGTCAGCATAAATGTCTACAAATGATGTAAGGATGTGATTTGGAAGATCATTAATGTAGATCAGGAAAAGAGTTGGGCCCAGGATGGACCCCTGAGGGACACCGGCATTAATACTGTGGGCTTCTGATTTTTGCCCCTCAACTACTACTCTTATGAACCTATCAGAAAGAAATGATTTAATAATTGAGAAGACATTTCCAGCTATACCATAGCTAGAGATCTTATGAAGTAAACCTTTATGCCATACCCTATCAAATCAAAATTTAATAGTAGTAAAACTCTGATCGATAATCGACAATGCTTCCAGTTGAAATACCATTTTAATCACTAAACCCGTAGATTGGAAGCATCTTTAGAATAATCTTTCGTATCCTCTCTCCTCTCCTATCAGTCTGTTTGCACTCTCTTACGCCGTCTCTTTGTTTCTCTTCCTTGCATTTTAATTTATCATCCTTTGTCTATTACTCTTTCATCCCCATAACCCCTGAAATGTGTAGCGGTTAATTACTTGATTGTATTAATCTCCACCGGTCACTATTGTCATAAACACAATGAGACGACATCTGATCAGACGGAGTTGAACGACCAAAAAGCGCACGCCAGGAAAACACAAATCTGGTATCTCATCAACATTTTAAAGGAACCTTTCGAACATTACACACACATTTTTAAAAAATCAATCCAAAACTTGTTGTCTTTTTTATTTATTCTTTCATCTTTCCGAAATGACGTCAAGTGGACTCGACCGAATGTCCAATCGGGATATTTCCTCCTTTTCCACCTCGCACGCGTCCACCTCGCAAGAATTTAACAAACCGTTGCGTTCCTGTTTTCCTGGAAGACGGTGTTTCAGCAGCATGACCACCTCAACAGAGAAAAACGCCCAATGGCAAGGTAAACAAATAACTGCTGTGGTGAGTTGTACACGTTTATCTATCTATCTATCATATATATACATATACATACATGCATACATACATAAATACATACATACATACATACATACAAGTTGCTATTTTTCAAAAGTAGGGTAACCAGTGAAATATAACGAGGTTAATACAAGAGTGCTCAATACGGCAGTAGAGCAAGTTACATTTTCAATTTGTCTTTCCATCAGCAGTAGTTTGTTGCTACACAGTCATGAGCATGTTTCGGTCTTCTAGTATTTAGTAATTAGAGACCTCTTCAGCCAACAAACTTATTTTCGAAAACGGAATTCTTAATTGCATATAGAGATACAAATACCCCACCTATTCGTTCTGATCAGGCAATAAATGCCACCAATTTCCACTATGGCGTTGTACATTTTAAGAATTCCCTTTTCAAAAATAAGCGTTGTTGCCTGAAGAGGTCTCTAGTTACTAAATACTAGAAGACCAAAACATGTTCATGACTGTGTAGCAACAAATTACTGCTTATGTAAAGACAAATTGAATATATATATATATATATATATATATATATATATATATATATATATATATATATATATATATATATATTGTGTATTTAGGCAGCATATTTTCATTCAGATAGATATTGTTAAATAGTACGGAGTGTTTTTGCTTAATCTTTTTTTTTTTTTTTGTAATCTTTCTATTTTTCGAATGGTCGTTCTTATGTCTCTGTCGAATTTGTGTAAGACAGTTCCATAGTCGTTTTTGTTTTTTTTTTAATTAAAAGAATACTTTGTTCAGCTGGAGAGGAAGGGATTGGTGAGAGAAAGATAGAGAGATAGATAGAAATTTTTCTTTCCGGGCAATGCCGGGTAATCCATCTCGTATAAAATAAAATCGAAAAACATCTTTCGTATTTTACTTTTAATTTAATTATCAAATAATGTTTGTCAGAACATTTCCTTGGCGACAATCTTTTATTTGATTTTTTTTTAAACATTTATTTTCGAAACTTTTAAAATTAACTGCATTCATTTAAAAGTTGCTAAAAGAATCTATACAAAGTTTCTTTTTTTTTTCAATTTTTTTATACAAGTTAAATAAATTTACATCGTATTTTCATGTGATTATGATCTATATATTTTAGTTTTGCTGCTAGAATAAACATGATAAATATTTATAATTTTATCCTTAGTAAATTGGAAAATTAACTTAAAAAATAAAACAATCAGTTGGAAATTAGGTTATTTATTTCTGATTTCGATACCCTTACAAGTTCAGATTTTTTTCAATCCCCGATTTCGATTCCAATCAATCAGCCTAACACTATTGTTGACATAGCAATATTTATCTTTGTTTTAATTTAGAGTATTCTTTTTAGTATAGTTGAATTTTTTCCACTTTAAAAATCGATAGTGTATCTCACCCAGTCTTCGTGGAAATTAAATAGGAACAGAATTCAATATGTAATAAATATTTACCATTTTTGATATTTAAATAATCAGTTCAGTTATGCTGCACTTGTTGACAATTATTCTATCTGCCGATAACATCTTACTGATATTTGTACTATGATAATATTTCGTCTTTTAACTTCAAATTAAACAAGAAAAAACAAACCTAAATCGATTTTTAAATTAAGAAAAAAGGAAGGAGAAAATTTCTTTCATATTCATCGTCAGTTTTTCCATCTATCTATTCCATCCATCCAGCGCGGCCGTAGCCGAGATTGCACTCCCTACATGAGTTTGTAGTGTAATTCAAATCTTGTCGGTAGTTGAATACTTGATGCTTCGCCAGGGCTACCAAGGGTGTTTTTTATCATGACACCATGACTAAACGGGGTGCCTCACACAGCTTAAGAGTCCTATCTACTCTAGCGTCAGTTCTCAACCTAGTATTTTACCTCGCGGTACATACAGCGCCTCGCCTTCCCAAATGGTCACTCATCTGGTACTGGCCAAGCTCAACATTGCTTAATTTCGCGTTATAGTGAAATACTAAAAATTCAGACATGATGATTATATATTCAGAAATGTACATTCAATAAATATCCTCTAGTTTCGTCTAGACATATAGTATGAAAATGTACAAAATGTACATTAGGCAAGTAAATTTTCTTATTTGAGATTATCACAGTATGATTAAAAAATAGCAGAATAGTAAAATAGAATTATGACAAATGGTAACGGGATGTAGGTAAGTGGTGGGGGTATATGTCGTGTTTGCAATGCGATTATTATTGTTGTGATTATTTCAAGTTTGAGGCTAAAATTGAAATTGCAAATATTTTTATTTTGAGGTATGCCATTTTATGGAATGTATTAAATATAATTGTCAGATTTACGTCATCAATCGACTAAAAATCAGAAAAAATGACTGAGCAAGACTTACGATCGTAGTGAGCGTGTGTTTTACCTTTTGCTCCCCGCTCCACAGCATGCGGCTGGGGAATTAACTGCATCTGTAAAACGGAATTGTAAAAACGCTTTTCTGCTACAAATAACTTGTAAACTATACAAAAAAAAACTTTTAGTTTTGATTATTTATTGTTTCTGCAACATCTTTTGCATTTTTATGGAGGAAGTAAAAGTATGCGGTATTACAGTATTCGAACACCAACCAGAATTGAGGAAAAATGAACAAAATTTTTTTTACTAATAAGTGACTACTTAATATAGCTAAAAACTACTCGATGATAAGATGTTAATAAGATAAGCATATCAACAATTGAATGATGAATATTCTGAGATGATTTAAAATAATGAATGGAATGAATAAAATGTGATGATTTATGAGGACCCTTAACAGTAATTGTTTATTGGAATTAGATTGGAAAGTGACCACGTGAGAAGCGATATGTTGAAACGTGTTCCACAGATATGTCGTTATTGGGGAAAAAATCTGTATATGGAATCGATTTTTAGGCACATGGAAGAATAAACAAAAGTTGTCGTAAAAAGACGGATTGTTGCTGCGACATATTTTGCGAAGACGGCAAACGACCAGTCGAACAATTTCCATGTAAATAACGATACAATACAGAACGATTAGCAACGTCTGTTTCTTTTTCAGAAATAGAGTAAAAAAAAAACATTAACAACGGATCTTTATCATAAATAGTAGAAAAAGATTTGCAACGTCTTTTCTATGAGAAATATAGTAGAGGACGATTAGCGATGTCTCTCCTATCTGAAACAAAGTAGAAAAGATTAGCAACGTATCGTTAATCAGAACGGGGCGTAGAGAACGGAAGAGATATCCTCACTAATTTGCGAAGTCAATCTTGAACTCTATTTAATGCAAGAAAAGTAGTCTGAGCTGCACTTCACAAAATGTTGCTGCAGTGCTTCATCTTGGAACGTATCTGACTATTATATAAAATCAGATACTTTTTGGAGCGTTAGAATGATCCCACCATTTTCCAAGCGACTTTAACCACAAATTGTGTATAAAATGATAAATGGGAACGTTGCATGAAATCCTGTCTCTATTCAACATTGCTTCTGTATAAGTGATGTTGTGTACAGCGTACCTTATATTCCATAAATGAAACCTCAAGTTAAACTGCCTTACACATCTTTGGACTAGATGTTTGTCTTACTCTAATCATCCAGAAAGTGATATTTGCCAGCCGTTTGTATTTTTTATATATTTTTTTTATTTTGGAAAACTTGTTCTCTTCTATCTACTTTACTTCCAAACCCAATAACTATCCAAAGTATAGTTAAGCGAGGTTGGGCCTGCCCATTACTAAATGGGTGACTACTTCGGAAGATCAAGTGTTGTATTTTGCATTACTCTCTTCAAAAATTCATACATAAATCAATCGTCCTCAAAGAAATAACTCAATATTCGTTGACATGCCGTAAACCCCAACGACTGATTAAATTATTTCTAATTTAATCCAACCTTTGGGTCTGACTATAAATTGCTTCTAGTGGTAAAGCCCTAATTTAAGAGTTTTGAGCTATGCGAAGTCATTCCTTTGTTACCATCACTCCCAGGTCCACTCTACCACGCTAAGGAACTAAGGAGTGATAGTACATGTCAGGGTCCCATGTATGTGCCTAGTAGAAACTGTCGCTTTCAAAATAAATTAAAACATTGAAGCGTTCAAAAAACTGTTTTTCTAGATGACTAAATTTTACCTTAAACGACGCAAAAAGATTTAATATGCCGTAAAACAATACAACCTATTCCACACCTATATTGCAAGAGTCGCAGTTATTAAAACGAAAAAAATCTATGTTATTAGTAGGGCTATGACAACAGAATATTCTTATCATTGTTTTGTTTCTCGAGTATATATCCAATTAGACACGGTTAATCAATCGAAAACCACATTACTAATTATAAAAGCATATAGGATATCAACGTACACATACTCGAGAATCAAAACAATGGAAATAATATGCTGTTGGCCTAGCCCTAATTATTAGTTAGTCGCTCATTTTCGAGAGATAGATTATATATTTACATCAGCTGAATTTTTTAGAAAATAGAAATCGCTCTCAACAAGTCATAAACCAATTTAATGTAAGGATTTAGACAAGCCAGTTCCACAGCAGACATCCTCACTGTAATCTCTGAACGTATATACCATTCACTGGACAAAACTGGGGAGGGCAGAGCGGTAGTTCTAAATATATCTAAGGCTTTTGACAGGGTATGGCATGAGGGGCTCCTCAGGAAAATTAGAATACTTAACATACTGGTAGAATACTTAACATAATTAAATCCTTCTTAGATAAGAGAAAAATCCAGGTTGTCCTCGACGGTCGTACATCTAAACAATATGATATAAATGCGGGAGTGACTCAGGGGTCTATCCTTGGACCTCTGTTGTTCCTAATATTCATTAATGACCTCCCCGACAAAATTGCCTCTTAGATGGGTATATATGTTGATGACACCACACTCTATAACAGGCATGACAGGAAAACAAATGAACACATATCTAAAGAAATGGCAAAAACACTAGAGGATGACCTCCAATCTGTAGTGGAATGGGGACATAAATGGATGGTCATATTCAATGTTGCCAAGACTAAACTGGTTTCATTCAATAATTACAAGAAACATTCTCTGCTACCAATAGCAATGGCGAATTACTCTTTATCTGAGAGTACATATTTCAAACTGCTTGGCCTAACGTTCACAGGAAACATGAGTTGGAACAATTACATTGAAAGCATTGCCAGGGCTGCTGCGAAGAAGGTAGGCTCTCTCTACCGTGCTAGAAAACTACTAATACCCGAAAGTATCCTGTACCTCTATAAGGCCACAATTCGCCCATGTATGAAGTATTGTTGTCACATTTGGACTGGTGCATCTGCTGCTAGTCTCTCGCTCCTAGACAAGGTTCAAAAGAGAGTCGCCAATCTGATAGACCCTGAACTGGCATCTAAGCTTCAGCCTCTGTCCCATAGACGAAATGTTGCATCCCTCTGCCTGTTCTACAAGTATTTTAATGGTGAATGCTCTGGCGAACTGCAGACACTTGTGCCCCCACGACAAACCCGACATGCAGCTAAATCCCACTCCACACAGTAGAGATCTCTAGATGTAAAAGATCTTTCTACTCCATTAGTTTCTTCTCCAGAACCGCTAGACTCTGGAATTCCATTCAAGGTCCCTGCTTCCCCAACTGTACTAACATGCAGAAGTTCAAGTGTAACGTGAACCGACACCTTGCTGTCCAAATCCCAACGTAGTACCCCAGTAGTTGCTGCCCCTGATAGTAGCCCCCTACACCAAAGTGGCAATGTGCCTTCTTTGGGGTAAAAATGTAATAAAAAAAGTAACTAAAAGGTTGAAAATTAGCCAACAATACGTGTTATATGGATAGGTTCTGACCTACAACACTCAGCAATTTCCCCCTTTGTCAAAATCATCGTTCATGAACAAAAAGACAAAATAAAGGAAGCGAGAGGTACGAGGCTGCTGGAAATGAACCCAAGGTCCACTTTGTGCTTTCCATTCTACCGCCTTGTTAACGTTTGGAATAGTTTGCCATTTTTGAAATATTTGAAAGAATAATTTAAAATAATAAACGTTGCATTTAAAACTTTGTTGTAACAACGAAACAAAAGCTGTCTCATTTATTTATATAGATAGATATTAACATTTCGGTAATTTCAATACAAATTCATTTTAACATGATGGTAAAGAAAGGAAAATAAGTAAATCGATTTGCTTTTACATTTGAAATTTAGAAATAGATAAACTTGTTGAAATTCAAATCGGTCCCTCTAAATTATCAAAGAAATAAAGACAATGTTACGAAAAAGATTTTTTTGTTATATTCAAATCAAAACACTCGTTGAATTAATAAGCAATAACAAATAATAGTTAATTAATAAAATATTCTTTGTAAACATTAATATGCCATCGAATACATAAATTGTACATAAAAATGACGATGCGTTACCAGTAGAGAGTATGTCCTTGGCAATCAGTCAAAGAAAAAATGGGTTAAGGTCCGTTGTTGCGTCTTCTGGTGCTGTTTCGTCGAGCTGAGGTGTTCAGTCGCAAAAAGTGTACCCTTCCAGCCCTTGCCTTCTGTCTGAGAACACATTGGTTTATTTTTGATCTCCTGACTCCCCCTACAAAGAAATGCCGGTGGAGCCGCTCAGGCATTACGCTAATCCTAGTGCGTTAGCTTTTCAAACTCATACCTAATCTTGTGTCTAACCTCCTTGAATGTAAATAAAATAAAGTTGAGTTAATTTGAGATAATGTGTTTTGATTTTACCGTTAGTTCATGGAAATGGGCTCAATTTTTTTTGTAAGTTAAAGTTTCTGTCTGTTTGTTAACAAACTTCTATGGTTATGAAAGGAAACCTCCATAACATATGTACTCTGAAACTACACAATCTAGGGTATTCGGATGAGTATATTCCATTTTGATTAAGAGGATTACAATAATACCATGGGTGGATATCCTTTTGCATTGAGCAAATTTTTTATTGCTTTTATATAACTTGAAAATAAAGACATTCTAAAAGTCCATTACATAGGATACTTTGATACTTATATTTTGTTTTGATCAAAGAAGGAGCAATAATATTGTAAAGTCTGTCTTGGTTGAGGAAAGATGGCGTTTAACTTTTGATACATATAGCCCCTCTCCTCGTATTCATATATATTTCAAAACTAACGAATCTTTCGACGGAGGCAACCTTTCTAGGGCAATTGCTCTTGACATATCAAAGGCCTTTGATAGGTTATGGCATACAAGATCTCCAGCTATGGTATAGCTGGAAATGTCTTCTCAATTATTAAATCATTTCTCTCTGATAGGTTCATAAGAGTAGTAGTTGATGGGCAAAAATCAGAAGCTCACAGTATTAATGTTGGAGTCCCTCAGGGGTCCATCCTGGGCCCAACTCTTTTCCTGATCTACATTAATGATCTTCCAAATCACATCTTTACATCATTCGTAGACATTTATGTTGATGACACTACCATCTATGATAGCACATATAAGATCGTAAACGACCAAGTTATCTCCGATTCTCTCTCCTCTGATCTTGAGCATGTGGTACAATGGGGAACGGAGTGGCTGGTTACTTTTGATGCATCTAAAACCAAGCTTCTATCTTTACATTATCAACGTTCTGATCCCCATCTGGAATCAATTTAAATGAATGGCTCTCGTCTTGGGGAGGCGTCATGTTTTGATAAGCTTCTGGGATTGACCTTTACTCCTGATCTGAAATGGAATATGTACATCAAATCTGTTGCCAAGGCCGCTGGAAAAATGGTGGGATTCTTCTATCGATCCAATAGATATCTCATTGCTGGTGCAATTCTCTATCTATATAAGATCCAGGTACGTCCAAGGATGGAATACTGTTGCCACATTTGGGTGGAACTGCTAGAAAGGACAGGTCCTGCCTTGATAGAGTTCAAAATAGACTCCATAGCCTTGTAGGAGATGTCTTTTTTTTCTTCCCTGCAACGTCTATCTCACAGAAGAGATTCTGCGAGTTTGTCTCTGCTTTATCGTTATTTTCATTCGTTCGACTGAGCTTTAATCTATGGTCCCCCCTCGCCAAACTTTCACAAGAAACACTCGTCTAGCTGAAAACACTATCAATAATCCCCCCAATCTTTATCTGTGCCTAAACCTAAACGTAGATTCCATGAACAAAGCTTCTTTCTTAGAACTGCACGCCTGTGGAATTGTCTTCCGTTTTCCTGCTTTCCGGCTTACTACAATATGGTTGTCTTCAAGTCCAACGTAAACAAGTTCTTGATGAGCCGTTCCACTTAAGTTAACAAATATACCGAATTTTCATTACTAACGATTACTATACTGTCCAATTGACTACTATACACTCCTAACCCTTATCCTCGAGTGGTCTCTGGGTCTTGATAAGTGGTTATGTCTTTGTAAAAAAAAAGCTTCATTACCTGGACTACTTATATAATAACATTCGTTTTTATGAAAGAACGAAAAATAATATCGTAGGGTATCCGTTCGCACATGGCCGCATATTTTTGCAAGACTGGGATGATTATATAATTACTAGCAGGTCTGCAGCGTTGTACGGTCGTAAAATACGCATAAATATTATATTTTTATTTATGCAGATTTCTTTTTTATAATTATAGACCAATTTCAAGTCATAAAAATATGACTTGGGTACCATTCGCTAGAATCAAAACCAGAACGTTTAGCTTTAGTCGTTACTAGCGGGGTAGGAGGAGGGACACCCGGCCATGCTCGGGCGTAAAATACGCTTAAATATGATATTTTGATATGTCCAGATTTCGTATATATTATTATAGAATCGTGATTTCAAAAGTAAAAAAAATGTACTTGGGTGCCATCATCCAGAATCGAAACCGAAAGCAGAACTGTAACATTCAAAGCTGGTGACGTTACATTTGTACCAATGTGACACGCATATGAATTAATTAAAAATTAAAAATAAACTAAGATACCTGTAAAAAAAAAAGCGTATGAGTATTTTTTTCTATTTGGACTAATTTTTGCTCCCTTAAAAACGATTTTAACCGGCTAAAGACCCATAAAAGAACTGTCCATAAAAAATGTAATCATTTGAGACCCCTAGCGCCGCTCTGCGACTTATAGTTTCAGAAGAGATAGTTTGAAAATAGGGAGGAAACATACAGACAGGCATATAGCCTTTTATATATTAGATTTCAAGTCTGCAGACCAACTATTCAGAAAGAATTTCAGTAGAGACTTTTGGCACACACACACCGACAATGTCACGTATCATTTAAACACGGTAGTTTTACTCATTTAGAACTGATTTAAAGCTTCACCGCTCACTCATTTTGCGACCAAATTTCGAACAATTTTTACAGTTCATAGGTCCCTTTCTCAGATATATGTGGAAATAAAAATTTTCAATTTTCGTTCATTATAAACAAAAAATAAAATTACTGGTGTTCAAAAGTCCTCAGAATTTGTAAGAAACCTGAGAAATGGTTTCTTCTGATTGGCTGTTGGTTACCATAGCAACTTTTTCGTCTTCGACACCTTCATAAATCGTAGCAGGAATGTCGTTCGCATGCCATCTTATTTGGGTTATATAGTAAGATTTAACAAAAGTAATGGCCTTTGTCGTGCTAGGGCTTATAATATTTCGCTAACGACGTCGCCCATTAATTCTGAGTCTCTTTTTGTTCCTTCTTTATGTTTATTTACTTAATTACCTCTTTTATTTAATTTCTTATTTAGTCCATGTAAAAAGTTGATAATATTTTTATGGATTGTTGACAATGCGTATTATATTGAACACAAAAAAAGAAAATATTATTTCAAAGCAAAGCCTTGAAAAATCCTGGATTACATAGAAAAATGCGGGCATGAAAAGTAATATGGTTAAGATTAAGCTTTAAAAAGTAAACGGACAAGTTGTTAAAGCTGGAAAAGAAAAAGACAAGATATTCTAGTAAAAATATAATAAATTTATAACTTAAAATATTGCAGCATTAAGAATTTATATATAATGTTAAATTGAATAAAAAAAAATAATTCTTAATGCTGCAATGTTTTAAGTTACAAATGTATTATATTTTTTACTAGAATATCTTGTCTTTTTCTTTTACAGTCTTAACAACTAGTCCTTTTACTTTTCTAAGCTTAATCTTATATTTATATGTAATAGGTGTGTATGTGGGGGGGGGGAGACCCAGATTGGGATCACGAATGACAACTCTGAAAACAGTATAGATACATATATTATGGATAGATATATTGAAAAATGAAAAAGATACGGAGAAAGGTGGTGACGTAGGCTAGGCTTACTTGTCAGTTTAATATCGGTAGAGTCCCATATTGACGAGAGTTCTTGGCTCTCAATTAATGTACTATTTTTTTAGAAAAATCCATTAATGGGTAGGTAACGGCCCCATAACACCCTACAAGATTTTTTTTTCTTTTAATTTATGAATAAAACAAACCCGTTTAGTTTATTTTTTTCCTTTTAGGATCGATACTCAGGGGATCCGTAAACTTTCATTTTCCTATTTGAACATCTAACCTTGGGAGAAGCCTGGAGTGCGTCGATGCCAAAATTTCTGAATATAATAACAATTGGCTTTTCGCAAATTTGTAGTGGTCAACTATTCGAGTCATGAAGTCGGCATTCTCTCAATTGATATATATGGCGCTTATATATGTTCTTGGGGCCTTGGATAATGTAAACTAGCTCTCTTACTCTTTGTGTCACGTTAAAGGTTATGTTATTCTTATGAACTTTGAAACACACATTTTTGCCACACCCGTAACGTTGGATTTTTTTTTTCTAGGAAGGGTGACTGTTTTTTTAAATTTTGCTGGCTTCGAAATGAGTTTGTTGAATACCGATATTATTTTCCTTTCAAACATAATTTCTGCGGGCGAGCGTTTAACAGGTGCATTTGGGTTAGGCGTTATTCTGTATACCTGCAGAAACTGTTGTAGCGCCGTATTTGTCAGCGTGCCTTGTGCCTTTTTCAAAGTTCTTTTCAAGATATCCACGAACCTGACTAGTTCACTTTAGATGTTACTTCGGGGATCATGATGTGATTCATCTTATACGTATCACAAAATTGCGTCCTATTATCAGTAACTACACAATCAACCACGATGAATCTTGCAAATAGTTCGTGTAGGAATCCTATGGTGCAACTTGTGGTAGGTCTTTTATATTTCAGGACTTCCGGACATTTAGTATGACTGTCGATGATAATAAGGTTGTACTGGTCATTCAAGAGACCTGTGAAGTCGACGTGAATCCTTTGCCACGGTTGGTACATTTTTAGCCACGGTTTGTCCGTAGTTGTTGGCGCTTTTAATGCGAGTGCGCATTTTTACATGCATCAATCATATCTGCTATGCCTTCTGTCCAAGTTTTGCCAATAGATGCAACAAGTCACGAGGCTTTTAGTGTGTTTTTCCCGGAATGTCCCATATAAAAATCCCACAGGATTTTTATATGGAGACTGCTCGATATCACCAGTTTGCCGAAGAAAATTTCACGTTCTCTAGCCCAATGCTTATTCCGTCGCATCGACCAAATCACATCTCTCATGACGGCTAATAAGCAAAGAAGTCACAGCGTTCTTCCCTTTTCCTTGTCGGAGCTCAATTCCAGCATAACGAAACCGGATTCAGGACAAAGAACTGTCCGTTCAACAAAGACCCGTCCGTTCAACGTCCAGGATAAAGAACTGTCCAGTTCAACAAATGTGAAAACCACGAAGCCTTCAACTAACTCGCACAGTGGACGCACGATAACGCAGTGGAAGAAAGTATAATCAATATCATCCGCCAGTCTCCGCATCGGACACAAATGGGTGGCTCTGCAAATCCCGCTACAAAGTCTTTTGCTGACCCAGAGAGCATTTCTGATGATGATGATTCAGGTTAGTAATGCTTCAATATTATCGAAATAGCTCATCCCAGGCGCCGAAGGCCTTATTAAGCGGCGCTCCCCATTCGTAAACCGAGCCCCTCAGTCCTATCGTCTCGAAGAGATCGCATTACCATAACTCTACATAGTGTCTTACGGGACAATACTCGGGTGTCAGAGAGGTTTTCTTTCACTCGAAGAAGGAACTTCAAGGATTATCGACACTTGGGATAAAGCAAACACTTCTTTCGGGGCAACCTGTGTGCCCCCCTCAACCGAATTTACACTTTTCAAAGCTGGGAAGACTTTATATGGTGTCTTCTTTCCAGAATTCACCGTTTCACTAATAAGATCTACATATTCGTCGATTAGACGAAGCGTATATCGACGAATTTAAACACTTGACATCCCAAGATCGCCTTCAGACGGATGTAGATAACAGATCTTCCGTCTAACTATGGCTTTCTTTCCACGCCAAAAGAAATTGAAAAAACACACTAGACACTAGTGAGGTCTCCGAAATTGGAAACGCAGACTGTAAAGGAGGAGTGGGTAAATGTGCGAACTCGACCCTTTAAAGTAAGCTTTCTCTAAGACCACAGATGGATTGTGGCCTGAGCAGCTTCCGCTATATTAGGACTTAGGGTAGTAGTGCAGAAAGTGATCCGGACGTAACTCAGCCACTGCTCGGCTGTCACCGGAACACTGACGTCAACAGCCGGAGTAAGCCGAGTGTCGCTGAGGAAATTAAGCCGAGCGGCGCATAGCATTACAAGAAAAAGAAAAGGAAAACTTACCTTGGAACTTTAAAGTTTTATTAGCGATAAAGGAAAATGGTATAACATATTTTTTTTATATATATAAATATCTTTTTTATGGAAAAATAATTTTAAACATTCGTTGTTAGTTCAATTAAAGTTTCACTGGTAAGTCCAAAACAATACTTTCAAAGATATTTTTTTCTTTTTTTGTTACAAGAAAAATAGAAACAAAACTGTTTTTTTTGGGGGGGGGTCTTTTTTTTTGTTTTTTTATAGAAAAACGTGTAACGTTGAAACATTGTTTTTTACAAAAAAAAACAAAAAAACAAACCAAACATTTTTTTTGGGGGGTGGGAGGAGAAGTCGCTTTTTTTTTTTTTTTTTTTTTAGAAAAACGTGAAAAGTGAAACATTTGTTCCACATGATTCAACGTAGCCTTCATTTCGGGATCTACAAAATGAAGGCTGTGGTTCACCGTCAAGTGGCGATACCCTTCTCTCCCCCCCCCCACACACACACTTTGTTGTTGCTGATACGACCGTGGTCCCCGGCAGAATATACTGTTTTATTAAGGGAAGGAGGGTTTCTGCATTCCGGTTTGGTACACTCACCAAGAAACCCTCCTTTTCGGCGGGGTCGTATCCCCCGAAGACCCAGACTGGTGTGATTAGTCGGCCTACGTTATGTTTTCGGCGATTGAATACTGCCTCGTCTATTTCTATCGTATGGCCCGGGCCCCCTATCTGCCGGGGATTTCTGAGAAAATATTCTCCACAGATGTCTCTCAGGAAATTTTTCCAATCGGCAATGGTGTGTGATGACCTAAACCGCATTCGCGTGGGAGATCTTTTTTCGTGGCTCGCGTGTAGGCCCACAAGTAAATGATTTTGATAATTGTTGCTATTGTAAGCCTGGACTTGGCGAAAAATGTGCCAGTCCTTAGTGAATTATACGTTGGGCAATTGCTAGCCTGACACCTCCAGGCATAGCCATCGCTGACTTTTGCTCTTCTCATAAACTGACAGCTGTGTCCGCATCACGTTTTCGACTTTGCCAGTAATTTTTATTTTGTTGGCAAAAAATCCAGTACTTCCAGCTGGAGTTTTGAGTTGGTCACATAAAGATGTGAAATTCATATTTTTTTTACACTTTTTTTTCTTATGTGTGTTTTGTTTTTGTTTTGTTTTTTACTTTTTCTTTTTTCTTTTCTTCCTCTTCTAAATTGTCGTCTGCTGCTTTGAATTTGCAACGCGCGCCGCGTTGAAAAACATCGCGCCTCATTTTCAGTGGCTCAGCTTTATGGAACGGCGACGCTGGGCTTACTCCGGCTGTTGATGTCAGTGTTCCGGTGACAGCCGAGCAGTGGCTGAGTTACGTCCGGATCACTCTCTGCACTAGTACCGGACTTAGGGGTATTAATTTTAAGTTTTTCTAATGGGCGCCACGATGGGGGATGTATTATCTTGGGTATGGGATTTAGGAATTTACCCGTATTTATAATGATATTGGTGGGGTGGCTTGTATGGAACTTGGTCCTGGGCTTTTAACTGGTGAGTGGGTCTTAGATCCTTTTCAATTTTTCTCATTTCCAGGAATTTATTCTTGCCGGGATCTTTTTCCCTCATGTTTCTTGATTTTTTTCTTCTTTCCTCATTTCATTTTTAGTTTTACTGCTTTTGCTAAGGTTAGGAAATTCGGAACGATCAATTTGAGGGGGGCACTATCTGTTGATGATAGTATTTCAATTGGTTTCCCGAACATGGAGGTGAACCCCGGCCTTACTTTTTTAGGTTCACCGTTGTATCTGCTGACTTCCTGCTTCTTTGAATGCATTCATTTGTCAAGTAGCTTACCCCCCAGGTAAAAGACGACACGTTTAGCATGTGAACCATGAAACCTGCAACAAACTCAGTCAGCGCCACAGCGATGCGACAATAGACGAAGGCATGACATGAAGTCGGGTTTCATCGCCACACCATTGACAAATAGAGATGCCTTGGCGTTAGTGAGACACCCAAACCTGGGCGCCCAGCGCCAGATCGAACGAAGCTGCCCCTCGTCAAAGCGAGCCCATGATTCATATCATCCCTCACGGACCCACTCACTAACATCCGATATAATGCCTTTCGAGATAACAGCAGAGTGTTAGAGAGGCTTTCTTTCACCCTAAGAGGGTACTTCAATGCGCAATGAACTCGCGATAGAAGGAGCACTCATTTCAGGGCAATTTGTGTGCATCCTCTATCGGACAAGTGCACAGTTCTCAAAGCCGAGAATATTTTCTTAGTGTCTTCTTTCCAGAAGTCACCATTTCCCTTAATTTGCGTATACATACGATCTAGGTAATAGAGCCTAAGCCTGTTGTGACGAATCTTCACATTTAACATACCCAGAGAGCCCTCAGAAGGATGGAGATAGCAAATACGGGACCTTCCAATCCACAACACATGAAAAAAGCTCGCTGCAAACGTACCAATGTATCCGACGCGAGAGGAAGAATTGAAAGACGGTATAAAAGGATCGGATATATATGCGAAACGCACAACCCGCTCTTCCCTTTAACGGAAGGTTTCTGCTGATCCACAGACTAGCTGTGGACCGTATCGTTTTCAAAACCTCCGACGAATGTTGTCCAGCTGAAGGTCAGGACCCAAAACCAGACATCGAGTATCTTGCAATGTCTGTCACTCCAGTCAAAGGGTCTTTGAAGTGAGACTCCCCTCCAAGAACCAATGCGCAAGCCAAAAGACTTGTCACAGTTAATTTTGGCCCCTACTACTGCTTGATACAATCTGATTTCTGTGCCGACGACATTAATCTTGACATTGCTCGTTATAAGTACTGTTATATAATGTCGGCATAGGCGGAGTGCTTTACCGTGGAGGAAGCGTCCTGTAAAGTGATACCGCCTAGAACCGGATTTACCCTTAGCTTGCGAAGGAAATATTCCAACGCAAGCACATAGAGCATTGATGATAAAAAACAACCTTGACGAATAGATCGGGATCAGCTGAAGGACCTCGATCCTATCCCAATTTCTTCTGCATAAAGGAGGTGAACCTACAAGCGAAACTGCATCATTAAAACAGCCCCTCAAGTATCAATGGTCAGCCCTATAGAAGGCTTTGGGCTAATTTGATCAGCACAACCGCCGTGTTGACTTTTCTGTCCTCAAGCGTATCGATTGCAGGTTATCCTAAATTGTCCTGCCCTTCATGGCATAAATTTGATCAGAGTTAATTAGACTAGCTAAGACGAGCTGCAGACGATTAGCAACAATCTTGACCCAAATCATTAACTCTGCGTTAAACATCGTTAAGTGCCAATAATTATCTAACATCCTCACCATGTTTGCTCTTGCGTAACAGCTTCATAATGTCCATGTGGTAAAGTACTTTCTAAACCATGAGTTAAATAAAACTGGCAGTAAAGGAACACAGATGTGCTACATGCTCAAATATACTTCGTAAGGCAGACTATCGATCCCCGGAGACTTGTTAATGCCGATTGGCTTTAAGGCTTTAGTGACCTCCGTTACTTTCACACTTAGACACTTCGGTCGCCGAAAGGCGAGAAAATTCAGCAAAATTGTGTCGAATTGTTCCAATGACAGACCAGGTTCCCCGGAATAAAGTTTTTGAAAACGAGACAGAAACGCCCCCCCCCCCTCGTAGAACACTTTCGTTTTTACTCACGGTACGCCCATCCGGCAAGGTGACACGTGCAGTGTACCGATCGGCAGCATGAAAAAGCTATGCTGCACGCAGATCAGCGGCCATGTTTGTTGCTTCCTGAGGCATTCTTTTTAATCTAATCTAGTCCGAAATACTAGAGCTTGATGCTCCTTTTCAGCCAAGGAGATACGCCGTGCCATAATTATATTAACGATAGCACTATCCCCATTCTCCAGCGTCCTATCTAATCTGGATTCAAGTATCACTGTGGCAGTCCTAGATTCTAGATCGAGTCTGTTAAAGTCGGCAGAAAAAGACCTTACAGATTCCTTAATTTTGACTCACCACTTATTCCCGATTACAGACACCGTCAATTCCCGCCGTAAGTCCACTTGGTAACGCAAACTACATAGTGGTATCAGTTGACATCACATTTAAATCCCAAACTCAAGGTGAGGCACCATTGCTCAAAACAACAAGGTATTACAACAGGGCTGACTGGGAAGTCATTAGAGAACACATCCGAGATGACCCATAGACCGATACCTTCTCTCTTTCTGCTGAACAGTTAGCCAATGAGACAACTGAATGGTGCAAAGCAGGCATGGAAACACATGTTCCTACACGGAAGTATTATAGCAAGCCCCACTCACACCCAGGGTTCACTTCAGATTGTGCAGCTGCCATTGCATAAAGACAGCATGCATTCCGCCGTTTTTGTACGTCATAAATCAAATACAAATAGGCAAAAATTCGTAGATGCTAGAAATCATTGTAAGAATGAAATAGCAACAGCCAAAAGAAAGCATGCTGAACAAATCAGGGAACGCATAGAATCGCAAAATATGAACTTGTGATTTCTGGGAAATCTATAATAGTGTAGTGAATGAATAGCAATCAGTAATTCCTCCACTGAGCAACAACCAGAAGGTTGCACGCATGACAATGGAAAATACGGAATTGCTTGTACGACGATTCGCATCCAACTCCACCTTAGATCCAACAAACAACTCCCTACCAAATTTCCCTATGCGGATTGAAGCCACATTAGCTGATGTAAAAGTCACCCCTTCTCATGTCTGCAAATTCATAAAAAAAACTTGGACACTTCAAAGGCGTGTAGGCCTGATCTCATCCCTGCTATACTAATTAAGAAATGTTCAGCCGAGCTAGCCCCCATACTTTCCAAGCTTTGCAATAAATGCCTTTTTTTTTACAAGGTGGTCACCACTTATCAAGGCCCGGAAGTCACTCAGGGATAAGTGTTATTGTAAGTACAGTACGTTAGTGTGGAAATTTAATAAAGTGTCTACTTAAGGAGCGGTTCATCAGGAATTTGTTTACGTTGGACTTGAAGACATCCAAGTTGTAGTCAGGTGGGAAGCAGGCAAACAGAACAGAGTTCCACAGGCGTGCAGTTCTAAGAAATAAGCTTTGTTCATGGAATCTACGTTTTGATTTAGGCATAGATAAAGGGTGGGGAAAGTTTTTGACAGTGGATTCAGCTAGACGAGTGTTTTTCGTGAAAGATTGGCGAGGAGGGGCCAGAGATTGGAGTTCAGACGAGCACCTGCCATGGAAATAACGATAAAACAAAGATAGGCTTGCAGCGTCTATTCTGTGGGGGAGAGGTTGCAGGGAAGAGAAAAGGGTATCCCCACTAAGCCACGAAGTCTATTTTGTACTCTGTCAAGGAACGATAGGATGTACTCTGTCAAGGCAGGATATGGAAGCAGTATTCCATCCTTGGACTACTTGGCTTTTATATAGATAGAGAATTGCATCAGTAGTGAGATATCTTCTGGAGCAGTAGAAGGATCCCACCATCTTTCCAGCGACCTTGGTAACAGACTTGATGTACGTGTTCCATTTCAGATCAGGAGTGAAGGTCAAGCCCAGAAGCTTGTCAAAACACGGGGCTTCTCCTAGACGAAAGCCATCCATTTCAATTGATGCCAGATTGAGATCAGAGCGTTGATGATGTAAGGATAGGAGTTTGGTTTTATATGCATTAAAGGTAACCAGTCACGTCTTCCCCCACTGAACCACGCGCTCAAGATCAGAGGAGAGAGAATCAGAGAGAGCTTTGTCATTTACAGCCTTTGATGTGTTGCCCTGGATGGTCGTGTCATAAGCATAGATGTCAACGAATAATTTAAGTATGTGTTTAGGGAGATCATTGATGTAAATCAGGAAGAGAGTTGGGCCTAGGATGGACCCTTGAGGAACTCCAGCATTAATATTGCACCCTCTGATTTTTGCCCATCAACAACTACTCTTATGAGCCTATCAGAGAGTGCCTTGCTGAATCTTGCTTCCCTAATAGCTGGAAGATAGCGTCTGTGGTACCAGTGTACAAGAGTTCTGGTGAAAAAACAGACCCTCTCAATTATCACCTCATTAGTCTTCTCCCACTCTTTGCTAAAATCTTTGAGACCTTAATTAATCAAGCACTAGTTCACCACCTCGATAAAGCAAATCTCTCTAACAAAGAGTATGGATTCAGGCAATTTGTTCTACGGCAGATATTTTAACAGTCATCTCTGAACGCATTTACCATGTACTGGATAAGACGGGTGAAGCCAGGGCTGTAGCCCTTGATATATCCACGGCTTTTGACAAAGTCTGACATAAAGGGCTACTAATGAAAATTAAATCGTACGGTATAACTGGACGTATACTAAATATAATTAGATCCTTCTTAGACGATAGAAGCATACAGGTTGTCATTGACGGACGTACACCCAAGCAGCATAACATTAATGCGGGAGTACTTCAGGGCTCACTCCTTTGACCATTATTATTCCTGATATTCATAAACGACCTTCTTGATAATATTGTGTCCGAGATGGGTATATTTGCTGATGATACAACGCTCTATAATATGCATGAGGGAAGAACAGATGTACATAAATCTAAGACAATGGCGTAATCGTTAGAAAATGACCTCCAGACTATAGTGGAATGGGACTGCACATAGGTGGTAACATTTAATGCTAGTAAAACTAATCTGATTTCCTTTAACAATTATAAGACGCCTCTCCAACCCCCTATATCTATGACAAATAGCACCCTACCTGAGAATTCTACCTTCAAACTCCTCGACCTAACATTTGCGGATAATATAAACTGGAACAAATACATAGAGCACATTCCAACGGCTGCAAAGAAGGTGTTCCCTCCATCGAGCTAGAGGATTACTCACACCTGAGAGTATCCTGTACCTTTACAAGGTTACCATTCGCCCATGCATGGAGTATTGTTGTCATCTGGGCTTGTGCATCTACCACTAGTCTCTCCCTCTTAGATAAAGTTCAAAAAAGAGTTGTCAATCTAATCGGTCCCACTATCAACTAAGCTCCAGCCCCTGTCCCATCGACGCATCACTGTATGTATTTTACAAATATTTTAATGTGGAATGTGTTCTGATGAACTCGTTTCACTTGTACCCCCTCGACGTACATATTCCCAACAAACCCACTTAGCAATAAGATCTCACCCCTTCACTGTTGATGTCCCTAAATGCCAGAAATCTTTCTATTCTAATAGTTTCTTCCCTCCAACAGCTAGACTTTGGAGTACCCTTCCTGCTGCATGCTTCCCTGGCTGTACTGATATGCCGAAGTTTAAATGTAACATAAACAAATATCTTGTTAATTTTTTCTATACATGGCCCCAAATAGTAGCCCCTTACGTCCAAGTGACGATATGCTTTGTAAGGGGTGAACATGAGTATAAAAAAAATGGTTAGTAGTAGCCCGACACGATAGCATTCCACGTCGAACAGTGGCGTGCTGAGCTTCCAGTAACCGGCCATAAGATTAGTACTGTCTTTAGCATAAGTTTCATATGTATATTTTAGCTATGTTAGTCTTTTTAGATATCCATTTTTTTCTTTATTCTTTATTTGTATAAATTTAAGCCCATTAATTATTTAAACAACACCCCTTCACATCAAATGCTCATCCAATAAATTTAAAACTTTTTTCAATCCTAATATTTCCCCCTTTGTTCTTTCCTTATTATTAACCCTCTATTTTTTCTAATTATTTCTTACTTCTACCCATATCACGCAATTGCCGCAGACCCAATATAAATAATAGGACGTATATTAAATATAACTAACTGGACATATTTTAACTATTTGTCATATAAATGCTTTCCTACTTAACAAATCTAGTGCGTATAAAAAGGATATATATGATTATGTTAAAATGCAATCAACTAGACGTATGCTAACATTGCGGCTGAAAAAACCTTACCCCCACCCCAATCATGGAAGCGTCTGCATTCTGACACGCTCAGTTCATTTCAGATATGTAACCCCCACACACGTCACTCTTCAATTCAACTTAATTTGATCCCGACGCAAATGCATGCTTCTGTCCTTCTTTCTATCTCCCCTTTTTCTTCTCTTTTTTTTCTCTCCATATTTATCATATTTTGTTAATATCCACTCATAATCCTAAAAAGCATATATTCTCTTTCTCATTTGGACTTTCGCCGTCTGCCGAAGCAGACAGTAAATTTTCTGTCTGCGGAACAATTGTAAAGGATTAAGTCAATACGTGAGGTTTATATATATATATATATATATATATATATATATATATATATATATATATATATATAAACTAGCAGGGAGACTCATTGTTGCCCGGGATTGAATGCTGATAAACGAATGTTTCATACTCCCATTCATTTTATTATCATCGAAATCGCTGAAATCGACCTTTTTCAATCAAACTCTAATTGGGAACCAATAACGGTACACATTCCTCTATCATAGACTTGGTTCACTCTAGACAACCCACTGTTGATATTTTAAAATTATTTTTTATAAATAATGGCTTGAATGTTATATCAAAGAACCTTCTGTTGATTTTATATGCCGGGTTTTACTGGTTGTGCGGTGATAATGGCTTTCTTAGAACTGCACGCCTGTGGAACTCTGTTCCGTCTGCCTGCTTCCCTCCGGACTACAACTTGGTTGTCTTCAAGTCCAATGTTAACAAATTCCTAATGAACCGCTCCCTTAAGTAAACATATCAGCAAATCTCCTCACTAACGTAATGTACTTGCAATAACCCTTATCCCTGAGTGGCTTCCGGGCCTTGATAAGTGGTGATCACTGTGTAAAAAAAAAAAATTTAAGTTTAATTAGCTGAGCAGCGGCTTGGTTCCTACCAGTTTTGGCAAATAGCAAACAGAATCCTGAACAGAAGCGTGTGCTCTATGCCAACTATCATCAATGGACCTGAGGTAATCTCGTAAGCATCAAACAAAGCCAAACTCTTTGTCAAGAACTTTGCAGCTAATTCTACCCTTCGCGACCAAGGCCGCAAACCCCAAATTTTTCCTTTTGTATAAGAAAACACGCTATGTGATATACAAATATATGTACGTGATGTTGCCAAGCTAATCAAAAGCCTTGATTCCAGTAAAGCAACCGGCACTGACGGTATTCCAATTATAGTAATCAAAAAACTTCAACCAGAACTAGCGCCCATACTTACAAAGTTGTTTAAACGTTGTCTTAAGGAGAGTTGCTTCCCGTCACCCTGGAAAATCTCATCAGAATGCCCTGTATTTAAGAATTCAGGTGATCGCTCATCTCCCTCTCAGTACAGGCCAATAAGTCTCCTGTGCGTCATGAGTAAGTTTCTGGAATCAACCATCTCAGCAAAAATAACCTTAGTGACACACAATATAGTTTCCGTTCTGCTAGAGCATACAGTTATATCTCATAGGATTAGCGAATCTCTCGACAGAAGCAACCTTTCTAGGGCAATTGCTCTTGACATATCAAAGGCCTTTGATAGGGTATGGCATAAAGGTTTACTTCACAAGATATCCAGCTATGGTATATGTCTTCTCAATTATTAAATCATTTCTCTCTGATAGGGTCATAAGAGTAGTAGTTGAGGGGCAAAAATCAGAAGCTCACAGTATTAATGCTGGAGTCTCTCAGGGGTCCATCCTGGGCCCAACTCTCTTCCTGATCTACATTAATGATCTTCCAAATCACATCCTTACATCATTCGTAGACATTTATGCTGATGATACTACCATCTATGGTAGCACATCTAAGACTGTAAACTACCATCTATGATAGCACATCTAAGATCGTAAACGACCAAGTTATCTCCGATTCTCTCTCCTCTGATCTTGAGCATGTGGTACAATGGGGGAAAATGGCTGGTTACTTTTAATGCATCTAAAACCAAGCTATTATATTTACATCATCAAGCTCTGATCCCCATCTGGCATCAATTGAAATGGATGTCTCTCACCTTGGGGAGGCGTCATGTTTTGACAAGCTTCTGATCTGAAATGGAACACGTACATCAAATCTGTTGTCAAGGCCGCTGGAAAAATGGTGGGATTCTTCTATAGATCCAGTAGATATCTCACTGCTGATGAAATTCTCTATCTATATAAGAGCCAGATACATCCAAGGATGGAGTAATGTTGCC
Source organism: Euprymna scolopes (assembly GCF_053919585.1). NCBI lineage: Eukaryota > Metazoa > Mollusca > Cephalopoda > Sepiida > Sepiolidae > Euprymna > Euprymna scolopes. Next base: position 81,353,585 of record NC_136482.1, on the reverse strand, counting down.
ACATCTGGGCAGGAGCAGCTAGAAAGGAGTTGTCCTACCTTGATAGAGTTCAAAATAGACTTCGTAGCATCATAGGAGATGTCCTTTTCTCTTCCAAGCAACCTCTATCTCACAGAAGAGATGTTACGAGCTTGTCTCTGCTTTATCGTTATTTTCATGGCAAGTGCTCGACTGAGCTTCAATCTATGGTCCCCCCTCGCCAAACTTTCACAAGAAACACTAGACTAGCTGAAAAAACTATCAATAATTCCCCCCACTCTTTATCTGTAGCTAAACGTAAACGTAGATTCCATGAGCAAAGTTTCTTTCTTAGAACTGCATTCCTGTGGAATTGTCTTCCGTTTTCCTGGTTTCCAGCTGACTACAATATGATTGTCTTCAAGTCCAACGTAAACAAGTTTGTCATGAGCCGTTCCACTTAAGTTAACAAATTTACCGAATTTCCACTACTAGCGATTACTATATTATCGAATTGACTACTGTACACTCTTAACCCTTATCCTCGAGTGGTCTCTGGGCCTTGATAAGTGGTGATACCTATGTAAAAAAATCATGGTTCAATTGTGCTTTAAACAGCAACATTCATTTCGAACGCGCCCCTGTTACATCAAATAACCTACTTTTGATTTCATATGTTGGGACTTTCAGCTTGTGTAGTAATAAAAAAATTCTCACATGCACCTGTGATGTTAGGCTGTGTAAGGTGTTAACTTTGGTCAAAATCGCCTGTTTCTTCTTTCATCGGATTATTTCTATTATTGATTATCGATATTTATTGAAGACATTCCGATATAATACCTAAAGTACCTTCGTGTGAAATTTCATAAAAACCGGTCCAGCGGCTTTCGAGTCCATAGGAAACGAACTTAAAGACACGCAGACAAATTTCCTTATATATATATATATATATATATATATATATATATATATATATATATATATATATATATATATACACACACACACACACTTCAGACGTCGAATGTGACTTAATCTCTGGACATCGAGGATAATCGCATTTGAAATGAGATAGTTTTATTCGATTTAATTCATGGATCAATTACATCCTCCCTGATATGCGTACAACAGTTTCGATGCAACTACTGCAAAACTCTACTTAAATGTTTTGGACTAATGACGTATCATTTTCAGTTCTGTTTTGCAACAGAAAAATGTTCCGTCTTTATCGAAGGAAAAGTTACATTCACAATAATGAATTAGTTTTGAAGTTCGACATTTTATTCAATACCAACAACAAATATCCTAACTAGGCTTTCATTGTACCGGCTTCTTATCTATATTGAAATTGGAATTTGATGACGTGTAGTTATCGAACTTTAGCTTTAGTGCTGTGTAAAATTTATAAGAAGATAAATCATTCAGTTTTAATTGTTGCTTAACTGATTACATAACATTTTAAATATTAGTCATAAATTATCTATTTTACATAAAATATTGTTACTAAATTTGAAGGGAAATATTCTCCGAAAAAACAATGAAAAGTGATTTTGTTTTTCAAAACTAAGGATAAAACGAAGACTTTCTTAAAAAAAAAAATATTTGTAAGATGTCTAATCTTAAAAGAAATTAATATGAACTTTTCATTAGACAACAATATAAAGCTATATGGATTACTTCCAAACATGGATTTTGCTTAAGTAGAGGAGAACAACACCTACTCTTTCTATCAAGCAAGTGACTATAGTACCAGTGCTCGATGATCTACCTAACCGATTGTAATCATTTAAGACATCTTCCTTCTCCTAGATTAGATGCTTTACCGAGGCTTGATTAAAGACTACCCTATTATTTCACTCATATCTAAGAAGAGGTGGATTGAAACTTTTCACTAGGAGTATTAAACTGAAAAAAAAAAAACCGAACCTAATATGGCAAGTAACTATAACGCCATTAATATTTTCGCTGTGCATTAAAGTCAGGATCCCAAATCCGAATTAATTTTTGGAGGGCGAAACATGGGCACGCATTACTGGAAGATGTTATAAAAAAATATTAGCATCTACATATCCGCGGTTGCAAAGACTACTGAGCGTTCGAAAATTTCGGTGTGACCATCTCTAATGATTGCATGATTTCGACAAAATCACACCCCCTCACCTTCAAAAAAACGAAAACAAAAAAGACGACCATACACAATCTAACTCTTATTCAGAAACTTTCCAGCCAGACCAGAGAACCGAGTCCTGTAAACGTCACTTTTTAAGCAACAATTCTGTGGATCCGATAAAAAAAAAATTGCTTTTAAAATACATTTTCTCGTTACCAACTAAAAAAATGTGGCAGCTTTTAAAACTGTCTCATTTGTCACTTAATTAGTTTTAATTACATCCAAGTGATATTATAAGCCATTGAGACAATTTGGAAATTGTCTACTTTTTGTGACCTGTTTCAAATGAGTACAGAACTACACAAGCAAAAATATGTTTTAAATGCGTATATTCAAGCATCCAATTAAAACAAGTTTGGATTAAACAATATATTTTTAATATTTTTGTTTTGCTACTATATCTATCTATATTCCTATAATTTTTTTTGTATTGATATTCATATCAAAAACCATTTTTTTTCTATTTAGTTAAAAAGAAAATACAATTTTATTATACATAGGTAGTGGAATTCGAATTCATCTGCAAAAGATTTAGCTTATTTGCATATTTTTTAAACACTCATTTTAATTAATTCCTTATTAGTTTTTCGCTTTTCTTATTGGATGATCATCTTTAGTGTAATTATATTCCTGCATGTATTCTACATGATTTATACTTGTGTAATATTTGCGTAAAAAGTTTTCAGTAAACACAAACCTCTTTCTATATATATTTATGTATGCGTCTATATATTTGTTTAAAAAATTTTGCCTACCAAACTCCTGTCAGTTTTTGGTCTACAGACATTCGAACCCATGTGGAACTTTATATTTTGGGTTCCGGGAAAATTGGTGCGTAAAAGTGTGAAAATTAAAGAAATGGAATTTGCCAGAATTATGAATATGCATCCGTAACAATAGTAATCGTTATTGGTTCATATTTTAATTTTTAGCCTTGCAGCAAACATGTCTTCATAGCTCAGGTATTAACGTCAAAGGAAAAAGTAAATTGTAAGCTAAATGTTTTGGTTTTGATTCTCGGTGTGGCGCCCGAATCATTTTATTTCATTTTTTTATTTTTATTTTTTTTTTTTACTTTTTAAATCCTTACTATATATTGGGCCCAATATAATAAATACGAAATCTACATTAATCAAAATATCATATTTAAGTGTATTTTACGACCGGGCAATGCTGGGCAGCCTGCTAGTTATATCAATATTTCTAATAGAAAATTAATTTAAATTAAATCGTTAAAAGGATTATATTTACAAAGATAATTTCTGAAATTGGGGAGAGCGATAACTATAATTAAGTTTTACATTATAAAGATAACTTCGTTAAATTAGATTTAATAAACATTACCACCTAGAACTAGTTGTGTGTAAAAAAACATTCCAGTTTGTTTAGCAATTAAAAATCTTGTATAATGTTTTATTTCTTTTTTTTTATTGACGAAGAATAAATGCTTTATAAATCTTTTGACGGGGTAAAAATTTATTTTTATTTTAAATTGATTCTTATTTTTATGCGAATATTTATTATCAGTGAATTAATAGGAACGAAAAACCTTGTTACAGAAAAATAGAACGGTATAAATACATCAATTCGAAACGTTGGAATTCAAATCCTGATGGAATTAAATATTTGATATATAAGAAAAAAAAAACAACAAAAAAAAACAATTGCTTTACTTCCTTTTTAAACGTGCGACAAAAAAATTGCCAGTCAAAAGTCAAACGATCCGAAATATTTTTTTTTCCGTATCTAACTATAATCATTAAAGAAGCGATAAAGCAAATGGAAGAAAATACAGACGAGCATCTAGCTCCGGAGACGGCAAAACTTCGAATTTTGTTAGTAAGTTATTTATTTGTTTGTTTTCATAGAGATAATAATGGGCAAACCAGAATCCCGACTTGGTCCACAGCAAACGGTGTCCGGTCAAATGGCGTTTCTTATATTACCAAACTTCGTAATATAACTTCTGGCGAGAGTTTCCGTTTTCTAAATTTATCAATTTTAATAAATTTTTTAGGTGAAAGTACAGAATAGTTAAATACTCTACTCCATGTTAAGAATGGTTGTCTAAATAACAGCGTTGTTATATTAGCACGATCAGTAAACTGCAGATCATTCACATTCTTAACGTGCAAGGTTTCGGGAACTATTCTGTACTTTGATTTATTAAATTAATAAATGAAAATCTGTAGAACACTTGGCAAATCACTAGAGTAAGCGACTCAAAACCAGAAGGATTTAATATCGGGAACTGAATCCGACCGGACATTGTTTGTAGCGGACTTTAAACTTCTGATTTGCCAAATTATGGCGTTTATTAAAAAAATGTTCGCACAACTTTTGCTGCGCAAACTCGGTTATTTGACCATTTCCATTTGATTTAAAATTGGATTGTGTCTTTTTAGGATGTTTGGAGGAATACACGTAAACGTTTTCGGTACATTAAAGGATTTTCTAACGATGATTTGCAAAGTCCAACAGGATCGGTAAGACAGTTTACTTTTCTTTATATTGACTTTTTTCTTGCGCGGGGGGGGGGGTACTTATAAGTTGCGCGTGTTTTTTTTTTTAGTTCCTGTTTCTACTGAATGGTCGGCATCACAGCGAATGCCCTAGAAAAGTTCTTTTTGATTAATATTTAGTGTTTTTCAGCTTTAGAATAAGCAAACGAACTTTTTGTTCAGAATGGTTTTATGTTCATGCGATATGCTAACATAAAATATATTTTAAAGTAGTAAAAATATTAAAAAAACTTTTATTTGAAATGTTTTTCAAATGGTATTTTACATTGTTTTGCATTGCTATAATTTTTTTTTCTTTATTTTGAAATGCTGTTTTACATGTTCAATTGACTATTTGTAATCGTTTGCTTATTCTAAAATTGGAAAATAATAAACATTAATCAGAATAAATTTTTCCTGTGCATTCACCGTGAAGTCGATCGCCCAGCAGAAAACGGAATGTAGCACGCCAGATCATGCAACAAAAATAATCCAGTAGAAAAAGGATTTATCCTTCTCTGGTTTAGAGCAGAACATATACTACACTTTCATTCTTGCCTGAAAACGAAGATTGCTTTGTCTTTTGTATATTTGATTTCTTTTCTACCTTTCCTCTTGCTTTATCTTTGTCTATTTTGTGCTTCTTTTTTTTGCCGTTGTCTTCCTTGATCTTAAGCTATTTTGTTTCTAATGTTCTCTCTCTCTCTCTCTCTTTCTTTATCTCTCTGCCTTTTTCCTTTTGCTGTTCATTTTATCTTATTTTTCTTCTCTTTGTCTTTTTCTCCTTTTTATCATTGTCTTTCTCTTGTTGGCATTTCTTTTTTGTATAGCCTTAATTTGTCTTATGTGTATATTTTTTTTATTCCTTTGGGGATATTTCTTTACTATTTTGTCTTTAGTTTTTCTTTACAATCTTTTATTTTATTTGTTCCAAAACAACAGCATGAAAGCAATGAAGCTGAATTCTTGCATAAAGTTGAAATTGGTGACTATCCTGGAATGGTTCGCCTCTTGGAGAATAATTCCGAAATCAATATTGACTGCGAAGATCGATTAAGCAGAAGTGCAATTACATTGGCCGTTAGGAATGAACATCTGGAGGTAAGTAGAAGAAATACTTTTATCTACACTCATGCAACGTATACCAAAACAAAAATATTCCTTGAAAATATCCGTTGTTAAAGAATGAGCTATAATGTTTCGTAAATATTTCTGGTCATTAGATATCCTTGAAATCGTATTACTTCTTTATCGTTTCTTTATTTGATCTGTTTCTTTTATCATTTCGCACGTATAAAAATGTTATGATTTAGAAAGCCATTTTTAACACGGAGAGAGGTGTTTTGTAACTCATCAGAGACGCCCTATGGCGAAATATCTTTTCACTTCCTGCTGAACAGTGCGCAAATGAGACCACTGAATGGTTCAAAACGGTAATTGAAGCACATATTCCCACACGCAAATTTTATAGCAAGCCCCACTCTCCCCAATGGTTTACTTCTACTTGTGCAGCTGCCATCGCGCAAAGGTAGCATGCGTACCGCAAATTTAACCGACATAAGTCCAGTTCAAACAGACAGGAGTATATAGAAGCCAGAAGTAACTGTAGGAAAGAAATAGCGACAGCTAAGAGAGAATTTATTGAAACCACCAAAAAATGCATCGAACCACAGAAATTAGGAACCCGTGACTTCTTGAAAATCTACAACAGTGTAGTAAATAATGGGCAATCAACAATTCCCCTACTATCCAACAATCATAGGGTTGTTTGCTTAGCAACCGAGAAGGCTACCATGCTTGTCAGTCGGTTTGCCTCCAACTCCACACTGGACCCTGCTAACCACCATTCATTGACTTTCCATTGCGGACAGACGCCACACTAGACGATCTGAAAATCACCCCTTCTTAGGTTCATGCTATCATAAAAAATCTTGACACTTCAAAAGCATGTGGACCTGATCTCATCCCGGCTGTGCTATTAAAAAAGTGCTCTGCTGAAGTAGCTCCAGTTCTTTTCAAACTTTACAACAAATGCCTGAATAAATCTTGCTTTCCTGCCTGCTGGAAAACTGCTTCTGTGGTACCAGTTTTCAAGAATTCTGGCGAAAGAACTGACCCAGTAAATTATCGCCCTATTAGCCTCCTCCCACTTTTCGCCAAAATATTTGAGTCCATAATTAACCAAGCTCTAGTCCATCACCTTACAGATGCTAAACTTCTGACCGACCAACAATATGGATTAAGGCAAGCCCATTCAACAGCAGACATCCTAACTATAATCTCCGAGTGTATATACCATTCACTGGACAAAGCAGAGCGGTAGCTCTAGATATATCTAAGGCGTTTGACAGGGTATGGCATGAAAGTCTTCTCAGGAAAATTAGATCATACGGTATCACTGGAAGAATACTTAACATAATTAAATCCTTCTTAGATAAGAGAAACATCCAGGTTGTCCTTGACAGTCGTACATTTAAACAATATGATATACATGTGGGGGTGTCGCAGGGATCTATCTTTGGACCTCTATTATTCCTAATATTCATAAATGACCTCCCTGACAAAACTATCTGTGAGATGCTGATGACACCACGCTCTATAACAGACACGACAGGAAAACAAATGAACACATATCTAAAGAAATGGCAGAAACACTAGAGGATGACCTCCAATCTGTAGGGGAATGAGGACATAAATGGATGGTCACATTCAATGCTGCCAAGACTAAACTGGTTTCCTTCAATAACTACAAGAAACCTTCTCTACCACCCATAGCAATGGACAATGAATCTTTATCTGAAAGTACATCTTTCAAACTCCTCGGCCTAACGTTCACAGAAAACATGAGTTGGAACAATTACATTGAGAGCATTGCTAGGACCGCTACGAAAAAGGTAGGCTCTCTCTACCGTGCTAGAAAGCTACTAACACCTGAAAGTATCCTGTACCTCTATAAGGCCACCGTTCGCCCATGTATGAAGTATTGTTGTCATATTTGGGCTGGTGCATCTGCTACTAGTATCTCGCTCCTAGACAAGGTTCAAAAGAGAGTCGCCTACCTGATAGGCCCTGAACTGTTATCTAAGCTTCAGACTCTGTCCCATCGACGAAATGTAGTATCCCTCTGCCTATTCTACAAGTACTTTAACGGCGAATGCTCCGACGAGCTGCAAGCACTTGTACTCCCTCGAAGTAAATACCCCGACAAACCCGACATGCAGCAAAATCCCCCCCCACTTCACAGTTGAAATCCCTAGATGTAAGAGAGCCTTCTACTCCAGTAGTTTCTTCCCCAGAACTGCTAGACTTTGGAATTCCCTTCCGGGTTCCTGCTTTCCCAACTGTACTGACATGCAGAAGTTCAAGTGTAACGTGAACTGACATATTGCTGCCCACATAGTACCCCTGTAGCTTATATCCTTGGTAGTAGCCCCCTACATCAAAGTGGCAATGTGCCTTGGTTGGGGTGAAAATGTAAATAAAAAAAATAAAAAACTATTATGTATTTTCACCTAACATTTTTTTAATTAATTTAATTTAATTAACTTAAGGTTTTACAATATCTTTTAATTTGAAAATACTATTTAAAATGGCACGATTCAATAAGTGCACAAGCACCATAATTTCTTTATTTGACCATTTCTTTCTTTTTACTAATAGTTGATGGATGGATGGTTTACTGGAGAGTATTAGCGAAATTATTTGTATACCCCCCCGATAGAATCTGAACACGTTATGACATTTCCGCACTATTAAACGTTGCACTAATTCCACTTTAAGATAATTTAGTATTTGTATAGACCACTGTTCAAGGTTGACTAACATCTGCATGTAACTTAGAATGTTTTCATCATCTACAACACCGGTCAGTATGGGCTAGATTTTCGTTGATAAAGTGAGCTCCATCACACTAGTTCTAGAAAAGTAAACCTAAAAATACATAGATTTACGATTGGGACAATGTTTTTTTGTGATGAAATGGCTTCGAAAAATACGGAGCAACGTATGAATAAATCCTAACCATAATTGAAAACGATGAACATACAAAATAGTTAAAAAAAGGCTTCCCACAATTTCTATGTTAGGGATGCGTTTGTAAATAACGTTATTTAGAAACCCATCCTTAACACGAGGTGGCTTTAACTATGTTATGTTTTCGCCTTTTAAAACTATCAACTCATTTCCATATTAAAACCAGCTTTATAAACGTAAATTAGAAATAATGGTAATTCAGCATATGTACACATTTCAAGTTACCACTAGATTTTAACTCGAAATGGTCACTCGTCTTTTGTACTTGGATTATTCGGACTACTGTCCTCATTTTTCATGGTATTCTCACAAGTAGTTTTCCTACTGGGGTGGTGTTATTGCTTAACAAGGTTCAAAGTTCACTCGAGGACAAGGGTTAATGAGTGTCAGTTAACCGATTAGACAAAACTGTGATTATGGAACTTGGTTAATACTTGCTATTTCAGCGGACGCCTCAACAGTAACTTGTTCACATCGGACTTGAAAACGGCAATGTTATAGTCAACTGGGAAGCATCCAGATAGATAAGGGAAGATTTTAACAGCTGTTGTAGATAGACGAGTGTGCGTTGCGAACGTTTAACAGGAAGGTAGGCATATATATATATATATATATATATATATATATATATATATATATATATATATATATGTGAATAAAAAGGAAAAACCTAAAAGAGTAAAAACAAAATTAAATCAACGTTTCGTCCCCATTTCAAGGGACATCATCAGGATTTCTAGGCGAGGATGTACAGGAAGATATATATATATAGTAGTTCAGCCGGGCTTTGCTCGGCCCCATGTACTTTTCATAACTTTATGTGCATATGTTTATATATATTAAAAAGTTTGACTCCTGTCCAGGTAATCTACATCTAAAATTTCAAGTGTTTAGACCCAAAATTGGTGGAGGAGTCTGGTAGAGTCTTCAACTTTTAACTTTGTCCTGTTGGCAGCCAAATTTTCGCCCAAAAACTGATTAAAAAGCTTGTTGCATGCCTGATTACCCTTTGTGTAAAATTTCAAATGTTTAAACCCAAAATTGGCTGAATACTTTCCTAGAGACCGCAAAGGTCAACTCTTTTGAACTTTGACCCCTTGGCAGACAAATTTTCGGCCAAAAGCATTTAAAAAGCTTGCCCTATGTCTGAATACACTTTATGTAAAATTTCAAGTGTTTAGACCAAAAGTTAGTTGAGTAATAGGTAGAAACCGCAGAGGTCAATTTTTTTTAAACTTTGACCCCAATTTTGACCCCTTAACATATATTGTTTTGGGCTCAAATCAAATTAAAAAGTTTGATCCATGTCCCAGTAACCTGCATCTAAAATTTCAAGTGTTTAGACCCAAAATTGGCGAGGGAGTTTGGTAGTTTTCAAAGGTCAAATTGTTGAACTTTGACTCTTTGACAGCCAAATTTCTGTCCGGAAACTGATTAATAAGATTTTCCCAAATCTCAATACCCCTTGCGTCAAATCTCGAGTCTGTAGACTAAAACTTGACAAAGTTTCACTTTTATAGATATATAGGGAGGCCCACTTAAATGTAGCCCGACCTCTAGCTGATCTTTCTTTTACGACATACTGACACCACATACAAAATGCAATTTTTTTCAACAAGATGGCGCTACATACCACACGCCTCATAGATCACTCACGCGAGTTCATGGCATGTTTATGAAAGAGAGAACAATAAGCAAAGGGTTATGGCAAACCTGTTCGGCGGACTTGTCATCATGTAATTTTTATGCAAATAATCCTCACAATCTAGACTAACTAAAGGAGAACATTACCAACGTTATTAGGAGAATCACCAGGCAGTATTTAAAAACGGGGAGCACTTCCAGCATATTTTATAACACTACAGGTAATGTAAACAAAAGAATGTTTCTTCTCTCTACTAAATTTTTCTGAGCTACTTTTAAGTGGAGTGGGCCACCCTATATATATATATATATATATATATATATATATATATATATATATATATATATATATATATATATATATATATACTAGCAAAAGTACCCGTCGTTGACTGGGTTCAAAAACAGCCTACAGAAAATGGACTCTGATTTATGAAACTATGATAGGTTATGAAAAGGAAGGGTTGTAAAGAAATAGCTTCGACTTTGGGGGTATCAAAACCAAAGCAAAATATCATGAAAGTAAAAATAAAATAGATAAACTCCATAATTTATTATACCATACCTGTTCACAATGAAACACTTATCACAATATTCTGTGGATCTATATTAAAAAACCTTGTTAAACTTTGTGACATATTTCCATTCTATGGAGGTCAGGCGCGAACGAACACCACATAATTTTATTATACCATATTTCTTCAAACTGAAACATAATTATGAAAGTATACTTACGCAGATAGATATGAAAAGTCTTTATTAAAGTTTGTGCCTATTTCCATTCTATGGAGGCCAGGCGCAAACGCAGACCCCACAATTTTATTATACCATCCTTATTTGAGTTAAAACATACTTATAAAAGTATTATTATGTACATCTATATAAAAAACACTTGTAAACGTTTTTTTTTTAAATTTTACATTTTTTATTTCCATACTTTGTGGATCAGGCGCTAACGCAGACCCCACAATTTTAATGAATCATCATTATGCCAGATCAAACATACCCATCCCTGTGTCTCGATACAGCTTCTATCATTATATGAATCAGTTTTTTAAAATAGTCAATCATATAGGAGCCTATTCGTGAAGCGACCATAATAGAGGTCAGTGTACCCAATGATACATGGCTTAACAGAGTTTGAGAGGGAAAAGATAACAAAGTATCAAGGACTTATGTATGATATGAACGAAATTGGAAATTAAAAGACGTTTCAATTATACCAGTCATCATAGGAGCAACTGGGCTTATGAAAAAGAACTTTAAAAAGTACATAGCAAGCATACCCGGTGAACCAAGTGCAAGTGAAATACGAACGATTGCACTGAAAGGGACGGTTAGAATCCTGAAAAGATCTCTTGGTTGGACTCACTAAAATAGGGGTAAATGTCAGACATCTGGTTGGATGTCCCATCCCCTAGAAGAAAAAGTTTAAGAAAAATGAAAAAAAAAAAAAAGACCACACACACACACACACACACACACACACACACACACACACACACACACACACACACACACATACAGACATTCAGCTTTATATTATATATGAGAGAGAGATATATATAAATACATGAGTGCGCGCTAGAACGTGTTCATCCTAAATACTACGCAATTATCCATAAATAGAATTGAGTGTAATAGTTTAATGAACCTAATCATCCAATAAGAAACCGTAAATTAATAATTGCAAGTTCATTTTTCAAAAGAATATGCAAATTAGTTAACTGTCAAGGTGTCGCTTGCATATCCATGACTGAATATATTAAGCATTTCGTTGTGATAATTTTAAATAGAAAAGTAGGCTTTTACTATCAATGTCAATGCGACAAAAAAAAAACTCTATAGGTGTGTAGATATACTGAAAAAGAAATCACGAAAGAAACATGGTTTTCTCCAAACACCGACGCGATCATTTAACAATTTCAACAAATTTTCACATACGGAAGCACATACATAAGTATAAAAACTTATCTAGCCTCGAAAATCGTCCTGATCAAAGCGCTTAAAAATACTACTTCAAGAAAAGTTGTCAACTATCTCAACAAAAATAAACTTCTCAGTGACATACAATATGGTTTCCATTTTGTTAGATTTACAGCAAATGTGCTTAGTTATATCTCATAGGATTAGCGAATCTCTTGACAAAGGCTTCCTTTCTAGGGTATTTGCTCTTGACATACCAAAGGCCTTTGATAGAGTATGGCATAAAGGTCTACTTCACAAGATCTCCAGTCACGGTATGGCTGGAACTGTCCTCTCAATTATTAAATCATTTCTCTCTGCTAGGTTCATAAGAGTAGTTGTTGATGGGCAGAAATCAAAAGCTTATAGTATTAATGCTGGAGTCCCTTAGGGTTCCATCCTGGGCCCAACTCTCTTTCTAATCTACATAAATAATCTTAGATAATTTGTAGACATTTATATTGATGACAGTTCCATCTATGGCAGTACATCAAAGACCGTAAACGACCAAGTTCTCTTTGATTCTCTCTTTTCTGACCTTGAGCATCTGATACAATGAGGAAAGAGGTGGCTGGTTACTTTTAATGCATCTAAAACCAAGCTTCTGTCTTTACATCATCAACGCTTTGATTCTAATCTGGCATCAGTTGAAATGAATGGCTCTCATCTTGGGAAGGCGCCATGTTTTGATAAGCGCCTGGGCTTGACAATTACTCCTGATATGAAATGGAACCTGTGCATCAAATATGTTGCCAAGGTCGCTCGGAAAATGGTGGGATCCTTCAATCGATCTAGTAGATATCACTGCTGATGCAATTCTTTACCTATATAAGAGTCAGGTACGTCCAAGGATGGAGTACTGTTGCCATATCTGGGCAGGAATTTCTAGAAAGATCTTATCCTTCCTTGACAGAGTTCAAAATAGACTTTATAGCCTAGTAGGAGATGCTCTTGTTTCTTGCCTCGGAGGGGATGTCATTTTTTCTTCCCTGTAACCTCTTTCTCACATAAGAGACGTTGCGAGTTTGTCTCTGCTTTATCGTTATTTTCATGGCAAGTGCTCATCTGAGCTTCAGCACTAGGGTCCCTCTCGCCAAGCTTTCACGAGAAACACTCGTCTAGCTGAAAACATTATCAATATTTTCCCCCACTCTTTATTTGTGCCTACACCTAAACGTAGATTCCATGAACAAAGCTTCTTTCTTAGAACTGCACATCTGTGGAACTCTTTTCTATTTGCCTGCTTTCCAGCTGACTATAATATGGTCGTCATCAAGTCTAACGTAAAGTTCTTGATGACTATTCTTTATTACAACTATACTGTCGCTATTTCTTACAACTAAACAACTTTAACCCGTTGACAAATATAAGAACAATTGTAGTAAAGCCAACACTACTACTACTACTCTCTATCCGTCCCTTTTCCTTCCTTCCTTCCTTTTTAATTTTTTGTTTACATTTCTAGATACAAAATAGTTGTGTGAGAACGGTGAATTTGTTAACACATTTACTAATCTGTTTCAATATTAGTTTTATTTTATTTTATTTTATTTATTTATTTAGGTATTATTTTTTTGCTTCGGGTTTTATTATTTATTTTTAGATTTTAAGTTTCTATAACTTGGTTGAAGGATTCCAATATGGGTTTTTCATTCTTATATTTCTCATCGGTACGTTCATGTGCGTTTTTGCTGCTAAATGACTTTCGTCGGCGTTCGATTCGTGGGAAAATCATGTTTAATTTTCGATTTTTGAGCGATTATTCGGAAAAATTGGTAACTTTACACGAATAGGGAGGATTGATTTTCATTTTTAAGTGATCCGTCCGTGATTTTTCATTTTAATACACATTCATAGAAATGTTTCTGTTATGTCAAAAAATTTCAAACAAATAAATATTTGTTTATTTTCCTAATATTACGTTGTGATTAGGTTCCAAGCGCACTTGATGCGTATTTTATTTTATTTAAATTAAAACAACGTTGCTATTGAATCCTCATTCTTGACATATATATATATATGTGTGTGTGTATATCTATATATTGATAGATACACACACACATATATATATATATATATATATATATATATATATAAGGTATTGAAATTATTTCAAACATCATTGATAATTAAATAATGCCCGTGTGACAAGATCACAGTGTAGTATCTGTTCCGGCAGATACTGCAATCAAAAACCATATGTGGGGGCAACCCCACATATAAGACTATTTCCCTTGTGGCAATCATTTATTGGTCAATGTAGGGGAAACCCTTCATACCAATTGTCACTATCCAGCTCCCCTACTCCCCGGGGAGCTGGTCTCCATTTCACCAATCTCTCTACATTAAAAAACGGCATTGTGCCTAATTTGTTCAGTGGGGAAGCAAATAAATACACATTGATAATTAAATAATGCAGCGGAAAATTGGACACAGGAAAATCAGCAACAGAGTATAATGTAATTTTAGGATTGTAGGAACATTAAGCAACTATGGAATAACTATTGATTAAAATAGATGGTGCTAATGCACTTACTGATCCGCGCTATTTTTTAAAATCATATTTCCACGTTTAATTAAAGTTTTATAATATGTTTTTTATTCAATTGTAAGGTTAAAGTACAGAATAGATTCAAAACACCCTCCCCCTCATCATGTTAAGAATGGCTTTTTAAATAATAACGTTATTATTTCAGCACGGGTCACTCTCTACATGAGTACCAAATAGATTTTAGGGTCGTTCTATATGGAAATATAATTTTAAATAGGAACTGAGCGCTTCCTCTTAAATAATATTTAAATGACTTTCTATTCGATAGTTTAAATACTTGCGAATTCTTTTTCAAATTTCGAACAAAGTATTTTTTTAATATGAACAAAATATGGAAATCACTGACATATTTACGAATAAACCGAAATGTATTCTGACGAATTTAATCTGGTAATAGAATTTTAATTTATTACTTTTTATAAATATAATAATTGTAAAAGATAATACCAGAACTGTTCTTAGAACGAACACTTAGAAAAATCGACTTGTTTGCTTGAAAACAAGAGTCAATATTTTAAATTATGTATTTTTCGATAAATCTTATAAAAAATATATCTTCTTTAAGAATGGTCCTAAAATCTATTTTCAATTGACATTTACACCATAGTCACATAATTTTCCTAAATTAAAAGTAAAATGTCTAAAGTGATTTTTAATGTTTTTGGTTCATTTACTTTATGCTGTTGGGATTTTATCTTTTCTTTTACGGGTATGGTGGGTCTTGTCCGATGTGTTTTTGTCCGATTTCTTGGCCAGCATTGGCAAACCTTTTAAAAGGAGTGGAAAAATGCTTTTGACAACTTCAAAGTCCTGGCGTTAGATTAATAGGGCATTAATAGAATTAGTGAATTTTTGCTTTTCGCACCTTTACGTGACAGCATATTTTGGCATCATTTCTTTGAGTTCGGTCTATGTGATTATAAAACAAAATTTGTGTGGACAGAAAATGTGGATTTGTATGGAAATATAAGGCAAAATCCCAGACTACTAATAGAAATTATTTTTAGTAATTAATATCTTTGGATATCGTTTAATTTAGTTTTCACGTTTCCCATCCACTGAGAGGACACAGAATCGTTGAAAATTTTCCAACATAAAAATGTAAATGTAGTTAAAAAAAAATCTTTTTTTAAGAGTATTCAAAACAATGTTTTATGACTCGAAAATTAATTACTAACATTTTTTCTATTTTTGTTTCATGTTTAAACTTTTATTTTTATGTAATGCCAAGTTGTTGTTTTGTTTTTTGTTTTTTGTAAAAGTTAAATATATTCTTTGACTATTCTATGAATAACGTATTCATTGCTAACATTTATTGGGCGGGTTTTTACTGGTATTTTTTATTTTTAATGTTTGACCCATTATAAAGACTTTACAAGGTTAGGAGTCGCGTGTCTCCCACTTTTTCTTGTTCTCACGTAACCGAAATAAACATTTTAATGTAAGTAGAAATACTAAAACACTTATTCATCGAGGTAGAAGATTAACTTATCTTGCCTTTAATTTGTTATATATTTGTTTACTTGCCATTTTTCGTATGACCTTCTATTGAAAAACAAAGCCGTTATATATATATATATATATATATATATATATATATATATATATATATATATTTACCATTTTATTGTTTTTTTGGCTGGACTGTAAAATGTCCTTATTTGTACTCACTAGGAGTTCTCACACAGGCTATCATCAAAATTTTCTCTGTCAACAACCTGTGGTGTTCGCTGGCATCTAGGTTACAAGGAGTCTCCCCAGATTTCCAGTACTCTCCACCTCTTTCGATTTGTTGTTTTTATTGTTGCTTAATACCATCAACTACCTAACAACTCTAAACAAAATGAGATTCTACTTTTTTATGCGATTACGTGTAAACGCACCGAAGAATTTAGCTGCTTTTCTAGAATATCCAACAAAGTAAAAAAGGGTGATAACATTTATTTATTGTGTATTTATTTTATTAAAGCCAACCTAAGTTACCCTTCTACCTACCTGGATAAGTTTTTCTATGTTTTAACTCCTGTTTATGTATTTACTTTAAACTCATGATAGTGTAAAGCCTGTCGAGCTAGAACGAAAAACAAAATTGTAGTCTCATTTGAGCCATAGTCGGACCTCAACAATTGCTCAAAATTCGAAAATTAAAAAAAAAAAATATCGATAAAACATCTTCGCACGATTGGTGACATTTACTAGATGTGTTTCTATCAGTTGTTTGTTTAATTTGGGGCGATTATCGAGGCTCGATAATGGCTCGAATGAGACCACCATTTTATTTTTTTTACGCGACACTACCTTCATTTTTAAGTAAAAAAAATAAAAGAATTTAAATTAAGTTAAAATGCAAATAAAAAAAAAAACTCACCCAGGTAGGTAGAATAATAACTTAGTTTGTCTTCCATAACATTTATTTGTTGAGTATTTTATTTCGCTCATTTTTTTTTTCTTTTCTTAGCTAGTTTGGAAAACCACCAATGTGGAAAAAAAAGTGTTGTCAGTTTCACATGCAAATTATCCAAGTATATCTCATTACGATGTAATATTAAAAGAACATCTTGTCCGACCCCAGCAAAGCACAGACAGTCAGGTGTAACTTGAAATTTAGAACGAGTCCATTACTTTCTTGGCAAAATACGCGAATGGAAAACTAGTTTCTGACATCAAAAGCGCAAAATACTTTGCGATACTTTTATATTGAACACCGGCCATTTTACATACAGTAATTCAATAGCGGAAGCGGCGGTACAGTTGAAGTGTCGGAGTCATTCCTCGGATATTTTCAACTGAAACGTAGAACAACTGAATTAGCTGGTGACATCGTTGAGAAACTAAAAACGATGTTTTTGATATTTAACTGTGTCGCGGTCAAAGGTACGATAATGTGGCAAACAGTGTTCGGTAAATATAGCAAAAGTGAATAAATAGATAAAAATGGCAGTTTACAACGTAAAATTCAGATCGTTTAAGAAGTGCGGGCTCAGCTCTCATTCTCCTAGTTAAAAATAGAACTAAGCCCCTTAACTTTAGTTTGGGAGAAGTCGGTTTGGTTAGGTTCAAATTCTGTAGAATAACCGAAAAGAATAATTATAACGTTTCATTTAATTGTTTTATAATGAATATTTATGTATAATAATCTGAGAAAAGGACCAAACAAAATTTTACCGCTGCCACATTAACTCAGCTTATTTTTAAGTATTGAAAATGGAAACTTAATTCAATGATTGGCAGCCACTGCTTTTATTTTCTTGCACCAAAACGATTTTTACTTTTTGAAAAACATGTTATTATACAGAAAATTAGCAAAATTGATTTACACATTTACATTTAAAAATAATAGAGTAAAACTTTTTTATATAATAGGAATCTTGTTTATTTTACAATAGACTTAAAAACAAGTAGTGTCGGACGTTACATGAGAGCAAGAAAAAATGGCCGACACGATAGAGTCATAGCTTTGGAGTATCGATTATGACTTAAAAATAAAACAAATTAATGGTAGAAATCCACCCAATAAATATTACGGTAACATTTATTGGGTGGATTTCTATAAGTATTTTGCTTTATTTTTAACTCATTATCGAGACTTCAAAGATGTCAGTGATATCGCGACCATTTTGGCTTATTTTCCATATGGCACGGTCCTAATTTAAAATGTTAAGTGTTTTTCTTTCTTTAAATGTGTTCTGTTACACTGATTTTTTTATGATCCATACACAATACAATACACAATCTATCTACAATTTTATGACTTTTTCGAAATATCTTAGTCCAAATCTAATTTTAACATTTGTCAAAATAAAATAAGGGAAAAGAAAACTAAAGAAAGTTTTAAAATCCTATTTACAAAAGTTACAAAACGAAATTCATATAAGTATTATTTTGAATTATTTTTTTCTAAACCCTTCACTCGACAATGTTTCCACCCTGACGATGTCGGAAGGTAAAGTTAGTAATAATAAAATCAGTGTCATTTTTATCTCTAGTACATTCTTAGACATTGTTTGAAGGAACAGGTGCTTGTCAATTCGGGACCGGACAAAACCTACTGAACAAAACTCCATCAAAATAATTCAAACACGAACTAATGAAAAAAAAAAATTAAAAAGTAAAACAAAAATCGTTGAATATTTGTTTCTAAAATAATTACTACTAATAATTATTTTTCTTGGCAAAAATGTTTTTATTTCCTTTTTAAACATTTTCCGGTAATTTATAAATGTTGAATAGTAAATTTTTAGGCAAATCTGAAGATTACGCGACAACAAAGTCAAAAGTAAACGGCGTTTGGTCAGGTTCAGTTCTTGATCTTAAAAACTTCCTGTTTAAATTGTTCGATAAAAGTACAGAATGATTAACAAAGCGTCCCCTCTATTTTAAGGGCTTTCTAATTCATCTGCAGCTTACTGGCTGTGCTGAAATTATAACGTTATTTAGAAAGCCATCCTTAACATAAAGAAGAAAGTTCTTTGTTAACTATTCTGTACTTTCACTTAACAATTTACTTAATAAATAAACTTGGGAAATTGAAACTCTCGTCGGAAACTATTACTGATAAAGTTTAATACCAGGATAAGAATTTGATCAAACACCGTTTGCTGCTTAATTTGAATCGGGTACTTAGGTTCGTCAATATTAATAAAATTATCGGTGCATTTTATCATATCGAGTTGGATACCAGAGGAAAGGCAACCTATGCTATTTTACTGACATTTTGTGATGTTTAGTCAGACCATTTTATTTGTGCCAAAGATGAAAAAATCCAAGTCTGTTGCTCACTGGTGTATATGATGAGCTGTCTGAAGAAAAACTATTTAGAAATTCCACGTTTAATGCGATACCTATAACCGAAAGAAACTTGGAAGAATCCAAGCACTGGACTGTACTGCAGTTTCTAAAGTGAGGCTTTGTTGCGTCATTTCCATATCTTACGCTGACACTAAGATTCTTATTGAAAATATGTTTCTGCGACACCGTGTAAAAGAAGTTTCTCCAAAATGAAACTCATAAAAAATTACCTGCGGTCAACCATGATCCAGTCGAGACTATCAGATCTGGCTATGTTGTTCATTGAAAACAAAATATAAAGCAAACAGGTTTTGACCAGTTTGCCACAGTGAAAACAAGATATTCATTCTATGACCAGAGTAGTGAATGCCATTTTTTTTCGTATATTGCTGTTTTGTATTTAGTTCTTCTGACAGTGTGCAGTTGCATTTAAAAAAATCTTTTGATTTGAGCTGATTATTTTTGTGACATTGTATTTTGTCTTGGATCATTCCTATAAATAGTAACATACCGGTCATTAGAGTAAAATAGAGGTAGGGCATGTATGAATATGAAAATTTACCTACAGTTAACCATTCAATATCGGGTGAATTGGGGTCATTAGGATGACATAGGAGCGGACCGTCCCGGATGACATTTCTATAGCGACGACAACTGTGCTAGAGCAAGGTTAACTGGGGCCACTAAAGAAAACAAGTTAGTCAATCAAGAGTTATATTAATCAACAATTGGAAGCCTAATGTATCTGTTAACGAGGGCACGACCTGATATTGTCCATGCTGTTGGAAACGTTGCAAAATATTGTTCGCAGTTCACAATAGAACACTGGAAGTTTGTAAAACATATCTCGTGTAACCTAAACGGTACACGAAAGTATGGTCTATTGTATGACCAGAAAAGGGCAGCTAATCTCCTGGGGGTACTCAGATGTAGACTGAGCTGGAGATTTGCATGATGACAGACCAACCTCGAAGTATCTGTTCAAATTAAGTGATGCAGTTGTTAGCTGTAGAAGTATGAAGGAAACCTGTGTTGCATGATCAATAGCCGAAGCAGAATATATAGTATTGTCAAGTGAAGCACAGAGGGTAAAATGAATGCAGCGTCTATGAAGTGATCTAAAAATAGCTTCAGTTCAACCGACATGCATCTATGAGAACAATAAATCTACAATAACATGGACAAGACAAATGTATTGATATTAAGTTTAAGTGCATCTGAAAATAGGTAAAAATGAAGACAACCTTAAGTAGAGCAAAGGTCAGGAACGATAAATGATATAGTAATCTGACGACAACTGAGGAGTGTTGAAGTTATCAATTTTGTCAGACAATTAGCTAAACTTTGTTTGCAGTTTATCTCTTTTGTTCAATATTTGCATAGAGATCAGATATCCCTTGTTCTATAAAGCAAGGAATTAGGGTTATCTGCTCTTAGTTCTTTTCTCTGTTGTAAATTTTTGTAGATGACTTCTTTTGGATAGTCTTCCTAATGTAAATAAAACGATCGCCTTGTACGTACTTTGCAGTGAAATGTCTGTCCTTTTCTGGAATCTATCCTTAGGTCTTGAAAATAAAGTCCACATAAAACAAGTTATGTTTTAATTTGGTCGATCCTTGAATTTATAAATAATGTTAAAAATATAAATATACGAAAAATATACACGACACATTATTATAAAATATTGATTTGCTCGTTTTGCTTATTCTAAACAGATTGTAGAATATTTGCTGGACAAAGTCAATGAAGGAAGCATTTACGAGTCTGTATTGTTGTCCATAAACCTTGGTTATTCAAACATTGCCGAATCAATCTTGAAGCACCCTCGATACCAACAAATTTGGGCCAAATTAAAACTGGAAGATCCAACCGCGGGTTATGGCAAAAATAAAGATCCCAAAGTCCTTTTCTCTCAACGAACAACACCTCTGATAAACGCTGCTCAAAACAACATGTGGGAGATAGTCCAGCTGCTATTGAACCGAGGCGAAAGGATCAGTGTGCCTCATCATTATAACTGCCGGTGTGAAGACTGTGTAGCTCAAATGCAGTACGACCGTCTTAGATCGGCAAAGAGTCGGTTGAACAGTTATAGAGGTTTGGCAAGTGAAGCGTACATCTCGCTCTCAAGCAAGGATCCCATACTGACGGCATTTCAACTCTCAGATGAAATTCAAGAATTAATTGATTCTGAAAAGTTTTTCAGGGTGAGTATTATACATGTATGTATATATGTTATCAAGTTATATATGGCGACACAAAGCGTTTCACGTTTCGTTCATATAAGGAATCGTCAGGCTAAAATGTATATAATTTGTGTTACCGTCGTTTTATATATACATGTGGTGTTTAGTTTAGCTATCCAACCAGATCCATTGCTTTTCTCACTCACAGGTTTATTTTTCTATTAACCAATGAAAAAAAGATAAATTTAAGTAACGATGAGCCTGGCCATTACCAGACAAGTGACCATTTGGTAACACTAGGCGCTGTATTATTGTACCGGAAGGTAGAAATTTCCAGGTTACTATTTGGGGGCGCGTTTAAAACTACCGGGAGAGATATAACTTATGTCTTTAAGACCTGCATCTAAAAAAAAAACTAATGTAAATCCTGAGATCCACTGTCTGCTCTGTCTTATGGTATCATTTGTACCAACTGAGTTTAACAACCCGTTGGATTTTAGCGGAGTTGAATGTGTTTGCCACGGCTATTGGAAGGTGCATTGACATGCCTAGTGCACTTAAAGTAACCACGGTTCACTGCTTTTGTTTTCCGAAGAATTCTAATAAGTGAACCGTAATATGTGCATCATTTGAGAGCAGATCTACAAGCGTGCATCAAATTCAAGATGGCGGAGCGCAAATTACTACTAGATGATCTTTATTGTCATCAATACAAGCCTCATAATAGAGACACCTTGCTTAACGGTTCTCCACCTATGCAATATTCCGGCTAGTGTTGATATAAGCAAGTAAAGCCAGAAATGTTTGTCAAACTGTTATTTTTTGCACTCACAACAACTTTCATAGAAATAAATGTATTACTCTATAAGTAATAGGGGTTTACAATCAATGGACTTCGAAAGCTGCACCAAACAACCAACATATCGGGATTAGAACGGAGTTAAATATGGTTTTAACTTTTTTGACGTCCTAACTAATCCTTATTGTTAAGAATGATATAGTTTTCAATCCATTTTTATAATTGTCTGATTCATACAATCCTCTAAGTAATCAAAATGTCTTATCAAGATTCAATCGGATCTATTGTGCTGTGAAATTTATTACGCTGCAATTTCTTTTATCTGTAAGTAAAGTACTGACTTATGCTCTACTAATTGTATACAATGAATTGTTGACAATAGGTATTTTGTTCCACCATAAATGAGTTTGATATGCCATAAAACGGGCAAACAAAATGGTTGCCATTTTACTATCAGTAGAAGTCAATACTTGCAAGATTGTTATTCAGATCATGATGTTATAGCTATAATAGTTTAATACTATATGAAGTTACCGGTGTACATGTGATGATTATTTTCTTTTGTTATTAATAATTTCTTTATTTCGAATTATAGACTGAATATTTTGCTTTGGTCACGAAATTGGACAATTTCGTTGTGAAACTCCTGAACCACATTTATAACCAATCAGAATTGGAGTTGATCATTAACAAAGTGGGCAAAGGCAATGAAGAAAAACATGAAAATCTTGGCCGATTGAAACTGGCCATCAGATATCAAAAGAAACAGGTAACGTTCTCTTTTATATCACATCACACTTTTCTCATATTTTTCAGTCCAATTTGAAATGAACAAGTTTTACAATCACACTGCAATTCTGTATGTTTTCCCCCTATTTACTTGCCTCCCCACGAGGGCATAGTTAGACACCAAAGTCGGTTTTTAATGCGGAGAAAGGATTTAAAAAATTCTCACCCGTGAAGGATTTCTCCTCCACTAACGGAAAACAAAAGATTGAAGTATAGTATCAGAACAGATACTACACTTTCAGTTATATATTTTTTATTTACTTTGAAAAGTTGACAACAAAACAGTCATAAATAAAAGAAAAATTAGACTCAAAGCCACTTAAAAATTGGGGAGGAAGTGTTTATGGTCATCCGCATCACTGTACTTTTGCTAGTCCATGCTGATCCTAGCAAAAGTTCTCATCACAATACCTCAAACACATCGAGGGTCGTCCTACCTAAGATTCACAAATCATATCGTGTGTATGTGTTTTCTTCTTTTTTATTTTTTATGTTGGCCCGGGGGCCAAGTTTCTGTACTTTTTTGTTATTAAGCTATTTCTCCCTTTTATTTTTTATATTGAGAACGTGTCATTACTAAATATTATACATATCTATTTCCTTCACACTTAAAAAAAAATAGCTAGATATATACCCGCATTCTTTTGAACTCTTATTTTACGCTGTTACTTCACTCGAACAACGCTGGGTAACCTTTTCAATCTCTACTATTATATAAGAGGAACTTTATCTGTGAGATCGCTCCCTATGGACTCGAAAACAGCTGGGTCGATTTTTATGAAATTTTACACAAAGGTATTTTACGTGCCTGGCGGTTCTCTTGTTATATAATGTGTGGTATTATTAAAATGTCGTATATATTTGTATTGTTGTTGTTGTTGTTGTTCGTCTTAGGAAGAGTCTTAGTGTTATAGAGACAGTCTTAGTAGTCTTAGTGAGAGATTAGAGTCTTAGTAGCGTTCATGCGTCGAGTGTTCATATGTCTTAAGATGTTCATGTTGTAAGAGATGGAGACATTGGTGAGATATAGCGATAGAGTACATATAAAGAGAGAGAGACAGTTCTGTATATGTATATATAGTAGACAGTGTACATGTTACTACAAGAGAACCAATTCAATGAGAGGAGATTTATGAATATCTTGATAGATAGACTGAGAGATACTGCGTTTGACATTTACGTTTTGACAGTTGTGCATATAATATAAACACGTTACCTCTCTCGTTGTAATGATAAACACAGAAGACGCAGATACACAAAGACGATGACATCCTTTATTTCATGACCGGTCCATGATTTCGCTTGAGGAATTCAAAGTTTCTTTACATGGTTATTTCTAAAACCCTCTCACTTGTAGAGGGTGTCTTGATTCTAACGGAGAATCGGTCTGCTTCTCTCCGACTCTTCTCCCAGACTCCCCGACCGCATCTAAAAACTTTACCTATATTGGGAACTCGTCACGTCATCGCATGATTAAACATGTGCTCATAAAGCACGTTGGTGACATGCGTCACGTTGCCAAACTTGACATGACCCCGAGTTCAGTAACCTATTTTTCAAATAATATTTTTACAAAATATGTTTACAATTTCAATTGACGATTAAATTCCTTAACAGAAACAAATTTCATTATTACATTCCTTTTCCATATACAGATATGTAAGCTAAACAATTGCAATTCCCTATTTCAATAACATTCTGTATTTATTTTAACTTATGATTGGAATTTTCAATTCCAAATCTAGCTTCGCAAGTTCGAATCCTTGACTATCCTATTTCATATTTACATTTAACTAATTCCCTATTTTTACTTACATGAAAAAGGAACAGCCCTTTTATCATGTAACACTCTTAGATAAGTTTTGTGTCAGAATATCTTCGATAAGTATCCATAATCAATAGGGCTAGGACAACAGCATATACTTTTCATTGTTTCGACTCTCGAGTATATATCCGTTGATATCTTATATGTCTTTTATATAGTGATGTGGTTCTCGGTTGATTAACTGTGTCGGATATATACTCGAGAATAAAAGCAATGAAAAGTATATTTTGTTGTCCTAGCCCTAATAATCAAAATACTCCGGTGAAAGAAGGGACAGGCGATTTTGACCAAAGTTAACATCTTACACAACCTAACATCACAAGTGCATTTAAGAAGTTTTATTACTACACAAGCCGTAAGGCCCAACATAAAATCAACAGTAGGCTTTTGGATATGACAAGAACGCGTTCGAAATGAATGTTTCTGCTTAAAGCACAGTTGAAGCATGATAATTGACTTTTGCATTTTAAACTTTAATTTAAGCCATTATATATTACATAGAAAAATGCAAGCATGAAAAGTAATATGGTTAAGATTAAACTTAGAAAAGTAAAAGGATTAGCTGTTAAAACTGGAAAAAGAAAGCCAAGTTATTCTAGTAAATAAAATGCAATGAATTTATAACTTAAAATATTGCAGTATTAAGAATTTTTTAATTCAATTTAATATTATACAATTTTAATACTGGATGTTTTTTAAGTTATAAATTTATTCTATTTTTTACTAGAATATATTTTCCTTTTCTTTTCCAGTTTTAAGAACTAGTCCTTTTACTTTTCTAAGTTTAATTTTAACCATATTACTTTTCATGCTCGCATTTTTCTATGTAATCCATGATTTTTCCACGTTTTACTTTGTCAACAGTCCATAAAATAATCATTATCAATTTCTTAAATTGACTGAATAAAAAAATTAAATAAAAGACATTTTAAATAGTCAGTAGACAGTTTTGGCCGGCGAGCCAAGGCGAAAGGTCAATTAGCAATTGAACATAACCAGCAGCCAATCAGAAAAAAATCTCTTACAGATTCTGAGAACTTTTGTACACCAGTAAATTTATAACTTTTGTTTTACTGAAGGAAATTTGAAATTTTTTTCATAATATAGCTGAGGTGACCTATGAACTGTAAAAATTGTTCGGAATTTGGTCGCAAAATAAGTGAGCGGTGAAGCTTTGACGCAGTTCTAAATGAGTAAAACTAACACTGAGCAATATATTCAAATATGGCAGTGTTTGAATGACAAAAATAATTTTATAAAATCAATATTAGGTTCTCTACAGTGAAATATAATGTGAACTTCATCACTGCCATATGAAGCTTTCTTCAGGTGCATCGGGACGAGTCCCCAATTAAAGCAGGGCAATCAATCGATTTAATTTCGGTGACAATAAAAAATATGGGAGCGTGAAAAATTCGGTGCTCATCATTCAATCCCGGGCTACGTCAGGTCCTGCTAATATTTTATATATTTTCCCAACTAAACATTATTTTTCATAATTTTTCAATTCCCTTATTATATAAATCTTTGTTAATATTCTGTCTGGTGACAAAAATGTTGCTTGTGCCAGTAGTGGGAGTATCGCCACCTCTGACACTACCACAGTTTTGAAACAAAAAAAAAAAAAAGAAAAGAAAAACACTGTTTTTGTTTATAAAAAATTGAAACGTTTCTCATTTGTTTCTTTTCTTTTTATTCCCATCGCAGTTTGTCGTTCATCCGGCCATTCAACAAAGACTCGTGTACACGTGGTACGCAGGAAAACCTGTTCTCGAACATTCTGGAGTATTCCAAAAGCTCTGTGGGACTTTTCTGGTGCTCCTATTTTACCCTTTTCTTCTTCTTGCACATCTAATTAAACCAAAATCTCAGGTAAGGTCCCTTTTAGATAAAAAAAATCATTGTTTCGTTTCACAAAATAAAAATATTTTAATACAAAATTTTGGTTCACACAATCTGAGCATATATAAGTCGTATCAATATTATTTATAATAAGGAAGGTCAATAATTCTCTGTTTATTCATTTATTTACTGTTTTCTTTTTTTTTTTTAGAATAAATCATAATTTAAGATTCGTAACGTTGTTTCATTCACGGAATCAAATATCTAGTGTAATCCGGGTATAAGAGATCCGAATATAAGAGAGATTTTTTTCTGGTCCCAAATTAGAGTCTGTGATAATCTACAGTGTAACTTGTAGGGCTGTAGGGACCTGATAAGAAGTCTCTTATATCCGGGTTACTGTATTTTAATAAGATGAAAACTAATTCTGGCACCGAATGCTTTAAGATTTAATAATAATTTAAGCTATGACTTATCGAACGAACAGTTTATTTTCTTATGAGTTATCACACCAGATATGAAGGATACGCAAGGGGAGGGATTAAAATATAACGATTAGAATAAAACAGACAAATATCTAAAAGGACAGATTACATAACAGACGACAATTCCTCCGACCCTAGGCATTGATTGATAGATACACAGCAATGTCTCTCTTTCCCTTTTCGTGAAGCACATGCGTGTATCAGGATAATATTTTAATATCGGCATTAGAATGTGTTCTCACATCCATCTTTTAATGACATCGAAATATCTCGGTTAAATTTCTTACATGTCTACTTCTTTTCGACTGTAGAAGAGTAGGAGGTACAACTACTTTTAACATAATCTGCCGTAATAGACATACACTCGCAGATTATCGAATCAGTTTTAAGTTCAACTCCTTTCAGGTAAAGTGTGCTAATTTATGCACTAATAACGTGGTAAGAGTCGAATACCATCCCCCTTATGAATAAATAGTAAATACGTGATATTATAGTGTTACCCACACCCGCACTGAGGATTGAACCTTCAACCTCCAGAAATATAACTTTTATAACTGAATTTTGCTAACTACTCTATCCACTGCGCCACAAGTCATTGCGATTATATTGACTGAAACATTGTGAAAATAGCACTCAAGATGACAACAATAGTCCGAATCCAAATACGAATTCTTGCTGTTTTGTATTTTCTAACGATGCTGGATTGTGACCACGTGCTGACAATTAAAGATGGCGACGATAATACATGAAAGAAATAGAAGCAATGTAGAAGTTAAAAATTAACGACCTACACAAGATTTCGACTACAAAATAAATTCAACATTAGATAATCTTAAAACGTTTATATTATAAAACAAAATCATCAGTTAATTAATTTGAACATTCGAGTTCAAATATTGATAAATAATACTTTTCTTAAAAAAAAAAAGTTTTCTTTTTGTTTTTGTTTTTTTTTTTGTTTTTTTCGGCAGATTGGAAAGATTCTGATTTATCCGTGCATAAAGTTCATGTGTCACATCGTCTCTTTCATCGTCTTTCTCTCTTTGATCGTCATTTCGTCATTAAACCAAGAAAAATATTTGGATCAAAGATTTTCCCAAGCCTTACCCGATGTATATGAACAATACACGGCTTTCAGGAATGCCTCCAACATGGATTATTTTGGTCAAGATTTCCCTCTTCGAAAATCTTATCTCAATGAAGTTGAAGTGATGCTATTCATTTTCGTCTTGGGTATGTACATTTTGTTTTTGTTTTTGTTTTCTTTTCAATGTTAAAAAATGGATACTGTTAAAATAGTTACGCTGTTACTACTTCCCCCAGCTGGGGGTTCCCCGGCATCAAAACCAACAGAGTGTAGGTCATTTGTAAAAAGTTTTTCTCTGACTGAGGTATCGTTTTGGTCGTGTGCATTTCTAGGAGGTACACTTTTTGTCTTTTGCCTTTAAGAAGATATTAGTTTATTGCTAATCGCCTGATACGCCATTGAATGCCGACGTGGCTGCCCAGGTATTTGGGGTGGTTGGGCTAGAGTGCTCTTCCTCTAGAATGCTGGCCATTCAACCCCACTTTCGGACACTTGTCATATCTTCTCTCATTGTTTCTGCATTTTTTTTTGTATTGCTAGCCTGGATGTAGGATTAATGAAGTTTTTTTGTTTTTTTTGGTGGGGGGGGGGTGACAAAAAGAAGCCATAAAACATGCTCTTGATTAATCATAACGCTTATATTAAGTCTGAAGTATCAATACGAAAAGATTTTAAAATATAACAGTTTGGGAAAAACTGTTCTAGTTGAAACGAACTATTTTAATTAATTTTATTTCTAATATGTATACGCCAATTTCCAGGAAAAACGGAGGAAATGGTGTGCAGAGAAGACTGTGATTATATATTTTAAAATAAAAAAATTCTAAACCATGTTTTTATTTAAACAAACATCTCGTACGTAAAATTATATCTGTTAGATTTTCAGTTATATCACGACAGCATTGCGTCTGATAAATCGATATTTGATTCTGTCTAGAAAATTTCTCATTAAAATAAAATGTTTTTCGATTTAGTTTCACCGAGGTCACATTACCATCCTGACAGTCGCCAACAATTCCTGATTTGTCGTTTTCAACTAATCCGCCATTGTTTACATTCTGGAATTAGGGTTTTATGTTCGCTTCGGGCTGTTTAAATTAATCCGTTATTCTTGACTCCTCATTATGTAATACTTAGTTACAAACCATGCACCCTAAAAGAAAAATGATTAATGTCTTTTCTATCAAAGTGATTTATTAAACCGAAAAAATAAATTAATGAGAAAGGACGTTCTATGTTTGGTACAAAATCGTCTTTAAATAAAGTAAATAGAAAACAAGTTTCTTCAGCAGGTGAAGAAAATTTAAAAATACTTTCCCCAAACGCAATAAAAAAATATTTGACACTAGTTCGTTGGTAGCGGATCCCAACACGATATAAAGAACCCAAATTATAAGCAGTTCATGCCTGTATCATCGAACTGACACCACAAAAATAAAACGAAAAGAAAACTGCATATTGTCCACGTCAAATAAGCTCTACTTAAACCAACAACAGAACATGCATACACACTTAACTGTTTTTACTCACACATAAGCAAGGGCTTAATACGTGCTAAAAATATTTAAAACAAAAATATTTGCAAACTTGCTTTAAGGTCACACCAACTTTAAAATCCTCTATACCTTCTGATGTCTGATAAATAAAACATAGTTGATATATATATCAATTAATAGTATCTAATTACTTGTATAAATTACATTGTTAATGTATTTAACTTGCGTTAATTCCTCAACAAATATTTATAATATGACAAAAATAAATATAAGTTTTGGTAAGTAATAAAAGTATTGTTTGGATCATTCAAACTATAATTCTCATCTTGAGTGTTTCGATTAATGCAACCTCCAACCTTGTTTAGGCGTATCTTATCGAACTTTGCAATCTGTAGTTCGATAAAAGACCTCTGAAGGATGTTGAGGATGACATCGAACAAAATGCTATGAGAATAACTCAACATGAGAACAGTCATTCGAATAATCCAAATCATATAAATTACCAATCCTCATCTAAAACCACTCAATAACATTAATAAACGATTATGTAATCTTGGTTTTAATTCTAGAGTGACCACTAGAATACGAGTGTATGAAATTCAATATATTTTTATTAACACTATTGAAGAGATCGCACTCTATGTCATCACTGCTGAAGATAGGACATTATCAAATGAAAGAATGACAATGCCTATCCGTACGATACAATCAATTTTTATTGACAACTCAATAATTTGCAAAGAGAATTGTTAGCAATAAATGAAAGTTCAAAATGCTCGAGAACTTTCTAAGTGAAAGGTGTAAAGTCTTTTAAAGATTAATCTACACATGTTTATTTCGACTGACGCCCTACGAGTTTTCATGTTACAGATGGGATAAGCACGTATATGTGTATGTATATTAGCGTGCCTGTTTCGTCAATGAAAGTGTGTTCGGTGACCGACGTGTATATGCTGTCGCTATGCGTACACTAGTTCGTAAATAATTCATTGTCATGTATATGTGCTGCTTGCTGAACTTTTTTTTTTTTTTACCCTAAGTGGTCTAGACTCGATTGTGACATGCGCATGTATTTCTGGTCGGGAAAAAAACGGAAAGAGAAAACAAAAACAAAGGATACGTTACGTTCTTTTTCTGTCAGTTATTAGACAAATAACTCTTGAATGTAATCTCTTGGATTTCAAACAGGTTAGTCAAAAGTTAAGCACTTGAAGAACCCAATAAAAAAAAGGGTACAAGGTTAACTGACAAAATATTTAGAACACATTTTTGTAATTTAATATTAAATTATTGCATAAGTTCTATTCCAAATACCGTTAATCCCTTGGGTTCAATTTGTGATTAATGCAAATCAGACGCCGTTCTGTTGGTCGGTCAGGTTGTGTAAAACGCATTATAGCGTTAAGCTAAGTATATTTTATCATAATTTATTATGAAATGGTTAATATATGAGATGAGTTGATAAGAATGAAAGCAAACCAATTAAAAATATCCACATAAAAGCATATGTAAAATTTGCATATTCAAATCTTGATAACAAGAAAATTTTATTCGATTGAAGTGGATATTCATACAGGGAAACAGGAGAAGAAAGTAAAGTTATGGATGAAGGAGGGAGGCTGGGCGTGGTGTTAAGTGCTTGTAATGAGTGATTATAAACGCGAAGGGAAAGAGTAGGTTATATATATATGAAATGAAAGAGACGAGAAGGAAGCGACAATAAGAGAACAAATATATCTTCATCTGCTCGTTTTTGAAGAAAGGACAACTATATATGACTATACCCTTCTAAAAATAGGACATAATACTTGTGAACATAGCTTCAGAATAGAACATATACTATACTACTTTCTTTCCAAATAAAGTAATGCGTGGGAGGACAGTATTATGACGAACGAACATATATTACACTACCCTCAAATGATAGAGTAATATCTGTGATGATTGTTTTATAGCAATAGAACAGATAGTAGACCACCGCCACCCGCTGAATTGAGCATTAAAAGAGTACATCAATACATGAACTACAGCAGTACATGGATATATTTAATAGTATAGATTCGGTTTTAGGCATACACACACCATACGTCCATTATTGATAGGTATAATTATATACTCAAAATATCAAATTTTATTTTCTTGTTTTATTTTTATGAATCACCATCAAAAAAGTACAAGAAATATTTGTTATAATTAAGATGAAAGGCTGTTTTATTTGGGTCAATTTTTATCCGTATCTGACCATAAATCTCTATTTTTCCTTTTTTTATTTATGTTTTAAGACCGTGACTACATTTGTCCCCACTTTTTTTTCTCCTTCAGGTTTTATCCTTCAAGAAATGAATCAACTATATGAAGATGGCATCAAAGACTATTTCTCTTCAAGTTACAACATTATCGATTTCATTATGTTGGCATTTTATTTCCTCTACTTCACTTTGCAGGCCTGCATTTTGTACAAGGTGAGCGGCAGAGTGAGAGAAGAGAAAGTAAAAATAACTGGTTATAAAATTAATGTTAATCATCGACTTTTAATGCCATAAAAATTATCTGATTCTTTCGTTAAGTAATTTTACTGAATTTTGTCTGACAGGTAAGAATAGAAACAATTAGGTATAAAAAGAAAACGTTATTTCGGTTTTTATATTTGCTTGGTATCAATTTTTTTCATGGTTTTGTTCGTATGTAGTAACAATACACCCAGGTTTATTTTACCTGTGATCCTGTAACTAGAATAGTGTCCATCCATCTTATACGTAGAAAGGGCAGTGCATTAACCCTAAACACTTTGTACGTGTTAGATGTATACCATAAATTATTTTGAACAAGATTTGTTTCAATCGCTTATAACACTGAAACAATACATTTCTCACATTCCTTTTTAGGATAGTCGTCCTTCGAAAAGTATGCATTCATTGTGAGGTTTAAATAACTTCCTTTTACAAACGTTATCATACTTAAAAAGACAGGTAAAACTTGCGGAGAATGCTGTTTTACGGTTGTTGTAAAAACTGAAATTTAAATTGCCTTCCGTTTTATTTTTTTTAATTTACAGGTACCCCCCCCCCTCGACAAAAAGAGGGTGGACCTGTAAATTCACCCTTGTCCGTTCGTCTGTCCGTCTGTCCGCACTTTTCTCAATAACTACGCTTTAGAATTTTTTTAAATTTTGCACAAACATTAAACATGATATGAGTAAAGAAGCAACAGAACAGATTTTCCGGGAAAACTCCGGTTGCCCCCCTAGGGGTGCCTTTCAGTTTAAAATGGCTAAAATTAACACTTTTGTGCCTATTAAAAAAAATTGATACCTTAGATTTTTATAAAACTTTCTGAAAAGTTGTAACTAACTGATTTCTATGTAATTTTGCTTGTCTATACTTCGCGATAACTCTTGGGTGTGCCCCAGGGGCTCTTTTAGGGCTAATAAAAACATTCCATTTTTGGGACTATTTTACCATATTTGTCCAAAATTTTCTCTGTATGTCTATTTAGTAGTTTTGCATGGTGCTGAACTCAAATTTAAATATGTTAAGGCCTTGGGGACTTATGGGGCTAAATTGGGGGGGGGGGGATGGACTTATTCATTTCTTTTTTTGATACGATAAAAACAACACAAATTGTTGGTATAACTTAGTTGTGCTCGACATAATTGTGACTAAGGACTGCAAATGTCTCTTGATCGTAGATTGGATGAATTCAGTATTCACATTGAATTGGCGTACGAGTGTTACCCTTTCATAGAATTCAGAACTTGCCACTTTATATTTAAACAATAATAATATCCATACGGTGAATAGAAAACCTACCCCCAAATCAAATAATTACATTATTTTGCGCCGAAACTCGTACTTCTAGAATTTTTCACGGTATTTGTTGTAAACGTTGAAATTTAAAAAAGAAAGAAAGAAAAAAAAAACAGATCAGTAAAATTTTTCACATAACTTGTTTCGAAAACCTTTGCCGCTGATCAACGCGCATGTGCAAAGCAAAAAATAACCAATTATATTGCATAAAGAAAAAAAGACTAAAATTCTAACTTGAGACACGCGTGCACGTAAAGCGAAACAAATACACCTTTACTATTCACCGCAAACGCGAACCATACTTGCCTGCGGTGAATACACGCGACAGATTCTCATTACTGTTAGAAGTTACACTTCGTTACAGGAAATACAAACACCAAAAAAATAAAAAATTTAAAAAATAACGAAAAAAGGGTAAATATACGGTTACATTACAACAGAACACCGACTACGCGCGTGCCCCAACACCCCTCCAACAATTTTTTTTAGACAATTTTTTCTTCGAATTTTAAATTGTCCGCCAATGAAAAAAAAATTTTTTTTAATTCTGTTCTGAAAAAAAAAAAGTCTTTCCGACATTACCCCACCCACTTGGAGTGCTTTTCTTTTTTTTCGTATAATTTAAATGTTCCACAAAAGATTCGTACGCCATGTGAAAAGGCATTTCTCTACGTGAAGGCACATTCAACAATCGTCGTTTATGCTGCCGCGTGCGCGTAAACAGAAGCTGTAAAATGGTGGAAAGTAGTTCGTGGGTTCAGGGGTTAATACCATGGAAACGGTAAATTTGCCCCAGGTTCGAGTATCAGATTCGTTGTCAGCGACCTCGATTACCCCTAAAAAAAAAACAAATTAGAATAGTCGGTGTTCTGTTGTAACGTAACCCTACATTTACCGAAAAAAGTTCTAATTTCGCGAAAGCAAAGAAAAACTTTACTAAAAACTTTTTGTAAATAACATTTAACTTTTATGAAAAAGTTTTACACAAACTAACTGTAAAAATTTGTGTGTGCGTATGTGTTGGATACGTCCTAAAGTGGATTACTGCTGTCACATCTAGGAGGTACAGCTCCGAGCATTCTTCATTACAAATCGACTTCAAAATCTAGTGGGCGAGTGATCTCTTTATTTTTTTCTCTCTATGGCCCTTTTCTCACAGAAAAAAAACCGTTGATAGTCTTTCTCTATTGTCACTTCGATTGAAGATATTCGGCTGAGCTTCAATCTCTAGTTCCCTCTTTTAAGACATTCACAGCAAGACTTCGTCTTCTGCCACAACTGAAAAAAAAAAAACCTTTATACGTTAGCACGGGATTAATTTTCCGCTGGCTACAACATGTTTTCCTGAAATCCAATGTCAGCAAATACTTATCACAACCGTTTTCTTAAGTAATAAGTGTTGGATTATTCGGACTACTGTTCTCTTTTCATGTTTCGGTCAATGTAACCTTTGTTTTCAGGTGGGTGGGTTCCGTCTAACTGCTGAATCAAAACGGAATAAGATTACATCGGCCGAAACGTTGTTGAAATAACATTCGGGATGAAAGCAGTGGTCTGAATAATCCAAATTATCAATCCTCATCTCAAATTCTGAAATGTAATCAAATTTTGGGTACTTCTGCAGTTTACGGACCCTAATAACATTATTTAGAAACCCATGAGGAGGAGGACTTTGTTAACTATTCTGTCTTTTCACTTAACAATTTAATAAATAATGGACACCATAAAAATTTAATTTAATTTGAAAAGCATCTAAAAATATCAGTCCATAAACTACACAAGTAATAAAATTTTGTTAATTTTATTTATTTTCTCTCCTATTCAACATCGTTTAATTGACCATTTATCCACACACTCTTATCCTCGAATGGATTTTAGCTTTAATAAAATTTAACATTATTCTGCTTCCTTCACGGTACTAATTCTCTTACAAAAGTCTTGTGCGGACCATATTTCACATGTTTGCACAAATAAATCTTGTTTTATTAATCCTCTATTTGCAGTGCAGGACTTATTCTCTAGCTTTTCTGTCTGAAAATATTTCCATTTTATTTATTTCTATGAAGTTTCAAGTCACGATTGTTCGGATAGAATATTGTATGTGTATTAGGTATCTAATAAAACAAACGCTTTAACTATTGCTACGGATGCCTCTGCGACGTCTTTCACTATTTCATTAACGCGTATATGAATGTAACCAATAAAACATTTTGCATTTCAGAAAGAAAAATCGACGGACTATTTACGACAAAAAATTAACTCCACTGCGCATTTTAATGAATGTCTGTATCATATCTATTGGCTCAATGCAGGTGAGATAGCTTTGACTTTTTAAAATTCTCTCTCCTATATATATAATTAAAAAGAAACAAACCGAGTTATGTGTTCATCAACGTTTCGTCTTTATTTCGAGACTTCCTCTGGATGAATGCGATTAAGAAAACAAAAACACCAGTACAAATATTTGAAAATGTTTCATGTGCAAAGTGCGATGCTGTTCTATTTCGGAAACGGAAAAAAAATCGTTGGAAATTCAAAAAAGGAGGAGGGTTGCGTTGTCAAAGAGAGGGAGATTTTTAATAATGTCATATAGTCGTTAATGTTTTCAAAAGATATGAACGAATGGAAAGAATATCTGTTAAAATACAATCGTCTTGAGTCAGCGCTTATCGTAAATTCAAGCACAATTAAACAACGTGCAGGTTTCTATAATGTAGCACCATTAATAAGTAAACTTTTATTAAAAGAACATAATTTAATTGTAGACACAGGTTAACCTTCTCACACCATAGAAACGCCCCCTGTAATAATTAATACATATAATCTCAATTAATAAATTACATTACGAAAACACACTCATTTCATTTCTGTTACACACCTAGATTTGCACATGAATCATTTTCAAATATCTGTACTGGTGTTTTTGTTTTCTTAATCTCCTTCATCCAGAGGAAGTCTCGAAATAAAGACGAAACATTGATGATCACATAACTCGGTTTGTTCCTTTTTATTTCTCTATTTTGTCGGAATACTGTGTGTGTGTGTGTGTTAATAGTTGGCCAGGTAAGTAAACTTTGTATATATACACTTGTGAAGTCTCGTTATTTATTCTTAACTGAACGTAAGTATCGTGTTTTACTAAGCTTTCAACGTTTTTTTTGGGGGGGGGTAGAATGAAAGTTAGTACCTGCCTTTCTCTATTCTCCCAGACACTATGTCATCAGAAATGAAAACAAGGTTAATATTTGACATCTGGTTCAAAGTGTCCCATTTTTAAAAGCTAGAATTTTCCTTCAAGTTAAACCCGGCCCACCTTCGTGGGGAGGCAAATAAATAAACCGGCTTTAATTTATTATGTTTAAATGTACCTTATGATTAAGCCTATGCCAAGAGAATATACTTTTCATTATTTTGACTCTCGAGTTATTATCAGTTAATATCTTATGTTTTTAGATAGTGATGTGGTTCTCGATTGATTACCTGTGGCTAACTGTGTCGGATATATACTCGAGATTCAAAACAATGAAAAGAATATTCTCTTGTCATAGCTTTAATCATCATGTGTTTGTCCTTTTACTAATTTTGGCTGTTACTAACAGCGTTTGACTTATATTTAATATTATTGTTGTTAGCAAATTGACAGTCAGATCAGCTTGCGTGAGGAGCATATTTGCAACTTCTGAGGAAGCGCTGCCGCTGCGCTGCTCTCCGTAGTACTATTGTTTTGTTTTTTTATTTGTTTGTTTGTTTTACCGATTTGGACAGCTCGTTATAGTTATTACGATTTTTCGATGGCGCCTAGAATCCACTTTCTCGACAAGGTACATTCTACCATGAAACCGATATTAATCACAAATGAACATCATAGAACTAAAACAAGAAAGTGACATAAATATACTTTCGAACATAGGAAATGTTCGTGAACAAAATTTGGATCTAGTTTCAAACAGAGAACGATGGTTTATTTTGTTAAGTCGAAGTAAATGTCGACACAACAAATATCAGCATAAATATATCCATATCACCTTTGTCTATATATTAACCAAAGAGGGTAGGTCCCTTCACAAAGTCGTGTTCAATACTCTTAGAAAAAAAAGACATGAATTCCCGTATTCCTACTAGCTCTGGCATTGCCAAACTTGTTCTACTCCTTCAGGCGCTATGAGATTAGAACTAAGAAAATAATTTTACAGCCTAAGAATACTAATCTCTATCTAAGATTACAGTAGAACCCCGGGATACGGCATTAAAAATTAGTAGCAAAATACAGTTCATCGTAACCCGAAAAAAACATATCCCGGGGTTATACTGTTCTAGAACTACTCAACTTGCTAACTTACTTTCTGAAAATCAGCAGACATTGTGTGTTTACAAATTGTGGCCGACGTTTTTAAAACTAGCCGGCTTTTTTTAAATTATGCAAATTTATTTGTAAAAAGTATTCCTTTGTTTTTTTTTTTTTAAGTATTGCATATTTTTTTTAAATTCGGGATCTTAAGATTTTAATTATCGTTGAAATGGTTTCAAGATAACTTATAATTATTTTTCCAGAATTTTTAATTTAATTTATTCGAACTTGAAATTCGAATGAATTTTTAAAACTTGCCACTGTATTTTTTACACGTAAATATACATTTTTCATATTATAGATTAACTTCAGTCGTTTATCTTTAAACACAATCAAAAATTAAACGTAAAACTAAAAAAAATAATTACGATAAGCCCCTTTTAAGAAATACGGAAGTCTGTTGGGGTTTTGTTTGTTTGTTTGTTTGTTTGTTTTGGTTTTTTTTTGTTTTTGTTTTCTGCCATTTTTGCTCGTACCTAATTCTCCAGCCTTCTTTAATTTTTTTTTTGTTTTTTTTTATTACATTTTCACCCCAAACAAGGCACATTGCCACTTTGGTGTAGGGGCTACTATCAGGGGAAACATCTACTGGGGTACTATGTAGGGATTAGGGCAGCGAGATGTTGGTTCACGTTGCACTTGAACTTATGCATGTCAGTACAGTTGGGGAAGCAGTGACCTGGAATGGAATTCCAAAGTCTAGCAGTTCTGGGGAAGAAACTACTGGAGTAGAAAGATCTTTTACATCTAGGGATCTCTACAGTGTGGGGTGGGATTTTGCAGCTTGTCGGGTCTGTCGAGGGTGTTCACGTCGTGGAGGCACAAGTGCTTGCAGTTCTTCAGAGCATTCACCATTATAACACTTGTAGAACAGGCAGAGGGATGCAACGTTTCGACGATGGGACAGAGGCTGAAGTTTAGATGCCAGTTTAGGGCCTATCAGATTTGCGACTCTCTTTTGAACCCTGTCAAGGAGCGAGAGACTAGTAGCCGATGCACCGGCCCAAATATGACAGCAATACTCCATACATGGGCGAATAGTGGCCTTATAGAGGTACAGGATACTTTCGGGTATTAGAAGCTTTCTAGCACGGTAGAGAGCCCACCTTCCTTGCAGCGGTCCTGGCAATGCCCTCGATGTAATTGTTCCAACTCATGTTTCCTGTGAACGTTAGGCCAAGGAGCTTGAGAGACGTACTCTCAGATAAAGAGTCGTTGGCCATTGCTATAGGTGGTAGAGAAGGTTTCTTGTAATTATTGAATGAAACCAGTTTTGTCTTGGTGGCATTGAACGTTACCATCCATTTTTGTCCCCATTCCACTACTGATTGGAGGTCATCCTCTAGTGTTTCTGCCATTACTTTAGATACATGTTCGTTTGTTTTCCTGTCGTGCCTGCTATAGAGTGTGGTGTCATCAGCATATATACCCATCTCAGAGGCAGTTTTGTTGGGGAGGTCATTAATAAATATTAGGAACAATAGAGGTCCAAGGATAGACCCCTGAGGCACTCCCGCATTTATATCACACTGTTTAGATGTACGACCGTCGAGGACAACTTGGATTTTTCTCTTATCTAAGAAGGATTTAATTATGTTAAGTATTCTACGAGTGATACCGTAAGATCTAATCTTCCTGAGGAGACCCTCATGCCATACCCTGTCAAAAGCCTTAGATATATCTAGAGCTACCGCTCTGCCCTCTCCCGCTTTGTCCAGTGAATGGTATATGCGTTCAGAGATTACAGTGAGGATGTCTGCCGTGGAACGGGCTTGTCTAAATCCATATTGATGGTCGGTCAGAAGTTTAGCATCTGTAAGGTGCTGGACTAGAGCATGGTTAATTAAGGTCTCAAATATTTTGGCAAAAAAGTGGGAGGAGGCTAATAGGGCGATAATTTAATGGGTCAGTTCTTTCGCCAGAATTCTTGAATACTGGTACTACAGAAGCAGTTTTCCAACAGCTCGGAAAGCAAGATTCATTAAGGCATTTGTTGTAGAGTTTGGAGAGAACTGGAGCTACTTCGGCTGAGCACTTTTTTAATAGCACAGCTGGGATGAGGTCGGGTCCACATGCTTTGGAAGTGTCAAGGTTTTTTTATGATAGCATGCACCTGAGCAGGGGTGATTTTCAGATCGTCTAGCGTGGCGTCTGTCCGCATAGGAAATTGAGGTAGGGGGTGGTTTAGAGGGTCCAGTGTGGAGTTTGAGGCAAGCCGACTGGCAAGCATGTTAGCCTTCTCGGTTGCTGAGCAAAGAACCTCGTGATTGTTGGTTAGTGGGGGAATTGTTGATTGCCCATTATTTACTACACTGTTGTAGATTTTCCAATTTCATGTTTCCAAACTTAATAAGCTTTATTCTAAACTCAGAGAACTTTCATGGAGGTCGAAGGTTAAATTCTCATTGCTGGAATTATTATTAGGTGATAATGACTAAAATAATATTCAACATTGCTACCACGTGGATTAACTAAAATTCGGTTCGAAATTCCGTTTAATTTCCTGAGTTTGACATAAATATTCTAACGTTGGTAAAGATGCACCTTAGGAAAGTTACATCGATGAAAACGTTGTGAAAATAATTAAAATAAGAATAGTAGTTCGAATAATCCAAATAAAAATTCGATTATCTATCTCGTATACGAAGCCGTAGTTGACCTTAAGGTCACATCTCATTAATCACTGCACATCTGCATGTAATTCTATACAACTTCAAAAGGCGTATTACTGCTAAATAGTGTGCA
The DNA here is from genome assembly GCF_053919585.1 of Euprymna scolopes. Lineage (NCBI taxonomy): Eukaryota > Metazoa > Mollusca > Cephalopoda > Sepiida > Sepiolidae > Euprymna > Euprymna scolopes. The sequence goes on along the minus strand of NC_136482.1, from coordinate 81,312,568 downwards.
GCACAAAGATGTGCTTTTTTATCAAGTTGTGTAGAAATCATATCAGTAGTTTCTACATATGCTCATAATTCAATAAACATCCGGCCGAATCTGTTGCGATCATTTACACGCTAATTCTTGCTAGAAATGTATTTTTTAGTATTGGGCTACCACTCGAGGATAGAAGTTAATGAGACGGAAATGGTTGCCAACCAAAAAAATAACAACATTATGAGGACATTAAAATTGACTAATTGTAAGAACTATTATAAACCCGTAATGTTTCATCCGCTATGAGTAAAATATAAATTTGTTTTCAACTCAACTGTGTATACTCTGTAATGTGCTTTAGCATTAAATAACCCAAAAAGGATCGGGTTCACATGAAAAAGGAAATTTTGCCGAAAGTAATACATTTGTCTGTCGGGATTAATTTCTATTATTAACAATTATTAGCAACGGCAGATCTCATTTAGTTTAAAGATATGTGAAGAGTAGAAAGCGAAAAAATTGCTGTTCTAGCTCAGAATCTATCCATATAACGCTTATCGTTGACTAGTTTTGCTTTCTTTTTTTTTGCTTTTTTTTTTAAACTTTGAAGCGGTATTTTCTTAGCTCTCTACATCAAATGGCTTCATGATTTTTCTAAAGCGATTTCAATAAAAAATATAAATATTTACCAATGAAAACAAAGTAACAACTCGGAAACAATAACGCATATAAAAACGTTTATTTATAGCACATTTTGAAATTGTATCCGTGAGAATGTGTACAACAAAATTTTCAAATTGTATGTCTGTGCTTAAATAAGTTAAGAGGAACGTCTTACGTACCATATAACATGTTTGATTAGAACACACGTGCTGGTTAGTGAGTGTTCAACTGTGAGACTAAAAGAAATACTTTGGTTAGGTATTGCCAGTAATCTACCTGGGTGAAAAAGAGATTGGATTTTCTGTGCAGCGTTCTTTATATAACGGATAGTGCAAAGGGAGATAATTTGTGTTTGAAATGCCTTCCGCTGAGTGTCTGTAGTACAAGGGTAGGTAATGCTATACACACATAGGCGATAAATTTATTTTTGCCTAATATACATGACCGTGTTTATACACATATTCACAAACTGTATTTTATATACATGGGTTAAAATTGTTTCATTCGCCTTTTTATTATCTGTGTCAAGGGGTTTATGCATAGACTGAATTTGTCATTGTTTGCATACAACCTTGCGTCAAAATCGCTTGACCAATCGTCGCCAAACTTGATTAAGATTTCGATCATATTCTAACTTTTGGATGTCAAAGTCACGGAAAAGGTCAGTCACGTTTGACGCTGACTTCGGTTCAGTTCATAATAAAGACTCACTAATGGTCCGTATTGTATCCAATGAAGTCTGGTATCTTGCTTCATATTGACTTTTAAAATTTCGGTCACTGTCGGAATTTCGGCTTCCGATATTTTTTTTTTTTCTAATTTGATTATGGATTCGATGCTCTTTGATAATTATAACCACCAAGCAAAACTTCACTCTAAGATAAACATCAGCGTTATCAAAGTTTCCATGCATAACTTGAGGAATATTTCCTACAATATAATAAAAAAAAAAAGTAAATCTCAAATATAAAGTTGGCTCTTTCTTACGTTGTCGGGTAAAGTTATGCAGTCTCACAACTGACATATTCTTGTTCATTTTGTAGGCACATCCTGTAATCTTAACTGCATGTAATTATTGATGATTTCGTTCACAGATCGCTTCTACTGGGACATGTATGACCCGGATAATATTTCTGATGCTACCCATGCCATTGCGAATATTTTGACGTTTGCCAGAATCTCTTACGTCCTGCCGGCGAGCTCAACTTTGGGACCATTGCAGATTTCCCTCGGTAGAATGATCAAGGTAAAATTAATTCATCTTTTGTTTGAATATTTGCTCAAATTCTTGGATATACATTCCCGTGATCGTTCTAGTGATTTATTTCGATTTAAATCTGTGGGCCATGTTGTCTTGGATTTGGAGGGTGCATCATTGGCCTTATAGATACTGTAACGAGCTGTGTAATCTGCTGTATCGTGTATGGTGCAAAACCTCGTTGATCCATTCTAGCTTATCGAGTTTATATTATGATCCTAAGCTTAATACAATGACTAATAACACTACCCTAGAGCTCATCGTTCAAACTCCTTGGGTTAACATTAACAGGAAGCATGAATTGAAACAGATACATTGCCAAGACTGCTGCAAAGAAAGTGGTAGAAACATGACCGTGTTAGAAAACTGCTTACATCTGATAATATCCTTCATCTATACAAAACCATCATTCGCTCATGCGCGGAGTATTGTTGCTAAATCTGGGCTGGTGCCCAGTTTCTCCTTCTTAGACAATGTCCCAAAAAGTTTCAAACATATTAGTTTCCCAGACTATCAATCAAGCTCCAATTCTTGTCCCATCGCCGCAATGTTGCATTCCTGCGTTTGTTTTATAAGTATTTTAATGGAATGTGATCTGAAATAACAGCAATTGTGTCCCCCTCGACGTAAATACCACTGATAAATACTACAAGTATTAAAAGCTCACCCCTTCACTGCAGAGGTCGCTAGATGCCGGAAAGCCAGTAGTTTCTTCCTTCGAACAGCTAGACTTTCGAATTCTCTCTCTGTTTCCTGCTTCCTTCACTGTACGAACATGCAGAAATTTAAATTTAATGTGAACAGACATCTTCTTACTAATCTATCTACATAGTGATCCTGAAGAAATGGTCCCAAACAGTAACCACTTAGACACAGGTCTTTGTCAGGGTGAAAAAGAGTAAAGAAAGAGTAAAGTAATAATGAATGCATTCATGTCGATTGCCTGTGTATGTATGTATGTATGTATGTATGTATGTATGTATGTATGTATGTATGTATGTGACAAGACAGGCAGTCCAACTGTCTTGTCAATTCGTACATTGTTTTGTTTGGAAAATTATATGCGAGTCTGTTAATCTTGTCTTCATGTGTTGCAAAAAAATGAGTTTGAAACAAACTTTATTTAAAAAAAAAAGTGCAAGCGTCTTTAAATAACTTTCAGTTGGACTGTTTTGTCAATTCGTACGTTGTTTTGTTTGGAAAATTATATGCGAGTCTGTTAATCTTGTCTTCATGTGTTGCAAAAAAATGAGTTTGAAACAAACTTTATTTAAAAAAAAAAAGTGCAAGCGTCTTTAAATAACTTTCAGTTGGACTGTCTTGTCAATTCGTACATTGTTTTGTTTGGAAAATTATATGCGAGTCTGTTAATCTTGTCTTCATGTGTTGCAAAAAAATGAGTTTGAATCAAACTTTATTTTAAAAAAAATAGGAGGAAAATCCAGGCGGGGAGGGGGGACAAAAGTGGTCCAATCGCTGATCACTTACTTACTATTTATGACTTTTGGACTATTTATTCGTGTGTATTTTGCATGTGTGTGTGTACGTATGTGTGTGTATATGCGTATATGTGTGTGTGCCTCTACGTGATTACGTTTGTATGACTGTGCGCATGCACACGTATGTTGGCGTATGTCTATGTACGCATGTGTTTATTTCCATGTGTATGCGGGGTGGAGGGGGCTCCCGTAAGCCGTGGTGAAGGCAACCCCTCTAGGAGAAGCAAATTTCTGAATTAAAAAACAAAGCGGGAGACCAGTACCCGCATTAAGCTGGTCTGCAGTTTGACTTGTTGCTAGCTATCTTGCTCTTGCTTGTTGCTGGATGTCAACATTTTGAACCGAGAGAAAGATTTAGCTGTCGTACAAAGCTAAAACTCTGTAACACCATCAGGTACAGATACTCCCTCAGGTTATAAGAAAAACAAAACAAAAAAAAACGGTCCTATTGCGACGGAAAAGTTGTGACGCGTGTAGGTCTGAAATGCTGGAAGCATGTAGTAATTGATCTGCCATTATTATATGTACCTATGTATATATATAGGTGTATGTATGTTTATGTACATGTGTATGTGTGTATATCTATGTTTATATGTACGTATATGTGTGTTTGTGTGCATGTATGTATATGGGCGTGTGTATGTGTATTTATGCATTTGTGTATGTATGCATATACATGTGTGTATGTGTGGGCATATATGTATGTGTGTATGAGTGCATATTTACGTACATGTATGTATATGTAGGTAAGTGTGTGTGTGTATATATGTATGTGCGTATGTGTACGTATGGATGTATGTATATGTGTGTATGTATTTGTAGGTGTGTATGTATGTATATCTGTATGTATCAGTGCATATTTACATACGTGTATGTATATGTAGGTAAATGTGTGTATATATGTATGTGCGTATGTGTACGTATGGATGTATGTATGTGTATGTATGTATATCTGTATGTATGCATATGTGTCTGTATACGTATGTATGTGTATTCATGGTGTATGTTTACAGATATGTGTGTATCTGTATATATGCATATTTGCGTTTAAATATATATATTTGTGTGTGTATGCATGCCAATGACCGTCTTGTGTATGTTTATGTATAAGTATGTCTATGTATGCATATGTGTAGTGTGTATGTATATATGCATATATGTGGGTTATTTGTATGTGTGTATGTGCATATGTGTATGCATGCGTGCATGTATATATATGTATATATACCAGTGACCGTCTTCAGTGTCATGTCTGCCTGTGCGTGTGAATTTTTTTCTTGTTTTGTTTTTCGGCAGGACTAAAGTTAAGGTTATCTTCGGGCTCATGGACTTTTAGTACCTGAGGGAGTGGCACTCGTCTGACAAGACGTTGCAATCATCATGTATGTATGTATGTATGTATGTATGTATGTATGTATGCGAACGTCTCTCTATTCTATGTTTTGTGTATTTGGGATTGTTTTACTCTTTTATTCATGTTGAATTCACCTATTCGTAACAACCATCATCATCGTCATCATAAATGCTCCTTCATATATATTCTACATGTACGTGTATGTGCATATGTATGTACATGCGTGCATGTATGAAAGTATATGTGTATGTGCATGCCGTCATGTGTGTTTGTTCTTGTGTATGTATGTTCGCGTGCATCTGTTTGTATGCATGCTTGTATGTGTACGTGTATATCTTTATTTCGATATGTGTGTGGGGTGGAGAGGACTCCTAAAAGCCATTTTAAGGCAACCCCTCTGGGTGAAGCAAATCTTTGATTTAAAAAAAACATAAAGCGGGAGACCAGTACCCGCATTAAGCTGGTCTGCAGTTTGATTTGTTGCTGGCTATCTTGCTGATGCTTGTTGCTGGATCTCAACATTTTGAACCGAGAGAGAGTGACTTAGCTGTCGTACAAAGCTAAAACTCTGTAACATCATCTTTGTATAGATACTCCCTCAGGCATTTGTCTATAAAAATTGTCCGTGGCGATGGAAAAAGTGTCACGTGTGTAGCCCGGAAATGCTGGAAGCATGTAATAATTGATCTGCCATTATTCTATGTATGCATATGTGTATGTATGTATGTATGTATGTATGTATGTATGTATGTATATTAAATGTATATTAATATATGTACTAGTGTATGTATGTGTATGTATACCTATTTGTATATGTATGTATATATGTATGTGTGCATATATTTTTATTTATTTATTTTTGTGTATATTTGTTTATGTGTGTTTGTATGTATATACGTATATATATTTGTGTGTATGTATATGTATATATGCATATATATGGATGCGTATAGGTGCATATATATGTATGTGTAGGTATATGTAGGTAACTTTATGAGTATGTATGTATATGTACATACATGTGTACATATATGTATGTGAATATGTATTTATATGTGTGTATGTATTTGTATATGATAGTATATATGTGTATTCATATGTATGTATATGTGTGTGCATGTGTGTATGTATATGTTTGTATGTATGTGTTATATGTATTGTGTATGGATGTGTGTATGTTTATGGGTATGTATGTGTATGTATCTGTGTATATGTATATATATGTATGTATGCCAAGGACCGTCTTCAATGTCATGTCTGCTTGAGCGTGTGAATTCGCTGGCAGGACTAAAAAAGAAAAAAGGTTATCTTCGGGATCATGGACTTTCAGTGACTGAGGGAGTGGCACTCGTCTGACAAGACGTTGCATTCATCATGTATGTATGTATGTATGTATGTATGTATGTAGAATCCTTGAGGGAGACAAGCCGCCCTCCTCACCAAACAAGTCTGGTGGGGGAACCAGTTTAGTCGCCGGTGACCCGACCATGAGGCAGGTAGTACTGGGTTACATGGTACCAGTAGCATATGACATGACCTGACCAAAGGGCGAATGAACTCTTTTTCTGGGTCAACGGCCAACTAGCACCGTGTATATTTGTGTGTGTGTATATGTGTATTGGGGTGGAGAGGGCTCCCGTAAGCCGTGGTGAAGGCAACCTTTCTAGGAGAAGCAAATCTTTGATTTAAAAAACCATAAAGCGGAAGACCAGTACCCGCATTAAGCTGGTCTGCAGTTTAATTTGTTGCTGGCTATCTTGCACTTTTGCTGGATCTCAACATTTTGAACCGAGAGAGAGACTTCGCTGTCGTACAAAGCTAAGACTCTGTAACATCATATTTGTATAGATACTCCCTCAGACATTTGGGCTCAGGGATTTTAAATGTCTGAGGGAGTGGCACTCGTCTGACAAGACGTTGTAATCATCATGTATCTATAAAAGTGAGCGTGTCTGTGTCTGTCGGGTTGTATACATTTCCCTACGCAATAACTCTGTCAATTTTTAGTCTACATGCTCGAAATTAGATATACAGGGTACTGAGATTTGGAAAAATCGATGTGATTGATTTTCGGGCAGAAATTTTACGATTAAGGGGTCAAAGTTCAACGATTTGACTTTTGAGAACTCTACCAAACTCCTCCGAAAATTTTGGGTTTACACAATTGAAATTTTATATATAGGTTCCTTGGACATGGATCAAACTTAATAACTGGATTTGAGCCCAAAACAATAAATGTTAAGGGGTCATAATAGGAGTCAAAATTAAAAAAATTGACCCTTTTCTTTCTTTTTTATTTTGCTCAGCATACACCTCCAAATACCCGGGAAACGCCGGGCACCCATGCTAGTATATCGATATATCTGTGAAAGTGTGTGTGTCTGTGTATCTGTCTGTGTACATTTCCCTACATAATAGCTCTGTCAGTTTTCAGTCTACAGACTCGAAATTTCATATACAGGGTACTGAGATTTGGAAAAATCTATGTCATCGGTTTTCGGCCAGAAATTTGGCTGTTAAGGAGTCAAAGTTAAAAAAAAAAAAAAAATGATCTCTGCGGTCTCTTCCAAATTACTTAGACAATTTCTGGTCTAAACATTTGAAATTCTACATAAAGGGTATTCAGAGATAGGGAAAGCTTTTTAATTGGTTTGGGTCGGAAATTTGAGTTACCAATATATATAAATGTATGTATGTATGTTTGCATGTCTGCCTAAAACTTTCGACAGAAGCGACGGATTTTTACAAGATCAGTATCATTTTGAAGTTCGACCTTTCAGACGACAAATATAAAAAAATTGGCTAAAAACGTTAATATCTTCACCTTCAACTGGGCACTTTTCTACAGGGGTGGTCTCTTTTTTCGCCGATATTTTCGAGTCATCCTCTCCTTTCGATTGTCTAACCTTAATTAAAGCCTACGTCACTTCCGATTTGGCGGTGGTTGTAACAGCAAAGACGTCAGTTTTTTCCGTTCTTTTCCTCCTTTATAGTACGGGTTCGAGCCTGCCTTCCTACTACCACTTTTTTTTTGCTCAACATACACATTCAAACACCCGGGCAACGCCGGTCTGAAATGCTAGTATGTCTATAAAAGTGAAAATGTCTGTGTGTGTCTGTGTACATTTCCCTACCAAATAACTCTGTCAATTTTTGGTCTAGAGACTCGAAATTTGACATAAGGGATACTAAGATTTGGGAAAATCTTTTTAATCGGGTTTCGGGCAGAAATTTGGTTGTTAAGGTGTCAATGTTCAACGATTTGACCTTTGAAAACTCTACCAAACTCCTCTGCTAATTTTGGGTTTACACACTTGAATTTTTAAATGTAGACTACTTGAAAATGGATCAAACTTTTTAATTTGATTTGAGTCCAAAAAATAAATGTTATGGGGTCAAAATTGGGGTCAAAGTTAAAAAAAAATTTTACCTCTGCAGTCTCTACCAAATTACTCAACCAATTTCTGGTCTAAATATTTGAAATTTTACATAAAGGGTATTCAAAGATAGGGCAAGCTTTTTAATCGGTTTGGGTAAAAAAATTTAAGCTGCCAATTTCAAAAGATTTGACGTTTGCGGTGTCTAGCAAACTACTCAGACAATTTTGGGTGTAAACATTTGAAATTTATACATAGCGGGTATTCAGACATGCGGCAAGCATTTTAATCAGTTTTGGGGCGAAAATTTGGCTGCCAAAAGGTCAAAGTTGAAAGAGTTGACCTTTGTAGATTCTACCAAATTCCTCTACCAATTTTGGGTCTAGCAGTGATTGAATGTTTGATATTACATATGCGGATGAGAAGGACAGAGAGGGAGGGGAGAGAGAGAGAGAGAGAGAGAGAGAGCTATAGCTTACTACTAGATCCAACAACAGTTATTTGCACAGGAATATTTTTCCCTTCAGTTGCAAAAATAAAATTGTTAACGCCAACCGTGTTTTATGTTTATTCTTTCAGTTAATTTTCCGTTTACAGCATACTACATTAAATTGATTGACGAATACTGCAAGCAATGTCATTAACACACGCGAAATACTAGCCTAATATAAGGAAGTTTTTTATAGTTTTTTTGGGGGGGAGGGGGTCTATAGACGAATTATATTTCATTCGTTTATAATTGAACAGCGTTGAATCAAAACGAGTTCTCAAAACAACTTGTTTTGATTCTCAAAACAACTTTAATATTCAATTTTTTCTCTGATTTTTAAAATATTTTTCAGGAAATTGCCAAGTTTCTGATTCTTTTCTCCCTGATTCTATTAGCCTACATTCTCGGTCTACAGAATCTCTTCTGGTATTACGGTGTCCATGAAAAAATCGAAGTCGTTCCCAAGAATTTGGATGTGAGAGCGAGAGAAAATTTTGGAAAGTAAGTGGCATCATTCATGAATATCCACTTTTTGTCTTGAAAGATGAATAATCACTCAGTGTTACGCACGGTCCTGTGCTCGCCCACTTTAAAAACTGAATTTTGCACATATATTAAACATGATATGAGTCAAAAAGTAACAGGACGGATTTTCCGGGAAAACTCCGCCCCCCCCTGAGGTGTCTTTCGGGTTAAAATGGCTAAAATTTGACACTTTTGTACTTATTAAAAATAAAATTGATGCTTGGTTTTTCATCAAACTTTCCGAAAAGTCGTAACTAACTGATTTCTATATAATTTCATTTGTCTATACTTCGCGATAACTCTTTTAGGGCTAATAAAGAAATTTCATTTTTGGGACTATTTTACCATATTTGTCCAAAATGTTCTGTGTATGTGCATGTAGCTGTTTTGCATGATGCTAAATTCAAATATGTTAAGGCTTTGGGGACTTATGGGGCTAAATGGAGAGGGGCAAATGTTTGACTTTACAGCATACTATTTCATTTGTTGTTTTTTGTTTGTTTGTTTTTTTTTTTGTTTTTGTTTTTTTGTTTTTTTTGCTTTTTTTGCATGGTGCAGAACTCGAATTTACATATGTTAAGCCTAAAACTGCACCGTTTGTTCATTTTCACTAAGATCTGACGTCCCCTGAGGACTTTTGGGGCTAAATGGGAATGAGGAGTACAAATGCTGAACTTAGTCATTTTTTATGCCTCGTTCACTGTGCACTCGCGAGGGACTATGCATACTTCATTTGCTTCTTTTTTTTTTTTTTTTTTTTTTCGCTTATGTAAATTGACTCTTATGACCGTCTTATACGGCATAATTGCTTTTTAGGACATATTCGTGTTGACACGCCGGTTCTCGCTAGATCACAGAAGTTAACTTTATGCTCACATCCTATTAATGATCAATCTCATAGGTTTCTTTTTCGTTTGCACGTTCACAATTCTTGGACAATGTCGACTGCTCGGACGTAGGTATTAGTTTTTACACAGCTGTTCCCATATGAGATCCATATCTGTATAAGATTAACTGAAAGTCTTCAAACAAAATTCAAGAGATGTCAGAAAATTAGTAAGATTTTTCTTTACATTGAATCCATTGATCAAGCCATTAGAATTCCGAAGACAAAAACGTTTTTCAAATAACCCGACTGTCATTATTAGCAAAAATGTTACAAGCAGTTACATTATGAAAACTTAGGATGGATTTTCAATAATTCATGTCAAAACTTTTCTGAGTACTAGGTTGGCTGATCATCGCTTGTCATCTCTATCGGAACTGCACAGCTTGACTTACCAAAATGTCTCAAGCTTCGGAACAATACATGAAAAGTATTTGAACACTTGTCCTTTTTGAACTATTGTCGTTTGTTGCATTGGATTTGTTGCTGTTGTATTTAGATACTATTGAACCAGTAATTTAAATTGAAATAAAACACACATTTATATAGCATGCTAATTTTTTTCGTTATATTTTTTGTTAAACTGCATGCACATTTGTACTTGGATTCTTGAATAAGACTAAACTATTGCATGTTCTAAATCAAATGGAAAATATTCTGCAATAATTTTTATTAAACGGCTTCAGTTATAGTTGTAGGATTGCGACCCTTATTATAACATAAACTGACTCTTATGACCGCCTTATACAGCATAATCGCGTTGGCACACCGGTTCTCGCTAGATCATCAAAGTTAAGCGACGCTGAGTATGGTTAATACCAGATGGGCGAGCATTTGGCAATACCAGGCGCTGTATTTAGGAGAATGTCGACACGTAACATTGTCTTCTCCCCTGACAAGAATATACAGGCGACTGGGGACCGCTTGTGAATCTGATATTCCCATGAAACTTCCTCCCTTGAATAATACCAATTCAACCCGCCTAGGGTGTATATCGTTTTGGGACGATACGGTATGTGGCCCTCGCGGGATTCTCACTTTGACATGTCTGCTGTACTCAATTGGTTATTTGATGGTAAATATGACATTGATCCGTATCTAAGAGCTATGTTTCTGTTTCCATAACTATTATTTTGCATGTAACATTGAAAGAGGTAAGTGGATATATTTTAAATCGAATGTAATCAGCAATTGGCATAACTTTTTAGTATTGTTTATGTAACGTAAATAAAATAACTTGCTGTTTTTTTTGTTTTTGTTTTTTTGTTTTTTGAGTGAACTTCATTGTAAAACTTCTTAAGTTACCCCCCCCCTCAATAAAAAACCCCAGCAAGAATGACGTCATATTTTAAATGCACGTATGTCATCAAATTGAAGTAAGAAACATGAACAGCTGACATAAAATTATCAGTGGAGACATCACCATACAAAAGTGAGTACACTGGAAAACCAAAGTGCCGAGGCGCCTAATTATCGATGTTGATGTATAACAAAGTCATCACATATGGGGAAAGTCCAGTTAAAGCAAATATTTTATTTTGTGGGGGTTGTATAATCAAAACGACAACGAGTTAGGAATGTAAACAGCATCTGTTCAATCCCGGCAGCTACTGAGAAATAACGGATGTTGTTAATAAACGCTAGCTCGTTGTCAAATGACAACACATCGGCTGACTGAGTGATAAGTAAAAGCAACAAAACGAAGAAGTAGTTTAGTCGATTCTGGCCGAGATTCGCCTTGACATCATTCTGGCAGCCATCAGACCTTTTTGCCAGGATGAAGTATGGTTCGATTCTGTCTTAGAGGGCGCATCATTTCATTCATTACCTTCTTTTTCGGGAGAAGGTTGTTTTAGTGCAATCACTTAAAGCGCCCCAGTTGGAGAATGCTGACGGATCCGTTCTCAGTTATTTTTTTTTTTTTTTTTTTGTGTGTGTGTGCCTATCAGAATAGTCCCCTTAGGGAACCGGTTCCCTCATGTTCAGGTGCATTTATGTCTGCAGTAGGAAGAGGGTGAACATTATCAATATCGTTGGAAATTATTTTTAAGTAAAATAAATTATTTTGGATCATTAACTGTGTAATGTGTGAAGTTCTTTTACAATTATATAATCCTATCGATCTTTTTTTTTTAATTACATTTTTACCCCAAACAAGACACAGTGCCACCTTGATGTAGAGAGCTACTATTAGGGACATACGTTGCTGCTCAATCCCTTTAGATAGTATCCCTGCAAGATGTTTTCACATTACACTTGATCTCTACTGTGAAGGGGTGGAACTTTTCTGCTTATCAAGTTTGTCGGGGGTAATTACATCGAGGGGATACAAAGGCTTGTAATTTGTCGGAGCATCCACCATTAAAATACTTGTAAAACAGGCAGAGGGATGCAACATTTCGTCGATGGGACAGAGGTTGAAGCTTAGGTGACAGTTCTAGCAAAAATATGCGATAGAGGGACGTATATTTTTCTAATGATTTCTTTAAAATTAAAACAATTACCACGGGGGTTTCTAATTTTGATTGGGCAAACATTACCTTCGTTCAAGAAAAGATCACGTGATCATAGAGGTCAGAAGAAAGCAAATAGCTATATAATCTCTACTATTATATAAAAAATCACTTTATGTGCACGTGAGTTTCTTCCTTATAGATTCTGAAATGGCTGAGCCTATCTTTTGTAAATTTCACATGAAGTAATTTCTGTCTGGCAGTGTACTTAGACATGTTATGTACAAAAATTCATCCGATAAGTATTGAAAATCGAAAAATTCGATTCTAAAAATAGTGTTTCTTTCATATAGATAAAAAGAATTTTTACGGGGGAATATTTTACGTTACACCGGCAAGGGAAATAATAAAATCTCAACAAACCATTTTTTCTTAAACAAACAAACAAACAAACAAACAGAAAAACAGAATTGTTGACATTTGGAAATGTAGTTCAATGGTAGAGCATTCGACTACAGATTGAATGATTCTCTGTTCAAGGCCGGGTGTACTTCACTATTTTATTTGAACTCATTCTTTATAATGAATTCAAATTACGATAAAAGTGGTACCATTTAAAATCACTGAAAATCATTTCTTCGTTTGCATATTTTAAAACTAAACATTAATCAGAAGTGACTTTCCAGGGCATTCATCGTCAAACCCAAATATCAGCTGACGTGATATTGTAACCAAATACGGACGGAATCTGATGAAGGATATTATCATTATTTTCTAATTTTTTAATTTTTTTAAATTTTTAATTTAATTTTATTTATTTATTTATTTATTTATGCAAATTAGTCCACCGGGCAAATTATTCTCCGTAATATAATGATAATCAATAGAGGATAGATTCACTAATGATACATACGCAGTTGGCATAAATTAAAATATAACGTTTAAGTGTATTGTACGACCGAGCAATGCCGGGCGTCCAGCTAATATAGTCATAGAAGAAAAGGAATATCTATATAATATTCGGCTTCTTCTTAACTTAGTCCATACTTTGAAAAAAGACAAATATAATTTTTGAAGGCCATACTGCTACAAAAAAATCACTAAACTTGGCTTTTGAAATGCTAATCTTCAACAAGATCTTCCTTTGATGTAGCCTCGTTTTCGAATATCATTACAACAATAATATATGGTCATTGTTGTAATAATCTGAGAAAGTAACTCGTAATTTCGACGTGCAACGGTTTTTCACTGAAAAAAAAAAACAAGTCAGCGAAACGTTACGTAAAAAAGGAACATTCGAAAGAAACAAGGCAAACAAAAGATCATTGTCTGCCAAGAGGTGATGAACTGAAGGAGTAAAATAAAGATTGTTTCTTATAATGTGATTTTATTATTTGTATTGAACTATGTAGCATAATATAACTTTCTGAGTATTTAGTACTTATTAATGTATCGCATTTGGGTCAGTTCTACATTTAAAATACAATGGACACTATTTCCAAAGAAATGTTAATAAACTCGTATTTGCTGCGTTTTTTTTTTTCTCCTCCATTCAAAAAATTAATTATTTGCGCTATCCAGAAAAATATCAACTTTATCAAAACAAATTTGTTTATTAAATATATTTCCTTGAAGTTTCCACGGGTCCTGCTAGTCTATATAATAGTACATTAATGCAATTGTATGTTTATGCTATCACCCACCATCGCTTTGTAAAAGATGTAATGTGATAAAGTACACATCTCTATGACGGCTTTGCCCGTTCATAGATTTGTCACGCCCAAATTTGAAACAGTATGTTACATTCAGATTGAATGGGCGGATCTTAACAATTTGCGAGGGTGTGGGTATTCTTACGCTATGTTCATGATACTTTTTTTTTCTTCTTCTGCTTCTTTTTAGTTTCATCAAAACGTTCCGAACTCTTTTCTGGTCATTGTTCGGTCGAGGTGACGCCCACGTCGTGCTGTTGGGAAAATTCAGAAATACGTTCACTGAAGATGTCGGCTATTTCATCTTTGGCCTCTACAACATCACGATGGTCACTGTACTCATTAACATGCTGATCGCAATGATGACTAGGATTTTTGATAACATTACTGTAAGTATAAGATCTCATAACAAGGTATCACTGCCTTATGCAAAATTCTAAGGCTCTTCGGAACAGGTCACATTCCTTTCATCTTAAACTAAACTCTTATTTATAATAAACTATCATCTACCCAATAATAAAGAGTAATGTGTATTTATTTATTTATTTTTTACATAGGCATCACCACTTATCGAGACCAAGAGGCCACTCGAGAATAAGGGTTAAAGAGTGTACAGTAGAAATTGGACAATATAGTAATCGTTAGTAATAGAATTTCGGTAAAGTTGTTAACTTATATGGAACGGCTCATGAAAAACTTCTTTGGACATGGATCTAACTTAATAACTTGATTTGAGCCCAAAACAATAATGTTAAGGGGTCAAATTTAAAAAAAAAATTTATCTCTGCGGTCTCTACCAAATTACTCAGACAATTTCTGGTCTAAACATTTGAAATTTTACATAAAGGGTATTTAGAGATAGGGCAAGCTTTTTAATCGGTTTGGGTCGAAAATTTGAGCTACCAATATATAAATGTATGTATGTTTGCATGTCTGTCTAAAACTTTCGACAAAGGCGACGGAGTTTTACAAGATCAGTATCGTTTTGAAGCTTAACCCTTTAGACGACAAATACCAAAAAATTGGCTAAAAACATTAATTTCTTCACCCTCAACTAGACACTTTTCTACCAGGAGGTGTCGCTTTTTTCGCCGATATTTTCGAAAGTCATCCCCTCTTTTCGATTATCTGGCCTTAATTAAACCTACGCCACTTCCGGTTTGGCGGTGGTCGTAACAGCAAAGTCACGTTTTCCCTTCTTTCTTTTCCTCCTTCATGGTACGGGTTCGAGCCTGCCTTCCTACTACCACTTTTTTTTTTTTGCTCAACACACACCTCCAAACTCCCTGGCAACGCCGGACACCCATGCTAACCTAGGGGATCGGACAAAACCCATCGGCTAATTTAAGCTAAAACATAAAATCCTAAATGAATCAAAAACATTAAAAATCACTTTTTATATCTTTATTTTAATTTAATTAAATTTAAGAAAATTAGAAACCGAGGAACTAATTTTGGCAAGGTATCAAAATTAGGCATCTACGGAATAAATGTCAGTTGAAGATAGAGTTTAAGACCATTCTTCTCAAAGAAATATTTTAAAATATGTACTCTTGTTTGAAAGCAAGTAAGTCGATTTTTCTGTTAGGTACGCGTTTCAAGGAGATTTTTCTTGTATTATCTTTTACAATTACTATATAAATAAAAAAAAAAGTAAAAAATTACAATCCTATTACCAGAATTAATTCATCATAATAAATTTCGGTTTAATCATAAATATGTTAGTCATTATAAAATTTTGTTAATAGTTTAAAAAAAAAACAATTACTCTGTGATTGTTCGAAACTTGACAGAAATTCGACAGTATTTAAACTATCAAATAGAAAGTCACTAAAATAGTATTTGAGGTATAGAGCTTAGTTCCCATTTAAAATTATATTCCCTGATATGACGATCATAAAATCTGTTTACAGTCGATTTATATTCCGTACTTGCTTAATGCTTTTACAATTCCAAAATTACGTATTTTCCGTTGCTTATTTTCCGTTGTATCATTTAATTATCAGTGATGTTTGAAAGTATTTTTTTCTTGACAAAAATGTTTTGTTTAATTTTTCAACATTTTTTGGAATATGTAAACCAACTGCTTTCTTTGAAAGGTTACCTAGAGAATTTATGCAACTTTTTAAAAACTTTGTTTTACAAATAAAATAAATTTACATCGTATTCTCATGTTATTATCATTTTAGTTTTAGTGATAATTTAAAAACAATAAATATTTATCACTAGCACCAATAATGAAAAATGAAATTAAAAATTCAAAACAATCGGCTTTGGAATCGTAAATTAGGGACACATTTTTCTGATTCCGATACCTCCAAAAGATCCGATTTTTTTTACAGCCTTTTCGGTATAGAATTTCAAATTTTTTGTTAGCTTTTATTTATTTGTATTTATGTTTTCTATTTTCTATTTTCAACCCCTCAAAATGCCGTCCCCTGACATGTGCCACTCCTACTATAGGGACACATTTTTCCGATACCAATACCTCCAAAAGTTCCGATTTAAAAAAAAAACATTTGAGTATAAAATTTAAGATATTTTGTTAGCTTTTATTTATTTTTTCTATTTTCTACTTTTACGCCCTCAAAAAACTGCTCCCCTGACATGGGCCGCTCGTAAAATCGGGATACATTTTTCTGATTCCGATACCTCCAAAAGTTCCGATTTTTTACAACCTTTTCGGTAAAAAAATTACAAATTTTTTGTTAGCTTTTATTTATTTTTTTCTATTTTTAGCCCCTCAAAATACCGTCCCCTGATATGTGCCGCTCGTATTATAGGGACACATTTTTCCGATTCCAATACCTCCAAAAGTTTCGATTTTTAAAAAACTTTTCGGTATAAAATTTAAGATATTTTGTTAGCTTTTATTTATTGTTTCTATTTTCTATTTTTACGCCCTCAAAATGCCGCTTACATGGGCCACTCGTAAAATAGGTACACATTTTTCTGATTCCGATACCTCTAAAAGTTCTGATTTTTTACAACCTTTTCAGTAAAAATTCCGATTTTTTTGTTAGCTTTTATTTTTTTTTTTCTATTTTCTATTTTGAATCTCTCAAAATGCCGCCCCTGATGTGTACCACTCATAAAATAGGGACATATTTTTTTTTACATTTTCGTTGACACTTGCTTATTTGTGTTTTTACCATTCAGCTGTTTTGTTCTTCCGTTTTCCACAGGAATATGCTGACTGCGAGTGGAAATACGCGCGCACGTTGCTCTTTATGGAATACATTGGCGAAGGTTCTACTCTTCCGGTTCCGTTTAATATGCTCGCAATTCCTCGCTTTGTCTTCTCACTCGTTCGATATTTGGTAACGTATTGTAAAACAGTAAAGTTTGAACGGGAAACAAAAAAGATGACAGCACCAAGAAAGAACACCAACGTGAACAAGTGTTACGTGGTAAGCCCCCCTCTCTCTCTCTCTCTCTCTCTCTCTCTCTCTTCTGTCGTTGTCTTTGCCCCTACTCTGTTTCTCTTTTGCGTAGTATTTTGTTCCGTCTTTTTTTTTTCCGGTGTCTTTCTTTTTTTTCTTACTGTTCTCATTGTCAATCTCTGTATTTTTCTTTATTTCTCTAAGTCTTTATCGGACCATCTGTATTAATGTGTTCGTCTTTCTTTATATGCCCATGATTTTCAAATTTTCCCCTTTCTCTCAACCTTTGTCTATCTCTGCATTTTTTCTGTCTCTCTCGGTTTCTGTTTTCCAATCTCTCTATATTTTCTGTCTATTTTATCTTTATTCCTCAGTCTCTCCGTTTTCCTCAGTCTCCCTCTATGTGTTCGTTCTATTTTCTCTGTATGTGGCTATTCATTTTTCTGTCCCCTTTTCTGGCTCTTGTTCAGTTTTTGTCTACCTATCTCTGTCTATCCATATCTCTCTCTCTGCTGTGTGTATCTTCGTGTTTCTCCTTCTCTCTCTTTCCGTCTCGCTACAAACTACATATACATATATACATGAACATGGATGTGTGTGTTCACTGCACAGGCCATGATCGTCTCACTCGTTGGATTCGTCTAAGGTTGTTGTTTAATCAGTCAGTGCAGCAACAGAGGATTTCTTCTACTGAATAAAAACTACTCCAATTTAAAGCAATTAATAGAAGTTTATTTTTCAGTGGAGCTTAAAATAGTGCTCGTATTCTTAGGTTGAATAGCAAACTTATGTGGGTGAGACAGGTTCGAAGGTGCAGTAAATTGCAAGCTAAATGCACCCAACGGGATAGACACTGAGAGAGGTAACAGGCGACCGAGAAAAGAGGTAGTGGTGGGGCGGACGACAGGCATAGAAAAAAACCAGTTGTAAACAAAAGAGAAAAAATAAAAAGGAAAAAAACGTAGATATGGCCAAAATGGTATGTGTGAAGGATACTTCTTTTGGCCAAGAAAGCTGTAAATGCTAATTAACCATGACAGCCCGATACGTGAGTGGAAGGAAGGGTACGAATGAAATTCCAATTTACAAAGCGACCATTGTTGGCTGCTCCCTGGTGGGTAAGTGGCCTCTATTGAAAAGACACGTGGCCTTTGTGGAATTGGATTTGGTTCATTTTTATGATCCCTCAAAGTTAATTGAACGAGACCATTCTAGTTTTAATGGCCCGTCAAATTCCATTAGGCACACGCCGGCTGAGATTGGGGGTCCGCCTATTCTACTCAATTGCCAACAGAAGAAGAAGAAACAGCCCCTTTTTTGGGCATAGGCCGCCTGGTGAAGATTTGAGTGACAGCGGTTCCAGCATCCTGATTGGCTAAAGGGCCGAATGAGAGAAAAAGAAGAAGATATAGCTCCCGCCTCCACAATATAAGCAGCGAGTTTTGAGCACAAGTCACACAGAGACAGACAGACACAGAGAGAGAGATCTGCTCCCCTGGGCTCGAACGAGCGAAAAAGCTGACTGCCTCATCGATTGACCCTGTCACGTAGCTATTTAGTTTTTATTGAAAAAGAAGGAACTTTGCAGTTAACAAACGGCCAATCCCTAACTTAATAGCGAAGTACAAAACAACGATTGTAACCTTTTATGAATAACAAGGAATTTTGAATCAGAAAAAACAAACAAATATCGACTTGTCTTTTTAATTTGTTTTGCATGATTGCAGAAGCACTCGACGAGTCTCTTTCAGGTACGGGCCGCTGACATTCTCATCAAGGGGACACGGAGATCAACAATCGGGGAGCATTCCACCACTAGACGACACGCGGGTGACATAAGTGTCACAGTGGGAACATGGTGAGAATTAGCAGCGAACCGGGTGTTAACGCATCCACCATGAGAGACAAAATGAAAAATCGTCTTTTGCACATGGCTCCACGCATCGCTTCCGCTTGGGAAGAAAAAAATAAGATAACCACAAAATAATTATCGACTAATGGCAGAGCTCCTCGCCTAAAATAAACACCTCAAATATCACAGTCGCTGGGAGCCGGTTTGCCACTATAAAATGAGAGGACCAAAAAGTGTGAAAAGGAGATTCGTCCTGCTGCATCAGTGAACGCACGGACGGATTCTCCCACCCGACCTAAAGAGATGAAGAAGAAAAAGAAATAAGGCACCAGTGAACTGAAGCCGACTACGCTCTCATGTTATGGGCCAAACGCCTTCAATTCTAAACAATGCCTAATTCACACAAACCAAAGAAGAGAGGAGGGGAAGAAGATGAAGACACCGGGCTTGTAGCGCTGATGAAAGAAGTTACTCGCTTTCCAGTTACAAGCCAGGACACGCATCACCGACAGCAGGATGACCGGCCGACCCTAACCCTCTCCATCGTCCAAAAGATAAGTTACATTTTACGAACATTCACTCCTTGTCAATTCATACATACCTACAAACATTTTACAAACATTCATTCCTTGTCAATTCATACATACCTACAAACATTTTACGAACATTCCTCTCCTTTGTTAAACCAGCTCCCATCCTTTTTTCATAAACAACTAGGCCATACTTACAAATTAGATTTTTGCCTAATGAAGCCAAAATATGTGTCATCAACACTATCCTTTAGCCAAGAGCCCATCTTGCCCAGAGAGGCATATCGACCCAACTTACTATGAGCCTTAAAAAAAAAACAACTGTCTCTTCGAACGTCCAACTTTAACTCTGTCTCATCACCAGGGGGCCAGACTCCTATCTCAAATTTTTTTCACCCCTGACCAAAATCCTTAAATGTTGATTTTTTTTTTCAGTAGTCATAATTCAACCATCCAGAAGCTGACTATTCGAGATATTTAATAGAGAAAACAGTTAAAAAGTTCCCATTCAAAGCTTTACTCAAATAGATTCCGCATTTAATGAGGTACTTATTTTGTTTCAAACAATGGAAACGTCTCTTGGGTGGCTGACCTCCAATCAGATATACGTTCAATTCTCTGTACCCCACCTTTTTCCTTTGGTTAAAGAAAGATTCTAACCTGCAACATGTCACAAAAACATGCAGCCGAGTGCATGTTTAGATGTGCAGTTTTTATTTATATCATCATTATATCTGTTTTAACATCCGTTTTAAATGCTGCCATGTGCTGGACAGCTTTTAGAAATAGACTTTCAAACTAACCTATCTCTAGGCAGGCTTATCATTTATGTTTTCTTTGACTTTTTCTTGACTTGACCTGACCTTGTTACTTCACCTGTTCTATATTTACATATATGTCAGAATGTGCTGCTGTGATTGCCCTATACATTGTGTTGAGCCAATGTTGCTCGTTTATCTGCTAATCAATGCTGCAATGAATAATAGTATTCATACCAAGCAAAAATAAAGTTTATTATTTTTTTACAGTTTATAAGAAGTATCAGTCTACTTGATTAAATGATAGACTTGCAGATTTTTGCTTGACCCGACCAAAAGACATAAGTTTCGAAGATGCACACTCGCTCAACCGCTTTATTGCTCGCTCTCAAACCAATTGCCTAATTCAGGTGTTCAACTCTGGCCTTTTGTTTAAGATCATTGTTCGACGGTTGAAGACAACATCCAGATGGTTTCAATTCATCAGAATTTCATCTGGAAAATCATTTTTCCACAAAGATCGATCCCAGTGTGACTTTCTCATTAAATGAATCACTTTACTTTTTCAAATAAAGAGAATATTACTTGGGTGGTGTGACTTCAATTAGTGATATTTTCAGTTCTCTGCACCCTCCCCCCCCCCTTTCTTTTAGCCCAACATTTATCACTGCAACATCTACCACTCACATGCATCAGTAAAACATGCCGCACAGCACATGTTTACACATTCGTTTTTCTATGTATAAAGTTAAAAATATCAAAAAGGTTTTAAGAATTATTTTTATGGAAGAAATTTATTTTCAGATTTCTGAAAGCAGTTTTGCAGATACGAGTCATGATTTTCAAGAGCACGGTCATTTGAAGATTGAAGAAATGACTTACGAAGTAAGGAATTCTATTTTATGATTTAACATGCAGGGACACTTTAGAGATTGTTTTATCAGTAGGACATATGATCCTGAATGGGTCACACTTATCTAACCTTACTCTTGTAGAGTTTAATCTGTGAAATTATCCCAAAGATAATTTCTTAGAACAATCCCTAGATTATTCCTGGACTGAAGGGGATCATCAGAGCCCAAATCAGGACAGTACCAAAAGAGAAGCATGTTCATTATTGAAAAATTTGTATGTTGTATTTTGGAGTGATTATCATTGAATGTCAATAAAATAAAGATTGCTGGGCGTTAATGATTGAAACTTGGTGGTCAAGTCAGGTGTAGAGTGCTGTTTATTTATATTAAATAAGATTAGATTGCAGAAAAGATTGAATTTTATTAATGATTCAAAATATATATAACTCACAAGTTGAGAGTTGTGTAGCAAGATATTTGTTCACATTACATTTAACTTTCTGCATATTGACACATTCAAAGAAACAGGAGTACTTTAAGAAAAGAAGCTGTTAGAATAGAAGGCATCAATGTTGAGGTATTCATTTAAACAATCTCCTATTCTGAAGAATGTATGCAATGTTAATGTGTATAGTGAACTGTAATTCCAGTTTATTCTGTATTTCGTTAAACTATTAAAAAGCAGGGGGCGGTTCTTAATTTCATTTTTAAGACTAAGGTAGTATTAGTAAATTTTATTATTAAAGAAGCTGATTAATTTTACTTTCCATACAAAGAAGTAAGCTTATGAATAAAATCATGTGATGATCGCAAGTTTCGTGAGAAGACTGAATTTTATCAGAGTAAAAATATGTTTGCTATTCACAGTGGGATTGCGTATTTGGAGGATATGGGGACAAAATCTATGTATTGTTGACTCTGAAGACTCTTTAGTAGTAGCTGTAAGTGGTGAGCATTGAAGTTTTTCCCATTATGTTAGAAGTCTAATGAGGAAAAATTAAAATGATTTTATTAATATAGCAGATAGAATATTTATTCTTTCACAAAGAATTAAACTGTTATAATCTGCCTTAGAAAGAAAATTCAGTTATATATTTAATTCTTTAACTTTTAAAAATGTATTTAAAATTGTGATGTTTTAAATCGACAGGATGTCATAAAATGAATTGTTCCAAAATTAAATTAAAACTGATAATGTCTGAACGTTTTTACCTTAGCTACATTAAATTTGTTAATTAACAAAGATGCTGATTGGTTACAATCTTTTTTTTCCTTTTAAATGTCTATGAAAGGTGATTATGTATGTACAACAGTAGATAAGCATACTACTATTTAGATGCTGCACATGCAAACAAGCCTATTCAGACATACACCATTCAATATTTCATACAAGTTAATTCAGTTTGGTTTGACCATCAGCAACACACTGTTACTTAACTTTGAGCATATACCACAAACCAATTTTCTCCAATTATCATAGTCTTTGGTAAGCTGATCTAATCATCTTCATGTTTAACTAGTTTTCTTCTCGTTTACCTCCAGGTCATATTACTTGCTTCTTTTTGCTTTCTTTTTCTATATCGATTCCAAAACAGGGCACGTTCTGTACAAGATAAAACATTGATTACACACTTTGCAGATTATCTCCGTCTTATAATAAGATTTCTTTCAACATTTTTTTTTTTTTTTTTTTTTGCTATAATGTTGATGAGAATTTACTAGTGTGTATAAATATCTGGATCTTCCACATGGTCGAAACGGTTGCTTACAATAGAACTGATATTTTTAAGATCAACATTTGGATTTTGTTATGAATATAAAACAAATGATTTATTGTTAGTTTTTACTTAGAAAAATATTTTATCTATTTGCATACTAGCGAGCTGCCTAACGTTGCACGGTTGTAAAATATGCTTAAATGTGATATTTTAATTAAGGCAGATTTCATATTTATAAGAATAAATACTAAATTTGCATTAATCAAAATAGTTTTCTATTGATTATTATATTGTACCCAATATATATTAGTGATCTCAAAAGTGAAAAAAAAAAAAAATGACTTGGATGCCATCAGCTAGAATTGAAATAAAACATATAGCTCTCCAGTTTTATTTATTACGTACTATGTTCTTACACATACAAACTTTAAAAATAATGTAAAATATATAAATGTATATTTTTGCATGTGCAGAAGAGCACTTTAAGTTGACTTACACTTGCCAAGTTTCAATTTTGACTCCTTAGCATCTATTTTTACCAGCTAAAGATCGAATCAAATTAGTTCCAAATCCCCTGTATATCAAGTTTGTAGATGAAAAATTGACAGAAGTTTGGTAGAGACCATTACTCGGACATATCTGTGTGTGTGTGTGTGTGTGTATATATACATATACATATATATATATATATATATATATACACACACACACACATGGGGCCCACATGATAAAATAACAAAACAAAAAACAAAAAACGACGATCTTGCATAAAGTTAAGTGGGTGAATAAAATGGATCTAGTTAGGATGTTGCCTGCTCTTAATCATATTATTTTCTGGATTTCTCATAGTATAGCACTGGCACTAACCCTTGGTTGGAAATACGTAATTCACAAGTGGTCCGCAGTCACTTGTATATCCCAATCGGGGAAGATAACAGGTTTTTGCATTTCTTGCATGGGGGTGTTAACGTCCTCAAACATACAGCACCTGGTATTCACAAATGATCTTCCATTTGGTACAACCAGGTTCAATGATGCTTAACTTCAGTGATCTAATAAAAACTGGTGTGTCAACATGATTGTGCCATATATATATATATATATATATATATATATATATATATATATATATATATACTAGCAGGCCGCCCGGTATTGCCCGGTCATAAAATATGCTTAAACATGATATTTTGATTAATGCAGATTTTGTATTTATTATTATATTATATTGGATCCAATATATAGTAATGATTTCAAAAGTTTTAAAAAATGACTCGTGTGCCACCACAGAGAATCGAAACTAAAATGTTTAGCTTATGATTTACTTTTTCCTTTGATGATAATGTCTGAGCTATGAAGACCTGTTTGCTGCAGGGTTAAAAATTAAAACCTGAACCAATAATTATTATGTTACACATGCATATTCGTAATACCGTCGTTCAACTTTCACCTGACAAATTTAATTTAACTTTCACGCTTTTGCACAGATTTTCCCCAGCTAAAACACAAATATAAAGTTTTGCATGGATTCAAATACCTTATATATTAAGTTTCATGCCTGTAGACAAAAAATTGACAGGAGTTTGGTAAGCAAAATTTTTTAAACAAATATATATATGCATACATAAAAATATGTATAGAAAGGTTTGTGTTTACTATAATCTTTTTATGTAAATATTACACAAGTATAAATCATGTAGAATATTTGCATGACTATAATTACACAGAAGAGTTAATTAAAGATGGTCATCCCATAAGAAAACCGAAAAAACTAATAGGGAATTAATTAAAATGAATGTTTAAAAGAATATACAAATTAGCTAGATCTTTTGCAGATAAATGAAGTTTCACGACTCGTATATAACAAAGTTGTATTTTCTTTTTAATTAAATAGAAAAAAAGTGTTTTTAATATGATTATCAATACAAAAAAAAAATTCATAAGATTATAGATAATTTCTCAGAGATAATTTTGGTAGAATATTGTTCAGATCTTTCATAAAAAGTTTTTTGCTTTAATCATATTGTTTACCTTGTTTTAGAGTGTTATGGTCGAAGTGATTCAACGTTATATTCTGGACGTTCAAAGACAAAATGAAGTTACCGAAGGTATGTATTAGGTTGATAAAAAGGTTCTTGTGGAACTTTTAATTTTGATTTCAAATGATGTATTTTCAAAGACATTTTTGTATGATACCTTTACTTCATACATCATTTTAAAGAGCCCTTTTCTTCACTGTATCTAAATTACAATTGTTTTCTATAACAATTGTGTCCTCTTTTCAGAACATGGAATACAAGATGGATGAAAAACAAATTTGCACAATTTTCTTATTTCAATTTAAGCTAAGCTGAAAAGTTGCTAAAACAGCTCACTATATCAATGAAGCATTTGGCCCAGAAACCCCTATTGAACGCACAGCACAAATTTTGTGGCAGCAACAAGTCTTGAAGCTGATGAGCATAGTGGTCAGCCATTGAATGTTGACAACGATCAAGATCAATCAAGAGCCTTAGTTGAAGTTAATCCATGCACAACTGTTTGAGAACTTGCTTCTAAAATTATCCGTAGCATATACAACAATTTCCAACCACTTGAGAGAGATTGCTTGATTATGACTGGAACAATAATCAAAAGAAACACCATTATGAAGTGTCCTCTTCCCTTCTTTTATGCACAAAGAACATCCCATTTCTTGACAAGGTTGTAACTTGCAATGAAAAGTGGATTCTTAATGACAACTGGCGATGCTCAGCTCTGGATGCCAACGAAGCTCCATGACACTTCCTGAAGCCAGAATCGTACAAAAGGTCATGCTGACTGTTTGGTGGTCTGCGACCGGTCTCATCTATTGCAGGTTTTTTTTAATGCAGGTGAAACCATTACGCCGAAAAAGTATTGTCAACAAATGGATAAAATGGATCAGAAACTCCAATAACAACACCCAGCATTAGTCAACAGGAAAGGCCCAATCCTACTCCACAACATTGCCCAACCACATGTTGCTAAACCGACCCTACAGAAGTTGAACAAATTGGGCTATGAAACTCTGCCTCATCCACCATACTCTCCAGACCTCTCACCTCTTGGCTACGACTTTTTATATCATCACAACAATTTTCTGTGTGAGAATGCTTCAAAAACCTGAACAATATCAAAAATGCCTTCAGCGACTTCATCACCACAGAACGCAAGATTTTTATGTTACTGACATAATTACACTTATTTTGTGTTGGCAAAAATGTGTTGATTCTGATGATGCTTATTTCAATCAATAAATTTTTGTGTGAGCCAAGATATGTTCATCTGAATTTAAGTTAAAAACTGCAAGAATGTTCTTGTCAACCTGATATTTCAGGTTTGATGTCTGTATTTAATATTTAATGTTGCAGTATTTAATATAAAAACACAAATACACATTGTAAACAATTCCTGTATAGAGAGGACAGGATTCATAATTTTTGCAATAATATTAAAAGTAAATGTAATAGACTTGATTGGATTTAAAAGGGTTGATGTGATTCCATCATCCTAATTAGTATCAGTTACACAAATATTTATTTTAATCAATATTGCTAATTTGTCGTTTTTCTTTTTTTCTTTTTTTTTTTAATTTTCTTTAGTTCAATGGGTCATTCTATCAGATGCAATGAAATTCACTGATGATATGTCAGGTTTAATAGCTTCATTTTCTAGATATAAATGTAGGAATTAGATAGTCATAATGGATTGTGTATGACTTATACTAGAAAGAACGGTCGGAAATATGTTCCCAGGACTTGCTGCTGCATTCAAAATTAAACTTTTTACAGATCGTCGAGTGGAGATATTTACACAATCCATTGTGTTGCATTAAATTCTCAGCAGAGCTTCTACTTCTGTGTAGCAGAACCTGCACTTGTCATTGCTGAGACCACTCATCTTCTTAAAAGCATTGGTCATTAAGCCATTTTCTTGGGCAGCCATTAAAATTCTCTCCTGATCATAGTGGAGCAATCCTCTTTTCAGCCAGTCTATAAGAACCTTCATTATCTATATAGTCCTAATTGAATTCACTCAAAAAATATATAGCATGCAGATTGTTGGCCCATTCTTCTAATTCTTTGTAATGGCAGATCTTCGACTTTTGGCAACATTTTTGGGCTCTTTCCACAGCAGACTTGTTTTCTGATTCTGTTTCATGCAAAAGACAGTCTTGTCTAAAATGTTTGTCTAGTTTCATGATGAATGTTGTTGGCTATTGTTTCACGATATTGGTGCGCCATTTTGAGGCTTGGATATTAAGAGACCATGAAATATTGTCCATTGCTCACAATATATTAAGTGCTGATGGTCAATTTCTAAGTAACCCATATATTCTGCTCCTATGGGCAGATACCAACTAGGCTGGCACAACTTTTGGTATGTTATTCTGTACACCATCAACATTTTCTGCACATTATATAATATATATACATAAAAAGGTACTTTCAATAATTTTAAATACCTGCACAATAAAAAAAATCTGAAAACTTGTCGGCGCTGTTTTACAGTTTCTCACTATCAATATCGTTGGTTCTTAATAGTTGTGTAAAGACTACATTTTGTATTATTAATGTTATCAGCTTTGTTTACAATTCCTCTACAACTATCGCCGCATTTTCATTGTTACAGTAAAAAAAAAGTCACATCTTAAAAAAATATAAAAGATGAAACTAAAAGGTTAAAGACTATTTTTTAAGAACCTTACCATAGTGATCAAAGCTAATTGCTTCAGGATGTCTCTGGCAGTAGAATTGGGAAGCTGACTTTGTGTTCGATTAGTTTCACTTTTATACAAAAAACACGAGAGAACAGAATAGTGTAAATTTCGCTCAAAGTTGCCCAAATAAAAGATAGTGATGACCTCCTTTCGCAAATCATAGATATTATAATCCAGGGAGTAAATAAAAAGTTCTAAAAAAATAGTAACCCCCCCCCCACCCCCACCCAGACCCCCGCAAAAAAAAGCCTTTGCTGGATGTACAAAAACATGCGCAGCCATTTTGCCTTTATATATATATATATATATATATATATATATATATATATATATATACTAGCGGGGCTACTCGGCGTTGCTTGGGACCATATAAACAATGAGAAAATTGAATTTGATTTTGAATATATTTGTTATTCTTAGGAGAGAGGATTTTTTAATGTCTATGTATCATTTGCTATTTCGAGCAAAAGAATATTTACCTATCTAGGATGGGTATTACATATATATTAAATAATTGTATCTTACCTAGGCTAGGTAATTTACAGCATGTATATGAAACAATTTTACCTTTGCAAAGGACGAGTAATATACAACACATACTTGAAATAATTTTACCTACACTAAGACGGGTAATTTAAATACATATATGAAACAATTTCACATACTTTTTGTTACCACAAAACTGACATTACTCTCTCCAACCCAATCCGCAAAAGAACACGCAAGAGCACGCTTAAAATTAACATAATCATGCTTCTTCCTACCCACCACTACAACCATCACATCATTCCTGGATAACAACATAAAAAAAAATTTTTTAAATATAGATTACTCCCTAAAGAAACTGTCCTAGTAAATTTTCATAGAAAACCAACAATAAATATGTATTAATCTAATTTTGAGATCGTAAACTGTTTAAGCCATATCCAGAATCGCTTGACAAATGAAGTAATTTTTAGATAGAAAATTGTCTAAGCCATTTACGGTACAGACTTTATATTCTGCCACTCTCATTTAATCCAGAGCGACATTGATTATTCTGCTAGTATATATTTGCCCCTATCTCATTCAATCCTGAGCAACTCCAGGAATTTTGCTAATATATATTTCCATCTATTACCTTCAATTCCAGGCGAAGCCGAGGATATTGCTAGCAAATTTCCTCACCTATCTTATTCAATCTTGAGCAACGCCGGGTATTCTGCTAGTGTATATGTGCAGTTATCTAATACAATCCCGAGCGACACCAAGTATTCGTCTATTCTGTATTTTTACCTATCTCATTCATGCCCAGGCAACGCCAGGTATTCTGTTAGTATTTATTTGCACCTGCATTGTTGAATCCATGGCGATGTCTGGTATTCTGCTTCTGTATATTTCCATCTATATCATTCAATCCCAAGCAACGTTGGGAATTTTATTAGTATATATTCTCACCTACTCCATTCAATCCCAGGTATTCGGCTAGTATATATCTCAATCAATCTCAGTACATCCTGGGTGAAGCTAGGTATTCCGTTAGTATATATTTCAATCAATCTCATCCAATCTAAGGCAACGCCAGGTATTCTGCTAGTATATATTTGCATCTATCTCATTGGATCCCATATGCCTGTGTATTCTGCTTGCATACATTTGCATGTATCTCATTCACTCCCGAGTGACTCCGGGTAATCTTCTAGTATATATTTTTACATATCTCATTGAATCCCATAATTCTTGGATATGCTATTAATTTCGAAAATAATTTTTCATAATTTAACCCACATTATATTTCCACCTACTTAATCCATTCAAAGGCGATTCTATGTATTCTGCTAGTATGTATTAACACCTGTCTCATTACATCCTGGGTGGCACAAGGTATTCTGCTACAGAACATTCCGCCTATCTTATCCAATCCCGAGCAACGTCAGGTATTCTGCTAGGAAACATTCCACCTATTTTCATCCAATGCCGGGTAATCTGTGAGTAAATATATCCACCTATGTCATCCAATCCTGGGTGACGCAAGGTATTTTGCTAGTATATATATCCACCAATTTCTTCCAATATTGAGCAACACCAGGTATGATGCTAGCAAAATTATTGACTTATGTCATCCAATCCCGGGCGACACCAGGTATTCTGCTAGTACATATATCAACCAATCTTATCTGATCACAGGCAACGCCGGGTATTCTGCTAGGAAACATTCCATCTATGTCATCAAATCCCGGGCGACGCCAGGTATTCTGCTAACACAAATACACTTATTTAATCCAATCCTGGGCTACGCCGGGTATTTTGCTAGTACATCTATCAACCAATCTTATCTGATCCCAGGCGACGCCAGGTATTCAGCTAGGAAACATTCCACCTACTTCATCCAAATCCGGGCCATGCCAGGTAATCTGCTAGTACATATATCCAACTATGTAATCCAATTCCGGGCGACACCAGGTATTTGGCTAATACCAACCAATCTTATCTGATCCCAGGCGATGCTGGGTATTCTGCTAGGAAACATTCCATGTATTTCCACCTACGTCAGGTAATCTGCTAGTACATAATACTTTCATATAAATTCCTTAATGTAGTATTAGTCTCAGCATTCAATTGACTTTAATACTTCTCAAGATTATATAAAAAACATAACCTCCCAATACTAAGAATGGATTTCTGAATAATAATGTTTTTATTTCAGAATTTGGAATCAGCAGTTTAGCGATGTGTGATGTTTGGAATATGACATCTTGTCTCAATTTAATATACGATAAATATATATTATGCATCTTTTCTTACTTGGTCTTTTGGCTAAGATCAAAGTGTAGTATCTGTTCTTTAAATTCAAGCCGTCTCATTTTTCACCCCCCCCCCTCTCACTAAGAAAATAAGGGGGAGGTTATACCTGGGATCTCAAGCTTTAGAGAAACAAACGTTATTCGAAAATAAGGCGGATTTATGCCTGGGATGTCATCAAATCCATTCACTCACATTTCGTATAATATTAAAATGTGTAAATATAAGAGTGTAGTGAAACAAACACTGATTAACTCATTATGCCTCCCACCTTTCCCTTTCTACTCGTCTATATGTAATGTTTTAGATTTAGGCAGTTATTGTGTGTATTAACAGCCACCATTACAGCTTGCTGACGTCACGTCACGTGATATGACTCAGTGTTTTTTTAAATATGTATAAATATCATTAGAATCAATTTATTATAAGAATTACATAGTATTTAACGTTAAAATGTCAATTCCCCCCCCCTGCAGAAAAACGGCCAGCTGACCAACTTAGAGTTGATTGTTTGGGCCAAACATTCAATATTTCTTGCCTGGAGGTTCGAGTTTTAATATGATACCAAATTTGTCAATTTTTTTTGTCTGGCGAAAGTTTTTAGCGGACATACAAACATACTCACACACACACACACACACATTTTCGCTTTTATATATATATATATGTGACTAACGGCCGTGCCCGGCGTTGCCTGGGTGTTTGGAGCAAAAAAAAAAAAAAAAAAGAAGTGATATTAGGTAGGCAGGCTCGAACTTGTGGTGTGAAGGCGAAAATGAAAGTGAAAGAAAAGCTGACATCTTACCGCTGTGCTACAACGCAAGAGGAAGTGAAAAGCATTCAAATTTAGCAACGTCAATTAAAAACTTAACTTGCTAAATGAATGAGTTTACGTAGGCGCAGAAATGAACATCTGGCTGCAGGCCAGTTAAGCTTCCCGCTTTCTGCCATTTTACTTGTTTCCCACGATGTTTGGGAAAACCAGCTCTCCACAAAAGCAGTGTCCAAATGAATAGCAATTGTCTGATATGAAGGGTTTTTCCCAAATTGATCAAAGCTAATTGCCTTTCTAGACGTCCCGGCCGAGAAGGCCAATAAATGATTTTGCTTCGATTAGTTTTGCTTTAGTTATACGAAAAAAAAAACTAACTCGCAAAAGGACAGAATAGAGGGAATTTTTAAAAGTCGATTAAAATAAATGTAGAGACGACGTCCGTTCGCAAATCGTAGATATTATAATCTATGAAGTATAAGGAAAGTTCTAAATAAATGTAACCGCGTCGAGAACCCTGGCGAAAAATGCTTTTCTTGGACATACAAAAATGTGCACAACCGTTTTGCCTTTAATATATATAGATGGATATTATTTGCAATTGATTTTATTGATTCCTTTTTTATATAATTTGCAATAAATTTTATATAATTTGCAATGAATTTTATTATATATATTATTTGCAATTAAGCTACAAAAAAATTAACCTTCATTTCCTCTGAGAAATATAGAATGCCTCTGTGTTGTTTAATTAGCATAAATATATTCTTATATTTTACTGTGTGCATGTTCGAATAAGAAGTTTACCTAGTTTGATGAAACCCAGATAGGAAACTTCTCATTTATATTTGCTCTGTGTATGTCCTATATTGAGCACTTTTTAAAAATATCTTTTTTTTTTCAATTCTACATCTGTCTTCCACCCCAAGAATGTTATATAATATTTTCTATATATGTTTTTTATCTTTGCAGACGAAATCCAAGAACTAAAAAATGATATAAGCAGCTTTCATTATGACATGAAGAACAGGTACGATATTTTGGAACAATCACAGCAGAAACTTTTGAATTTGATAGAAAAAAAAGTAACGGAATGAAAGTGCTGTTTGCTAAAACAAGTAGAAAAGGGGGGGGAATCAACTGAATTTTAAAAGAAAAAAAAAAAAACAAGCAATCGGTGCTTGACGGATGACGATTTTTTTTTTTTCTTGTAAGCATTTGAATTTATCTCTTTGTAAAAATTATTTCACACAAATCACTTAATTGCAATGTTACTGTGGAGAAAATTGCTAAATTCTTTACAAACTGATAGCTGAATGTGACCAACTTTTTTATGTAAAGAAATCCATAGAAGCTAATATTTGTAATGCTAAAAACAAGAATCACTAAGTCCATAAAAAAAAAATACTGGTTATTATTATACTATATTATACTTATCATGAAAAGCTCTTGGGAGTCATTGAGGGAGAAGGGT
Organism: Euprymna scolopes; assembly: GCF_053919585.1. NCBI lineage: Eukaryota > Metazoa > Mollusca > Cephalopoda > Sepiida > Sepiolidae > Euprymna > Euprymna scolopes. Next base: position 81,279,518 of record NC_136482.1, on the reverse strand, counting down.
AAGGTAATAATAAAAATTCCAACACTTATAGACTAAAAGTATTGGTTAAGATTGCAACAAATTTGGCATAAAAAGCCCTTGTAATGCTAAATGTAATACAATTAGGAATACTAATTATGATACATAAATAATTTCTTGATAAGGCTGATCAATAGCAAACATGCACCTTAACATTTTAACAAAATTTTAATAAATTCTTAAAAAAATTATATCGATTTGAATTTTAAAAAGCATTATATCTTTATTTCATATCATAAAATAAAGAAGTTCATAATTTTTAGCAGAAAAGTTATATATATATACTAGAAGGCATTGCCTGGTTATAAATATGCATAAATATTTTAATTCATACAGAAACTGAGACATGTCCATATGAGTATTGTTTTTTTCTAAACAGTTCACTTCTTGTAAGTAAAAAAAAATTCTCTTGCTGAGATTGAAAGCAAAACCTAAATACAGTGAGTCAAGTATGATAACCATTAGGCCAGCTTGACACACTCTTTAAAAAATGTTTTCAAACCTACTTATTCTTAACATAAGGAATCTGTCATTTGAACAATTCACTCATGCGCATTTGTGAAACAGCTGACAAACAGGTAAAAATCTGATTACCCCCAAGTACCAATTTTTCAATTTTTACCTATTAGCAGCCCTTTTTTCTGGATGAAAACGGATTAAAAAGTTTTCCACATTTCTGAATACACTATATACTAAATTTCAAGTCTGTAGATCAAAAATTAGTTAAGTATATAGGTTGAGAATTGTCCTCTCTCTCTCATACACACACATACATACATTCTCACTTTTATAGATCTATAGAAATATAGGCATTTCTTAGTCTGTCAATCCATTCCACTTTTTGGGTGTGTTGGTTGGTTGTTTTTGTTTTATGGCATATCAACCCTTTTCAGGTTATTTAATGATTTTGAAGAAAAATTTTTTAATAGAATATATTTGTTTTCTTAAGTCGGTTTCTATTTAACCCATAGTTGGGACCCAAACAGGTACTACCACTCCGGGTCAGAGTGGACCTGGGAGCAATGCCAATTAAAGGATGGCTCCACACTCCCCAAAGCCTGCAAGCTCACCATCAGATATAGTTTAAGGCCATATCCAAGACCCCACTTTTTGGGAACTTCTGGTCAGATCCGACTGAAATTTTGTATGGACCTTTATGATAAAGTGCAGTAAACTAAGTATTATGGTATCTGTCCGATGGATTTATAGAGATTAGTATTTAATAAAAACAAATTTAACCATATTCAACCATCAATTTAGTAAGTCAAGAGGGCTATAATTATTTGCTAGTTTTTAACAGGCGCTAAAAGTCTTGTATGTATATATATATATAAATTTTACTTCAACACTCCATTATTTTAAAACAGACATTATTGTAAATTCTTTGAGAAAAAAAGGGGATCATATTAATTACATCATTTGATTCCGAATAAAAAAATTTTACTTGTAAAGTTTGGTCCCGTTAACAATCATTTAGACTTCCAGTAATTCTGGAAGCAAATTCAAAAATGTTCACGTATTCTTATCGTAAATATGAATCCAATGTTTATAGGGTTTACATTATATCTATTTGTGTTAAACTATAATAAGAATAAAACAAAACGTATATCTATTAATTCTGCATCCTAGAAAAATTGTGAAAAATAATGTTAACTTCATATGATAATTAGCTTTACAAATGAAAACTTTTTTTATTGTGATTGCTTTTCTTGTGTTTCTCATTTGTGATGCGATTTACACCTTTTGCTTATAATATTACAATTTTTTCACTTTCCTAAAATGAACTTTAATTCCTTTTGAAATTCAACAACTCTTGTTTTAATTTATCTTCTTTTTTTTTTTACTGTACATAAACACTTGTCATTTTACTTTGTCCCTATTTACTTGCCTACTTAGAGGACAACGTTAGACACAAGATCAGTTTTAAAAAAACAAAAGCACAAATATATTAGGACAAAAATTAAAAATTGTTTTGATATAAAATGTTTCAATATAAAATAACAGAACAGAAACAAATCATTGTTTGGCAAGGAAGGTAATTCAGCCAAAGATTTTATAAAAACTAGGAAAATTTAAAAAGCAATGGTATTAAATAAGATTGATCATTAAATTTAATGAAACAATTACTGGTGTTATTTAATTATTTTCAGTTTTCTTAAATAAGAAGTACATAATTTTAACGGTCAATGATCTTTACCAAAAAGGTTTACAAGCCACTGTTACACAAGGTCCAAAGAGAACATCTACATCAAATGTATTACGTTGACTGCAAATATATATATTAGTTCACTTTTCTTTTTTTTTTTATACAATACACTTGGTGTGCTTCAAAATTTGAAAACTACAGAAGGCAGAAAATATTGACAAGATTTATTAAATAAAAATATTCCAATTTTTGTATAAATTCGAAATAAATATTTTAGAAACAGCCAAATATGTTGCTTTTTTAATGCATTTTCTTAATCCAGGTTTAATTTAATTCTAAGTACTTTTTTTTTTTCTTCAAAAAAATAAATCTTTTATCAGCTTCCTTGCAGGATCACTTAGATTTAAATCTAAAAAGAAAAACAGAAACCCTAAACCTTGAAAATACATAAAACAAATTAAAGAGAAAGCAAAGATTTCTTGCTTTCTGCTTTTAATATTCTCCGGAAATAAGAATTGCTAAAGTTCTCATTTCATCTTTTAGTAATAGCTCTATTTGTGATCAAGGTTTTAAAAACTACAAAACTGTTCCCTACAAAAAAATGCAGAAATCGGAAGATTTATTTTTTAGTTAGTTCATCATGTGACCATTCAACTAGAAAACTTTCCGTTTCTTTACTTACTCCCTTTGTTGTTTATCAGAACAAAATTCTTCCTAAAATTAACATGTTCTTATTTACTTGCGTTCCCAAGGGAACAGAATTAGACACAGTTCATAATTTAAGTAAAAGTCCAAATCCATAAGAGGGGCATTTTGGATTTGGACAACAATTACAACTAAATCATATAATAGATTTCTCCTTTATTGACCAAAAACAGAAAAGATTAAGTATAGCATCAGAACAGATACTACACTTTGCTCCTAGCATTTAATTGGCAAACACCAGGCAACAATTTTTTTAACATTAGATACAGAATATGTGAATAGTTGGAAATCTAAGTTAAAAATGAGTGAATATATATAAATTATTGTTTTTATGAACCCATAAAAAGCAGGGTTTTTTTTTTTTGTTGTTAGGATTTTCTCAATTCTGTAATACAGCTGATTTAATGTAAAGAAAGCAATTTTTGTTCAAACATTTTCGAATAATTATCTTTAAACCATTTTGATAATAGCATTCCAATAAATAATTAAAATAAAAAAGAACTTTTAAATAGAGTGTGTCTTTTTTTAATCAGTAGTTTTTTGCATTAGATCAACTAAAATGTGAATAAAATGTCATATTTACAATTTTGAGGGATTAAATTCTGTAATAACTCTTTTCATTAAAGGAAGACATTAAAGCAGTTTTGAACAACAATAGTTTCAAACCCACACCTTTTTCTGTTTCAAATTTAGCATATGTGGTTGACTTTTTATCACAGTTACTAAACGAATTCAATCACCTTTAAAGAAATACCAGTGATTATAAATGAGATAATATATAAAAATTATAAAATAAATTGAACAACCCCAAGCTTCATTTTTCATTGGCTACTACACACATGTAGGAGAGGCACCAATCCTTTTCCAAGATTATTCCAATTACACTTGATTTCCATCTTATAATTGTGAATATTTAGTAAAGAGGCATCAAGTACCACATTTCTTTTGTCTTTCATATGGCTCAATAAAGGATTGAACCTTGGTCTCCCAGTACACATATACTTAAATCATGCGAAATGAGCCAGTAAGAATGTTTTTAATTTTGTAATCAAAACTTCCATGTTAAAATAACTTCCAAGTTTAAAAAAAAAAAAAAAAAAAATTATTTCAAATTTCTAAAAGTAAAGATTAAAATAAAAAAAAAATTTAGGAAGTAAAAACAAAAAAAACTTTATGGTGGAAGTAATGATTCAGTAAATTTGTTTACTAAAATAGAGAATATAAAAATAATCTGGAAGGATTGATGAGACATATTTGTATAAAAATCAAACTTTGAAGAAAGATTTTCACAATAACTTATGAGTTTGTTATTATTCTTAAATATAAAGGTTTAACATCGATACGAGATATGTATAGGGGGTGGGGGTCTGTTTGATTAATCAACATACATTTTTATTTTATTTATTTTTTTAAATAATTTTTTAAAAAAATGCACAGATTTAAGAACAATAGCAACAAAAAAGTTATTTGTAAAAATACTTTCTTTCACCTAAGTCTAAAAATAAAATTCATAAATGTACAAAAAAGTTATTAGTAATTAAAATATTTATGATGGTTATAAACTCATTTAAAAGAGAAGCATCTGTGAGTCTGTTTGCCAGGCAAGAAAATAGAGGAAAGAAGCCTAATTGTGGTTGATAACGTCATCTGGAAATTTTTTTATTTTATTTTTTTTTTTTTTATTACATTTTCACCCCAAACAAGGCACATTGCCACTTTGTTGTAGGGGGCTACTATCAGGGACATAAGCATCAGGGGCACTGTGTAAGTAGTTGGGCAGCAACTTGAACTTCTGCATGTCAGTACAGTTGGGGAAGCAGGGACCGGAAGGGAATTCCAAAGTCTAGCTGTTCTGGTGACGAAACTACTGGAGTAGAAGGTTCTCTTACATCTAGGGACCTCTTTGAAGGGGTGGGATTTAACTGCTTTTCGGGTTTGTCAGGGGTATTTACGTCGTGGGGATACAAGTGCTTGCATGCAGTTCATCAGAGCATTCACCGTTAAAGTACTTTTAGAATAGGCAGAGAGATGCAACATTTCGTCGATGGGACAGAGGCTGAAGATTAGATGACAGTTCAGGACCTATCAGATTGGCGACTCTTTTTTGAACCTTGTCTAGGAGCAAGAGACTAGTGGCAGATGCACCAGCCCAAATATGACAACAATACTCCATACATAGGCAAATGGTGGCCTTATAGAGGTATAGGATACTTTCGGGCGTTAGTAGCTTTCTAGCACAGTAGAGAGAACCCACCTTCTTCGCAGCGGTCCTGGCAATACTCTCAATGTAATTGTTCCAACTTCTGTTTCCTGTGAACGTTAGGCCGAGGAGTTTAACAGATGTACTCTCAGATAAAGAGTCATTCGCCATTGCTATTGGTGGCAGAGAAGGTTTCTTGTAATTATTGAAGGAAGCAAGTTTAGTCTTGGCAGCATTGAATGTGACCATCCATTTTTGTCCCTATTCCACTACAGACTGGAGGTCATCCTCTAGTGTTTCTGCCATTTCTTTAGATATGTGTTCATTTGTTTTCCTGTCGTGTCTGTTATAGAGTGTGGTGTTGTCAGCATATATACCCATCTCAGACAATTTTGTCAGGGAAGTCATTTATGAATATTAGGAATAACAGAGATCCAAGGATAGACCCCTGAGGCACTCCCACATTTATATCATATTGTTTAGATGTACAACCGTCAAGGACAACTGGATTTTTCTCTTCTCTAAGAAGGATTTAATTATGTTTAGTATTCTACCAGTGATACCGTATGATCTAATTTTCCTGAGGAGACCCTCATGCCATACCCTGTCAAAAGCCTTAGATATATCTAGAGCTACCACTCTACCCTCCTCCACTTTGAACGTATATACCATTCACTGGACAGAGATTACAGTTAGGATGTCTGCTGTGAAACGGGCTTGCCTAAATCCATATTGTTGGTCAGTCAGAAGTTTAGCATCTGTAAGGTGATGAACTAGAGCTTGGTTAATTATGGCCTCAAATATTTTGGCGAAAAGTGGGAGGAGGCTAATGGGGTGATAATTTACTGGGTCAGTTCTTTCGCCAGAATTCTTGAAAACTGGTACTACAGAAGCAGTTTTCCAGCAGGCAGGAAAGCAAGATTCATTAAGGCATTTGTTGTAAAGTTTGGAGAGAACTGGTGCTACTTCAGCAGTGCACTTTTTTAATAGCACAGCCGGGATGAGATCAGGTCCACATGCTTTTGCAGTGTCAAAATTTCTTATGATAGCATGCACCTGAGAAGGGGTGATTTTTAGATCGTCTAGTGTGGCGTCTGTCTGCAAAGGAAAGTCAGGGAGGGGGTGATTAGCAGGGTCCAGTGTGGAGTTGGAGGCAAACCATCTGGTAAGCATGTTAGCCTTCTCAGTTGCAGAGCAAACAACCTTGTGATTGTTGGATAGTAGGGGAATTGTTGATTGCCCATTATTTACTACACTGTTGTAGATTTTTCAGAAGTCGCGGGTTCCTAATTTCTGTGCTTCGATGCATTTTTTAGTGGTTTCAGTATATTCTCTCTTAGCTATCGCTATTTCTTTCTTACAGTTATTTCTGGCTTCTATATACTTCTGTCTGTTTGATCTGGACTTATGTCAGTTAAATTTGCGGTACGCATGCTGCCTTTGCGCTATGGCAGCTGCACAAGTAGAAGTAAACCATTGGGGAGAGTGGGGCTTGCTATAAAATTTGCTTCAATTGCCATTTTGAAACATTCAGTTGTCTTATTTGTGCAATGTTCAGCAGGAAGTGAAAAGATATTTTGCCATGGGGCGTCCCTGATGAGATCCCTGATGGCTTCCCAGTCAGTCTTTTTATAATATCTCGTTGTTTTGAGCAGTGGCTTTTCAGTTTTGGCTCTAGAGTTTGGGCTAAATTTCACAAAGTCCTATCAAAATTTTCAAGTTTTAAGAAGTATATTTTTTTTAATGAAATAGCAACGTATGTGTAGGTGTGTTTATGTTGGGTGCAACATAGAATTCAACTTTTTATAAAAATATAGCCATATAAGAAATGGAATTTTTAAATGCATTCTGACAATCTTTAAAACAAGATTCAAGTCAGAAAAGTTTTTAAACAAGAAGAGAAGGGAGGACATCATTTTCACATGAAAGAGGCAGGGGATAAAGGAATATACATTTCCTTTTTTCTGTTATGTGGTTGAAAAACTCTGGTTGTCCAGCTGATCCGCTAGAGACGTCAAGTAACCAAGCGCTGTTCGGATGGAGGTCAAACAATAGCCACCTTCACCAAGGAGATAACTGTGCAAAGAAAAAAAGAGGATTTATTACATACACTTCTCAAGGCACAAAAGATGCATAAAAAATTTATCAGAATTTAATTACAGGTTCTTTGAATGTAGGAACACATTTGCATATAATAAAGTTGCTGAAAAATGTTTCTATTAAAAGACAAAAGCATCTTCCTGTAAAAAAACAAAAGAAAAAGATGCTGTAAAAAAATAGATTATGTAGTAAAACAAATAGAAACTAGTTTTTATGATTAAAAATAATTTGAAATCTTAATTATTTTGAATGTTATTGAAAAGAAGATAAATTTCTTGAATATTTTTAGAGATCTGAAAATAATAAAAAGTATATACACAATATATTGACACAATTTAATGAAAATAATTTTTTTTCTTCTACAAAATATATCTTTTGCAGTTAAAAAGAAATTTATGAAAAAAAAATATAATGCAATTCTTGAAAAATATCCTCCTTAAATACACTTTAATAACTACTAATCACTTCACAATGTAATTCCTATTCACTACTTGAAATCCTTGAAACAAGATTAATCAATAAAAAACAAAAAACTTTGTTCATAAACATTTTATTTACATGCACAACTATTTTCCTTTTCTTTCTCATTAATATCATTTATCAAGTCTCCCCAAGTTTGCTAATAAAATTAAATTTGCATACATTATTATTTTAGATACATGCAAACTCTAGAAATGATTTGGATTTCGGGATAAATTTACAATTTATTTAACCATTGATAATATTTAACGATCATCTTGATAAAGAAACATCTCAAGTAAATTCTACTACATTTAAATAATGCCAACATCAACTTTATACTAAAAAGATGTTTCGATGTGTAAACTTTCTTTCAATTACATGTATTTTTTTATGTTTTTTGTCTGTTTTTTTTCTAGAAAAAAAAAAAAAAATGGAGGTTAGAACTATAACTGATTAAAAATATCCTCAAAATAATTACAATAAAAATGTACTCATTATAAAAGTAATGACTGCATGAATAATTACTGAAAGTTGTATTAAAATTGAATAATTCTCTGATTTTGTCTATTTTTATAATATCTGATTATTTAATATTTAAAATTATCTGTTTGTTCTTTTTTGAGTTATCTAAAATAAATCCATTAAAGAGATTTTCATTTTTCCTTTATTTCTTTCGAAAAAACTAAATTCTTCTTAAAAATGTCAATACAGTTTAAGTCATCTTACATAGTTGATGAGGAGGAATGTGTAGCGCCGAGTTGAAATAACAGATTTGAAAAGTAATGTGTCTTGTTAAATTTTAAAATATTTTATCTTAAAATAATTTAATTTTTCATTAACACTAAAATTCAAAGATATTTCATCTTGCATTGTAATTAAAGAATTCTGTGAAACAAGTTTTTTTTAGTTGGTTCTCTGACATTCAGAGCAAAGGAACACAAAACTATAAATCTGAAAGACTATGGTAATTTTATTTTGCTGATGTAAAATATTTTTTTCCTGTGACAGAAACAAGAGGATAAGGGTTTTAATGTACCAACTGAATGTGTGTCTTGTGGTGAAATATATCATTGGACACTCATTAGATAGGTGGGGATAACATGTGCAACCCCTCTAGAGTTGAAGAGGGACATGTGTGACCACTCAGATAATAATTAGAATTAGAACATATAATCTTTGCTACGTATACAGTATTGAGCATAAGTGAAAATCACATTCCAAATGAAAACTCGTTGACATACCTACAGGGGCCTGACAATATTTTTTTTTGGACACTTTAAAAATAGTACTTCAAGGTGGTTACTAGTGCCAAAACCTTTTGAGATTGTAAGTACGTAGTTGAGGAGTGCAAATCCACTACTAGTGTAATCATTTTTTTAGTTTGGCTTTGATAATTTTAGTTTTTACTGATTTTTTCGAAAACTTGCGCGACACTATTTTTCGAACATGATAAAAAAATCCTATTTTATTAAGAGCTATGTTCATGTATATGTTGCTGTATGCAAATTTTCTGCTTGTACACTTAGCTGTCATTATGAGAATCAATTATCCATTCTATTCTACTGGCAAAACAATTAAGTTTAATGAGGTAAAATGCATTCAAAAGAAGTTGTTTGGCACGGAAGAAGCGGGAAGATTGCCATGGATTTGAAGCTGTTGAAATCAATGGCCGAATGCATGCTGAAGACAAACTCCGAGCGGAAAAAGAGAGGACAGAAAAGATCAATTGGCAAGAGGGCTGAAAGGAGGATGAAGAGGACTGTGACAGGGCTTTTGACATCTGGAGAAAAAGTTACGGCAAGAAAAGTGAAGGAGAAATGTGAATTAGATGTAAACGTCTGAGCAGTATAAAGAACGCTGCATAGAATTGGTTTGAAGTATGCAAAGGCTAAGAAAAATTACAATAACAAAGAAACACAAAGGAGCAAGACTGGAATGTGTTAAAAGGTGGTTAACAAAGCATGTTGACTTTAAGAAGGTTATATTTACTGATGAGAAGTGTTTCAAGTTTGATGGGCCCGGTGGATGGTGTACTTGGTCGAGAAGGGGTGAGCCTGTTGTATTGAACAAACGACAGATGAGAGGAGGAGGAGTTATGGTTTTGGGTATGATCTTTGCTAAGTGAAATATATGGTTGGAGTGGCTAAAAGGATGGCAGAACAGTGAAAGCTACAAACAGTTGCTGGACAAGAAAGCCCTACCAAGGATAAGAAGAGAGATGGGGAATGATTTTGTTCTACAGCGAGACAATTGCAGCATCCATGTGTCAAAACTCATGAAAGAATGGATAGCTAAAGTGAATATGACTACTTTGGAATGGGCTGCAAAAAGCCCAAATCTAAATTTAATAGAAAATGTTTGGGAAATGCTTGCACAACTCTTGTCTATGATGGACCTAAAATAATGAAAGAGGCTCAACTATGGGAACGAATACTAGATGCCAAAAAATAACTAATAGAAACATGTAGAGATGTTATTGTGCATATGTTTGATCATTATGAAGAGAGATTGAGAAAAGTTATTAAAAAAAGGTGATATTACAGACTATTAACAGTTTTTCAACGATGTCCGAAAAATAATGTTGAGTATGTTTTGTAAAAAATGATGAAAATTAAATATTTTTCCTTACCTAATCGATTTTCTTCCATTTTTATTACAGGTATTGTCTTTATATGTTTATGCTATTCTATTGAAGGAATTTCGCCACTCTATGGTACTCGGAAAGTCGAATACTAAAGTGTCCAAAAAATATTATTGGGCCCTTGTATATATCATGCAAAAATTAGGAAAGTATTGAGTAAAAGTTTAATTAAAAATAAGAATTAGTTTTCATATTTTGTCAATCCATTCTTTATTGGTAAATGATAGACTAACTTATCTCCCCTTGATATATGAGATTTTTGCTCTTATCAATAGTGGATCAGTAAAATATAGAACCGATTTTTACTTTTAATTAAAATTCTACTCAATTTTTTTCATAAGTTTTGGTATAGATACATATTTTTGCTTAATACATAAGTATATCAAAGAGTTTTCCTATTAATTTATTTGGAACTGAGATTTTTACCTGTGTAACTACAATTTGCACCTGTGTTAAATCATCATCATCATCGGCGGTCACTCGTGTCCGAGTAAGACTGTCCTCCGTTGTGGCTTCTGTGGGTCCTCAGGTGAGCATAGAGCCCAATCCTAGACCCAATTTGTCTTGTGCAATTTGGGCAGATAAAGGTAGTGGCGGTGGGGTGGGGTTGGGTGTGTCTGGTTGATAATCTGTCCTTTCTGTGCTTGCATTTATCCTCAGCAGCTTGATTTAGGTCACTACTATAAAGCGCAGCACCTTTGTGGACAGCGCTCCTCCATGCCAACCTGCTCCCAGCCATGCCCTCCCATGTCTCAAGGTCCATGTGAAACCGCTTTAGATTTGCTTTGATGTTGTCCTTATACCTCATCTTTTGGCCACCCTGGACACGCTTTTCCTGTGTTAAATACTGTATAAGCACTCAATCTTTTTTATTAGTCAGGCAGAAAAAGGTAACAAAGGATAGAGATCTATGTCTCCACCTCTAATGAGTGAGATGCTGAGAAAAGAAATATCCAGAGACGATATTTTGGTACATGCCTGGAAATTGGGGTTCCATCATCATATTCAGTTTGACATTCATTTTACATGCTGGCATGTGTTGGGGAAGTTTGTAAAATTTGACTCCAAAACTAACTAATCTCTAGTCAGAGCCTTATTTATCCCTCTTTATAAGCTATTGAGCCCATCTTACATTCTGTGTTTTACCCCCAGTGATAAATAAATATTTTAATAAATTAATAATAATTGGATGTGTGTAAATTGCATAGTATTTATAATTAGTGCACTAAAATATGTTTAGTGCAACACTTCGTTTTAAAGTAGAACAAAAAGCTTTTTATTTTATTCAAATTAACAATGGAAATAGTTATGCTAATTTCTTAATTCATATTTTTAATCATGTTAAATTATTTATTTGTAATAATGAATTGTTCTATATTAGCACATCACTCAATAAGTCCCAAGTAACTGATAAAACAACTTTTAAGCAAATTCTAATTTTATGCATCAATAAAATCTCGTTTTAAGATGATATACTGATTCCAACACTTCCCTAACAATTCAATACTGTTTTTTTTTTGGTAGAATGATTTTTCTTTGGCCTTAAAATAAACCCAAGTTTCTTGATATCTAATCAATTCAAATCTCTATCCTCAGAGCATTATTTTAAGGTTTGCAAACAGTAAGAAGTCGGTAGTAGGCAGATTTAGTGAATAGGATTGAAGCAATTTGAAGTGTGATTCATGCAGTTTTGCCATCGTTTTGATTGACTTGTAACAGTACATTGTCTTGGTGATAGAAAACTTTCTTATGAATTTTTTTTTTTACATTTATTCTTCAAATGCACTAAATAAGTCCAAAATGAATGCAAAGTCATAAACAAATTATAGATAAATAACAATCTCCTTTTCCTTCTTTTTACAAAATGAAAAAAAAAAAAAGGGGGAAGTTTGCTTTTAAATTTAAATTTTGCTTACCCTTCATGAACCAACTCCTCAATGGCAATACATTCTGATACCAACTGTGGACATTCTGTTCGGATGAGGACATAATGTAAAATCGGCAGAAGATCATCAGCACCTCTAGAAATGAAACAGAGACGTACTAACATATGTCACACATAAACAAAATTAGAATACAGCAAATCACAAAGAATAAATTTGTTTTTTTTTAATTTGCAGTCAGAGAGAAAGCAATATACTCTAGGATAGCGATACAAAATAGCTTTAAAACTACCAATAACAATAGAAAACAAACAAATAAATAAATTAAATAAACATGAATATACATAAACGATCACACATATATGTATATATATGCATATATATGTGCATGTATGTGTGTACACATAGGTATATTTATAGATATATAAAATATTTATAGATATATAAAAAAAAAGGAAGGAAAAGATCTACCTTAAACCACTAACCTAGTTCTAAAACAGATCCTTTGTTCGATAAAATGCATGCCCATTGGCTGATAAGAAGGGGTGCGGTGGATACTAGAAAGCTGATTGGCTAACTAGAAATCCTCAACATATATAAAAACAAGAAGCAACCACAGAATTCGCGTATAAGTCTGACGAATCCTATAGTGGATGAAACGCAGAATATTCAGTGTATAATCACCATATATATTTTATAAATTACTAACTAGCTCTACCTACGTATTGAGCACTTTTGAAGTAAATACTTAAAGTTTACGCATAAATCTATACTTTCGTATATTAAATTTATGTGAGTAAATGAAGTAGTTATATATATATATATATATATATATACATTTTTTGTTGTACAAAATTTTCCTATGGCAATTAACACCATATTTATTTTTACTTAGCATGATGAATTAAAGAATAAAAATACTAGCTAACCGGTTTTGAATCTCACTCAACAGAGCAAAATCAAGGTTAAGAGAAAAAAAAATAACACTATGAGAATTACAGTAAGGCTAAACAGGGTAAAAATGTCCAAAGAAAAAAATCCTTGTCATTCTTTTATTAATTCATCATGCTTAATAAAAATAAATTTGTTTTTTTCATTGCCATAGTATATATATAGAATGAAATGAAAAAAATGAGGAGTAAAGTTACAAGGAAGTTTTACATTATCAGGTCAATAAAGATTATAGAAAAACGAAATAGGGAAGAAACTTCTTTAGGCCATTTTTCTTATATATATATATATATACTAGCAAAAGTACCCGTCGTTGACTGGGTTCAAAAACAGCCTACAGAAAATGGACTCTGATTTATGAAACTATGATAGGTTATGAAAAGGAAGGGTTGTAAAGAGATAGCTTCGAATTTGAGGGTATCAAAACCAAAGCAAAATATGATGAAAGTAAAAATAAAATAGATAAACTCCATAATTTATTATACCATACCTGTTCACACTGAAACACTTGTACGAGCCCTTTTCAAGTCTCACACAAAACACACATTCATATTTCAAGCTGTCATATACATACGCGCACACAAACATACGCGCCCACGTCCACACATGTACACATATTCACGTTCGCGTACATACACTCACATTCACGTATATATACACACACGCTTACGTATACACATGACTCGCGAACACGAACACACACATGGACGACGTCACTTCCGTTTTCTAAGGAAATACACATGCGCAAAAGACACTCCAGAAGCGAGTATAAAACATGGAGACAAGTTGTTTCTAATCCTCTTTTTAGGACCAACTCTCAACTGACTGGGTTCAAAAACAGCCTACAGAAAATGGACTCTGATTTATGAAACTATGATAGGTTATGAAAAGGAAGGGTTGTAAAGAGATAGCTTCGAATTTGGGGGTATCAAAACCAAAGCAAAATATGATGAAAGTAAAAATAAAATAGATAAACTCCATAATTTATTATACCATACCTGTTCACACTGAAACACTTATCACAATATTCTGTGGATCTATATTAAAAAACCTTGTTAAACTTTGTGACATATTTCCATTCTATGGAGGTCAGGCGTGAACGAACACTTCATAATTTTATTATACTATATTTCTTCAAACTGAAACATAATTATCAAAGTATACTTATGCAGATACATATGAAAAGTCTTTATTAAAGTTTGTGCTTATTTCTATTCTATGGAGGCCAGGCGCGAACGCAGACCTCACAATTTTATTATACTATCCCTATTTGAGTTAAAACATACTTATCAAAGTATTCTTATGTACATCTATATCAAAAACACTTGTAAACGTTTTTTTTTTTTTAATTTTTAAATTTTTTATTTCCATACTTTGTGGACCAGGCGTGAACACAGATCCTACAATTTTAATGAACCACTGTTCTGCCAGATCAAACATACCCATTCCTGTGTCTCGATACATCTTCTATCATATGTAATCAGTTTTTTAATATTTTTTATATTATAGATATAAAGCTGAACGTCAGTGTGTGTGTCTGGTCACAATTCATCATATTTTGCTCTAGTTTTGATACCCCCAAATTCGAACTAATCTCTTTACAACCCTTCCTTTTCATAACCTATCATACTTTCATAAATCAGAGTCCATTTTCTGTAGGCTGTTTCTAAACCCAGTCAACGACGGGTACTTTTGCTAGTATATCTATACACACACATACATAATGTGTGAGAAAGAGAAGGAACTCACATATTTGGAATCATCATTTCTCCATGTGTGGACATGACAGAGGTTTCTTTGGTTTGCTGGTGTTCAGTAATACACTGACAAATTTTACGCGTTGCCCGAACTAAAATTAAAAGAAATATGCAACTTTCTTTATTATAATATTAATAAAAAGAACTTCACTAAAAAATACATAGGTATACTGAACATGTAGAAATGATGAAAAAGCTATGTTGAAGGGTACTTTTACTTAACATATATAATGTTGTCAACAAAAGACTGAAAAATTGTTTATTATGAAACATGCTTTATTTTGTTCATACATATCAGTAAAATTTATGTATATGCAAATTCAGGAAAAATATTTCTTTTATATCTGAAATAGCATTACACACAAGGAGGATTATTCAGACTTAGAGAAAATGCAAAAAGAAAGAGGAAAAAAAAGGAATGAAGGACAAGAGGGAAGAAATTGAACTTTAGTGACTTTTTTTTTTTAGAAGAGTTAAAAACATTTATATCAAATGTTTAAAATTTTTAATTTGTCAGTGAAAAGGTTTTAGTTCTATATTAACGATTTTCCTATAATTATTTATAACTAGTCGTATCCGGCCACATGTTGCTGTGGCTCAGTTTGTGTAAATGAAACCTCCGGCACCATAAATATCAAACAATTTTTACAAAAAAAGAGTAAAAATGAAGAAAAAAAAAAGGTTACCACAAAGTCACAAAGGAAGGAGACAAGAACAGACTAAGCAGAGATGGAAACTTTAAGAAAGCAAGAAAGAACTAATCAAACTAAAAGAGAAAACTTGAAAAAAAATATATAGAATTGTAAGCTGTAAGTAGAGTTGTAAGTAATTTTGTTTGATTTGTTTTCTTTTTCCCTTACTGTCAAATCTTTTGTTTGTGGGCCATATTTTTAGTTGCTAAAGTGTGTTTTGTGGAAACCTTAGGTCAACATGAATATTATTTTTAATATTAGATAAAAATACTAGCATGATGACTGTTATTCTATTTAAGACAAAGTTCCATGCTCAGCTACCAAAGCAATAGCTTATTAGGTTTTAAGTAAGAAGTTAAAATTAAATATGTGGAAATGAACACATTTTATTTTTGTAAATTGCTATTCGAGCTGTTCAAGGATTAACTTTTGGCTGAGAATACTAAATGTTTCCAGTTTTATTTTATGATTACTAAAGCTTTAAAATTTGGAAAACAAATTAGCTTGAGGACTGAAATAAATGTTTAACCTATTATAACACATGAAAAAAAAAAACAATGCATAATGAGTTTAGTAAGTACTAGTTAATCAACCAAGAACCACATCACTCTATATAAAAGCATATAAGATATTAACGGATACACACTCAAGACTCAAAAACAATGCTTTGAATTCAGAAACAGAGGATGTAGATTACAAAGAATTTGTCTGTAGACAGTCTAAACGTTGCTGACAGAATTCTGATAATGAATAAAATGTCCCAGGTATGGAACATAAGTTAGCTATAAAAAGTTCATGACTGAACTTTTGATGGTTCAGTTTATGAACAAAAGTAGCTTAGAAAATAATGGGAATTAGAAGTAATAAGTGAATAAAAAAAAGTGCTTGTGATAGATAAAAGGGCTGCTGAAGATAAAAAAAAAATAAGCTCAAACAGTATTGTGATAAAAAGTG
This sequence comes from Euprymna scolopes, assembly GCF_053919585.1. Taxonomy (NCBI): domain Eukaryota; kingdom Metazoa; phylum Mollusca; class Cephalopoda; order Sepiida; family Sepiolidae; genus Euprymna; species Euprymna scolopes. Next base: position 81,263,009 of record NC_136482.1, on the reverse strand, counting down.
GAAATTGAAATAATTGTTATGTGATTAAGTTGGTGCACAAATAATGCCTTTAACCTTTCGGATAAGGTGTCAACCGTAACTGTCTTATATAATCTTGCTAAAAGGTGGGTGAGCAATTAAGAGACAAATGGGGTCATAATTATCTCGAATAATCTTGTCAAAGGTGGCTAAAACAGTTAAGAAATAAAGGAGTCATAAACTAAAACAAAAGATTAGATTAGTTGTTTCGAATAATCTCGTCATGCAGAGCTGAGTAATTAAGAGACATAAGTCATAGGACTGGACCAAAGGTTATACTAACTTATTTAGTCAAAGAATTTCGGAGAGGAAATTTAAAAATAAATTATTTGAGTAGTCTGCGAGAAAATATATCAAGCATAAGGAGAAATATATAATGGACTGATGTAATATGTGGAGGAAATTTGAAGATTATTTAAGAAAATGAGGGGGGGGACTGGAACAACAAAAAAAGTAACAAATAAACCTAGTTATACAATGAACAGTATAACATATTTGTCATTAAGATTGGCAGTTTATTGCTAAAATAAAAATATCCTGTTTCAGTTTGATGAATTTAAAGATGCAATACCAGCAAACATCAAAAACTATCCAATGGCATATGGATTTAGTCTTGCCTCAATTTGCATAGCTTTGTAAAATTGAAAATTTTTGACAATGAACCTGAAGCATTTAGACACCTACTCTGTAAAATAGAAAAATTATTCTAAAAAAATAAAGTAGAAAAATTGTATTCTTGTTAGTGAAACATTTAACTGAGCTTTTTACCCTTTCAACATATTAAGACGTTGTCTTTAAATATTTTGAGAAATATGTTGGAATTTCTTTTCTTTTTGTTTAATTAAAATGGAAAAAATAGAAAAGAAAAGGAAGGAATTTCTGATCAGAAAAAAAACCGTAAAATTAAGGGGACATTTTCTTTGGATTAATTTGTTCATATTTTTGTGAACATGAGTTTTTTTTTTCTTGTTTATTTATTTTACCTCAGAGCAGATTCTAAATTCGTCAAAAGAATTTTTTTTCAGCATGTAAAAGAGTAACAGTGTGGACAGTTATATGCAAATACAGAGCTGTGAGCGTAAGGAAAAAGAAGACTCTAAAAAGGAGAGAGAACATTTGAGGGATGTCACGAGAGAATGAGGAAATAAATGTTGTACAAAAAAAACAAAGCGAGTTGAAATTCTTTTCTATTCTTTGTCTGCTTTGCAACTGAGGCTACAACATTGGTTCCCAGACAACATTACATGTGTATGTGCCTGTGTAAAGACAGGATAATGTAAAAACAACTTTGATGATGTGCAAATCATTAGTAGTAAAAACATATTTAAAATAATTTGGAAAATGCTTAATTATCAAGAAAATCAAAATAAAGAAAAAGACACTGACTGCTCATGTGTATGGAGGGGGGAGGGGCAGGATATTATTCTTTCATGAAAAAATGTCTCCCCTAATTTCATTATGAATTGTTTGAAGTCTTCATGGCATCATTTTCAGAGAGAACTATCATCAGAATAAAAAGGAAGACAAGATAGGAAAAACAAAAAAAAAAAAATGGAAAAAAAGAGAGGAAGAAAAAAAAAAAACGAAAATTCAGATAAATAGCAATGAAAAAATAGAGGTTAAACTCTGGTGCTTTGGAAGAAATGGACATTTTTTTCCCCCCTTCTTATTTTCTTTTTCTTTGTCCAATTTCAGCTAATGTCAACAACAAAAAAAAAAGCGAAGAAAGAAAGCAAAACAAAAAAGGACAACTCAAGACTTCCTTTACCTATTTTAAAACCACAACAGGCAACATTCTTTCTACTTTCTTCTTTACCCACCCCCATCAGTCAAAGAAAGACTTCTTTTCCCTCTGCTATTAAATTAGTACTTGTTGATTAAGCTAGCAGTATTACTTCTGACTGCGAAGATAAGAACTCCTTCATTTTTCTTTAATTTATGACCAGCAGAGCTAGCCGGCATTTTTTAAAAGTTACTTGCATGACTGATTACAAAAGTATGAGAGGAACTGACTTTATATATAAGATTAAAAAACTGATCCTACAAATTTTGGGTTTCTTTGAAACATTTTGTGACTCATTAAAATGTGTCTTAATATTATGAAACTCACCTAAGTTGCATACATGGTATGTGTGTACCAGTGAAGTACTTGTTTAGAAGAGTATTGTATTTGCAATAAAGATTTTATAAGTACTTGCCTGTTTAAATGTTCAAAAAGATGACAGTTATTCTTGCATAACTTACCAAGGCATTCCATCTTTACTAACGGTGCTGTGTAATCCTTGACAGAACAAAGTTCCAAAACAGCCGATTTGTAAGGATAATCAGGTGCAGAGGAAGAATTTTCAAGACAAAGTTCTGTCGCAATGCCTAAATCTTTTGGGGCAGTTTTCAAGTGTTCTGTCATCACTTTTGCTGCTTTCAATTCCTCTTCATGGTATACAATTCTGCAGAAAAAAAATTAGATTTTCTTTTATACTTCTTTGATTTCGAAATATAATGGACTATACAACACCTTGAAAAGTAAATTTAACACTTAGTTACATATTAATTAAGACAAGCAAAGCATGAGTTATCTCTCCCTGTTATCAATATTACTTGAATAATGTTAACAATCATTAGTCATAATTTTTGTTGGATTTTGGAGAAAATTAATGGGGTTACATTTTAGATACTTGTGAAAAAGTGCAATTATCAATCATTTAAAAAGGAGTATTTTCAATCTTTCTAGGGAAAAACCAAAGATTTCCTGGGTCACCAATACTTGTTTCATATAAATAATCATTAATCCTAATTTTTGGTGGATACAGAGCAAAAATTTTTTGAAGGAAATTTAGATATTTGCAGAAAATTATCACTTTAGAGTTCTCCCAATATATACATGTCAGTTAGTTTTCTGTGTTCATGATCATATATCTTCTACTTTTTTATTCTTTTGTTTGTGTTCTGATACTTTGTTTTTCAGCTCACAATCAAATTTTTTTATCTCTGTTTTTCCTCTCGTTTGACTAGATTTTCAACTAACTATTGCATTTTGTACTTTAAATGAAAAATAAAAAAATTTTAAACGTCAAAACTCCTTACCAAGTTGCACCAACTCCTCTCAATTTAAACTGTAATTCACAACACCAACTCTCAATGTTTATACTTTCTATCGGCTGTTTAAAACTCGACTGTTCTCTTCAAATTGTTCCTTTCATCACCATTATTCCCCTCATATGTGAATTCCTGCCATATGTTTATAAAGAACCCCTCATTTTTCTAATAATTTTTGTAATTTATATTAATTTTGGCAGGACATGTAAATACGTAATATTTTCACCTGAAATGTATTGGTTTAAAAGATCACTAACATAATTAAACACTGAATATTTTTTATATAAGTAACAGGTATAGGTAAAAAATAGCAACTTGTGTTCATTTAATCATATACAATGAACAGTTTACAATAGATATTGTTTCCATCTACTATTATACTAAATGTGACTTAGTCAAATGTTTGTTCCCCTAAACGTTTTTCCTATATAATTTTATAACATAAAATACATGCTAAAGTGTACTTTAGTTCTGGAATTGTGCTAAAAAATGGTTTAATGGTTCTAATTAGCTGTAATTTATAATTAACTGAACAAATCACTTATTTCATTCAACTATCTAAATATTTCATTCACTATTTTGAGTCATCACTCTCTAATATTTCTTCCTGGTGCCACCAGATCAGGCTGTCTGAAGATGGTAGCTTCTTGACCTAAAATGCACCAAACATTAATGTTATTATTTTTTTCCCTTCCTTTTGCAAATATCAATTTATGTTCTGCAAAGTCAAAAACAACAATTTTCTTCTACAAAACAACCAAACTAAATACACTGAATAAATATTTGAAGATAAAACTTTTCCAAAATTAATGAATTTGGCATTAAATAATAGGAAAAGAATTTTGTTTTTTTCACAAAGGCATCACCACTTATCAAGGCCAAGAGGCCACTTGAGGATAAGGGTTAAGAGTGTACAGTAGTCAATTGGACAATATAGTAATCGTTAGTAATGGAAATTCGGTAAAGTTGTTAACTTATATGGAACAGCTCATCAAAAACTTGTTTACGTTAGACTTGAAGACAACCATATTGTAGAAACCAGGAAAACCGAAGACAATTCCATAGGCGTGCAATTCTAAGAAAGAAACTTTGTTCGTGGAATCTACGTTTAGGTTTATCACAGATAAAAAGTTAGGGAAATTATTGATAGTGTTTTCTGCTAGACGGGTGTTTCTTGTGAAAGTTTGAAGCTCAGTTGAGCACTTGCCATGAAAATAATGATAAAGCAGAGACAAACTTGCAACATCTCTTCTGTGAGTAAGAGGTTGCAGGGAGGAGAAAAAGACATTCCCTACAAGGCTACAAAGTCTATTTTGAATGCTATCAAGACAGGATGTCCTTTCTAGCAGCTCCTGCCAAGATGTGGCAACAGTACTCCATCCTTGGATGTATCTGGCTCTTATATAGAGAATTGCATCAGCAGTGAGTTATCTACTGGATCGATAGAAGGATCCCACCATTTTTCCAGTGGTCTTAGGAACGGATTTAATGTATGCGTTCCATTTAAGATCAGGAGTAAAGGTCAAGCCAAGAAGCTTGTCAAAACATGAGGCCTCCCTAAGACGAGAGCCATTCATTTCAATTGATGCCAGATGGGGATCAGAGCATTGATGATGTAAAGATAGAAGCTTGGTTTTAGATGCATTAAAAGTAACCAGCCACTCCTTTCCCCATTGTACGTGATCAAGATCAGAGGAGAGAGAATTGGAGAGAACTTGGTCGTTTACTGTCTTAGATGTGCTACCATAGATGGTAGTGTCGTCAGCAAAAATGTCTACGAATTATGTTAGGATGTGATTTGGAAGATCATTAATGTAGATCAGGAAAAGAGTTGGGCCCAGGATGGACCCCTGAGGGACTCCAGCATTTATAATGTGAGCTTCTGATTTTTGCCCATCAACTACTACTCTTATTAACCTATCAGAGAGAAATGATTTAATAATTGAGAAGACATTTCCAGCTATACCATAGCTGGAGATCTTGTGAAGTAAACCTTTATGCCATACTCTATCAAAGGCCTTTGATATGTCAAGAGCAATTGCCCTAGAAAGGTTGCCTCTGTCGAGAGATTCGCTAATCCTATGAGATATAACTGTAAGCACATCTGCTGTAGATCTAGCAGAACGGAAACCATATTGCATATCACTAAGAAAGTTATTCTTGCTGAGATGGTTGATTACTTCTCTATTTAACACTAATTCCAGCAACTTACTCATGATGCACAGGAGACTTATTGGCCTGTACTGAGAGGGAGATGAGTAATCACCTGAATTCTTAAATACAGGGGATACTGATGAGATTTTCCAGGGTAATGGGAAGCAATTCTACTTAAGACAATGTTTAAACAGTTTTGTAAGGATGGGCACTATATATATATATATATATATATATAGTTGACATTTGTAAAACAATCAAACCAAACAGCATGAATATATTTGAAGATATAAAGTAGCATTAAATAAACTGAAAGAATAAAACAAAACTAAACTTTCTTAATATTTCTTAATGTCTCCGTGGACATTTAAAGAAAAATGATATTTTTTTCAGCATAACATCTAATTTATATACATTCACACCACAAACGCATGTGAACTTCTACATAAGAAAAAAATTAATAATAATAGTTTAATCTAGAATCTCTAAGCTAATATGTTTTATAGTGTCTACCAAGCTACAGTCCCTGTCCCATCATCAGTATTGCAACCCTGTACCTGTTTTATAAGTACCTTTATGGAATGTACTCAAATGAACTTGCTGCACTTGTGTTCTCAATATAAATACTACTGACCAACCCAACAAAGTCCCATCCCTCCACTGTGGAGATCCTAGATGGTGAAAAGCTACTTTAATAGCATCTTTCCTTGAACGGTTTGTTTTTGGAATTTTCTCCCTGTTCAGTTTCTTCGACTGTAGAACGTGAAAATTTAAATGTAATGTGAACAAATATCTTACTACACTTAGGATTATCTATGAGTGTGGCCCCTAATTAACAGTAGCTCCCCTTACATCTCAGTGACAATCTGCCTAGTTTAGGGTGAAGATGAGTAAAAATAAATACTTTTCTATAACAATAATAATAATAATAATAATAATAATAATAATAACAATAATAATAATAACAATAATAATAACAATAATAATAATAACAATAATAATAATAATAATAACAATAATAACAATAATAATAATAACAATAATAATAATAACAATAATAACAATAATAATAACAACAATAATAATAATAACAATAACAACAATAATAATAACAAAAATAATAATAACAACAATAATAATAACAACAATAATAATAACAACAATAATAATAATAATAATAATAATAATAAGGATAAATAAAAGTAAAAAGACTAATCATTTTCAATTATTTATATATTAATACAATAGCATGTTTGTTATTTTCTGTGTCACGCTTACATACGGGTTGTGTAATTGTTATGTACTTGGATTTCTTGTAATAAATAATTTTTGGTTTCAGTTTCAATTATATCTGATGGTACCCAAGTCATTTAATTTTTTTATAAAGAAGTTTCCTAAGTATTCTTCATAATTTTGGTTTCAGTTACAGCTGATGGCACTTAGGTCATCCATTTTTTTATATATAATTTTACCAAGAATTCCTCAAGTTTTGATTTCAAATTCGATTATAGCTAATGGCACTCTTATAATCTATTTAAAAAAAATAATTTTATCAAGAATTCTTCATAAGTTTTAGTTTCGGTTTTGATTATAGCTGAAGGAACTAAAGTTAAGTTTGAGATTCGGTTTCGATTCAAGCTGATGAACCTAAGTGATATAGATATATTTTTTATTTTTGAAATCACAACTTTATAATATATAAAAATCGATAGAACATTAACTTTATAATAATATATATGAAATCTGCAAGAATTAAAACATCATATTTAAGCGTACTTTCGTGCTAGCTTAGATGAATACTTTTGCAGTTTTAACAATAATATCAGAGCATCTCCATTTACACTGAACATTTACAGAATGCCAACAATATATTATATATGAATGAGTCCCCTGTGAAATTTCCACAAGTCCTGCTAGTGTAAGATGAATATATTAACATATGTCACAGTTTATGACTTTTAAAATGAAATCACAGTAGAACAAATAGTGGTAATCATTGTGGCCCAACAGGTCACAGGCACATCTAGTATTAATTAAAGAGGATTGATTTGCTAAGAAGCAAACAAACTAAATATTTTATTCATCAATGACCTTTCAGTTTTAAATTTCACCCTTCAAGCCTTTCGTCTATGTAATATGATGAGCTGAATAACTGACCTGTATAATAAAATCAAATGCGGCCACACTGGACGGAAGAATTTGTCCTCAATGAAAGCATAACATTGATCTCTACCCTCAGCTGATCCAAGTTCTTCATAAGCCATTGCAAACATTTTCACTAACCGTTCCATATATAACAAAATGTCTTTTGTAAAATTTTGCAGGTGCCGTTTGTAGGCATCAATCGTCAGCTGCTCCAACCGAACCTCTGGATCGTCCTCAGATTTATACAAAGATTGTTCAGAACTGTCCGATCCGTCTTCACTATCCTCACTATCACTTTTAACGTTAGTATCAATTTTGGAATTTTCAAACATTTGTAGAGCGTTGTCGATGTCATGACTCAACTTAGATTCCATCTTTTTCCCATCAACATACGCCGTTTTCAATTGATCTTTTGTGGAGATAATGGCGTCACTCAAAGGGTCTTCAGAGAAAGTTGACATTTCTAGGTCCTTGTTTTTAGTTGTTATGCAGTCTTGATGTGAGGTGTTAGAAATTGATTTATTTTCTGAGACTTTTGAAAGAATATTCGGATCTTGTTTTGGCAAAGAGTGAGTTGAACTCTTCCGACGATTTCTTGAAGCAGTCTGTGACATATCTAATGGAACGGTCACATCGTTCAATTCATGAAGCCTGCTTTGGGTCAATTTCAATAAGTTACGACACAACTTGTGCTGGTATTTTTGAACCATCATGGATAGGGGGTGATCCACACACCTAGAAAATAATATAGAAAATTTAGAACAGAAAAGATTTAAGAATAAAGAAAAGAATAACAAATAAATGGATGGATTAGTTTTCATTCAAATTGAAAAACAAATAGATTTAAGTTAATCATGTTGTTAAGTGGAAAGAAACGACATAAACATTATAAATATAATTATAGGTATATATTAACCTTATTATTTGGATTCTTCGGACTGCTGTTCTCATCTTGAGTGTCATTTTCATAACGTTTCAGTCGATGTAACCTCCGATCTTCTTCAGGTGTATATCTTGTTGAACTCAGGAATGTTTCTGTTGAACTCAGGAATTTGGACGAAATTTTGCACGGAACCCTTCATTTACTTCAAAAGGGTAGCATGTTCTCATTCCATCATCAATGACTGAATAGAAGTCCTAAGTAATTCGCAATTGTTTTTTTCGGTCGCCCACACAGTATTTTCAATCTTTCTCGAAGAAAACTAGACCTATCACAAAGACCCCTGGTGCAGTGATTAGAGTACTTGGAAAAAATCAATTGTAAAATTGATATTCTCTTGAAGGTTAAAGGTTCAATTCTCAGTATGGGCGACCAAAAAATACAATTGCGAATTATTTAGGACCTCTATCTAGTCATGGCTGACGGAATGAGAGCATGCTACCTCCATGAAGTAAATAAAGAGTTCCATTCGAAATTTCGCCTAAATTTGCAAGTTCAACAGAAACTTTCCAGAGTTCGACAAGATACACTTAAAGAAGGTTGGAGGTTATATCAACTGAAACATTGTGAAATTGACACTCAAGATGAGCACAGTAGTCTGAAGAATCCAAATAATACAAATAACCAATTGTCATTTCAAAAATTCAAATACCTTATTATTATCTAATATATTGTAAACATGCACTGTATAGTATATTTTGGAGGTGTCTAGAAATGACAGATGTTGTGGATGATAAATGCTTGGGCAAAGGAAGGGAGACAAAGAGAACTGAAAATGTCTCTGGCTAGAGTTCGATCACTCATGAGATATTTTTGTTTAAAATAAGTATCTCGTTGAATTGGGAATCATGTTGGGATTGACTTGTTTGAGAAAAATGATGTCCAAGATTATCTGTAGATAACCACCTACAAATAGAAACTGTACGGATGTTATCTTTATTGGATATCTGGAGTAGTCAACTTCTGGGTGGTTGAATGGTGACCACTAACAAAGGATAGAATCAGTCAATCAGTCAGGGGTGTAAAGATTTCAAATGATTACCATTTAAAAAAAGGGGGGGGCATAACTCTTTATTTGTTCATATAGTTATATATTTTGATTTGAAGAAAAGAAATATTTAAAAAAATAAAAGTCAAATAAATTGCAAATAAATATATTATTTGGTTACCTGTGATACTATAAACTGCCCCCTCCCACACCAAGAAACTAGATTAATCAGGATAGTTATATAAGTATACAGGTGACCCCAAAATACCGTCCCTGCATGCACTTTTTGCCATTTCTACGTTAATCGTTCTCATTTTGCAGATGTTACATTTGTGATCCTGTAGTTGGAGATCACATTTAACTTGTAATCCGGAGCGCTAATGGGTTACAACAATAGAGAATGTGAGAAAAAAGTGACAGTGCTTGACAAGAAATATCAGAGTTAGTCTTAGGTGAGCCCTGAACTTCAGAGATGAGAGGTTTAGCTCGGACATAGAAACACTTATTACAAAACACTAACGGCACACACACACATCTGTGTCCAACAGTCATCTTTATACAGTATTCATATCTGTGTGTTGTTTTTATCATGTATGTAACTTGTCATTTATGGCTCTGTGCTCTGCACTGACTACACTAAAATCCCAACACAGCCAATAAGAAAATAGGTATGAACCATGCCATATGCGTTTGGGATATCACAATATACTAAAAAAAACTATTGAATTCATTTCAGACAATGGATTTCAATGGTGGAAATTACATGAAAAATAATGCTTAGATGATTGAAGCTATAGTTCATTTTATTTTTTTTTTTTAAGTTAAGCTAACATTAAGGGGGGGGGCTCTTAAACTGATTAAAATTTGCTCAAACTTTGAGAATTTGTATAATTATGCATTTTTTTAAAATGATTTTATTATTATTAACATCAGAGGTTAAATATAATTAGAGAGGGAGAGGCCTCTCTTTAAAAATGTCACAAATAAAATAGTTGAAATTAATCACAATCATAAAATCAAAAGTCATCTTAGTTAACATAACAATTCCAGCTATGTCAGGAAGAAGATAATTAAAGAAAAACCAGGTACATCCTACCTTAACTTACATCTCCATAATTGGATCTAAATGAAAGCTTACCGAAATGTATTCTGTATAACTTCTTTCATCAAGATCGAATTCTTGGGGTCTGCAGATAATTTCTGTCTTGATTCTTGAAGCCATCTCTATAAGAAAAAATGATTTTAAAAAGTTAAAAAAAAAGAAAGAGAAATTCCACTTGCTACTTTATTCATTAAAAATGGAAATGAAATAAACCATTAACATTTTTATTTTCAACAAAACAGAAAAACTGATAGAAAGAAGGCATTTAATATTAAGGCAAAGAAACAAATACATAGAAATTAATTCAAGACGAAAGAGATGTCCTTGAAGACCTCAAATATTTTTATTGGTCAAAAATCTTTAGAAAAATTCTTCAACTTACTCAAATTTAAGAGAAAATTTCCAAGTACATACATATAAATGTAGGCCTTATCATAGTCATTTATGTGTGCCTGTTGCTGCATGGTGACCACATATAGCTCTCCTTCCTCACCCCGACAATTATAATTCAAATATAGCATCGAATACACTGAATGCCTAGCTCTCAGTTTGTATCTAATATGGCATAAGTTGCAATGCACATTTAGTGAGAAATATTCAAACAAATCTAAAATTTTACATATTTACAAACAAGGCACACTGCCAGTTAGACATAAGAGACTACTATCTGGTGCCATGTATACAGAGACACTATGTAGAGAGTTGAGCAGCAAGATGCTTGTTCACTATATATATATATATATATATATATATATATATATATATATATATAAACAGACATAACTCTTGAAAAAAACATATATAAACAGACATATAACTCTTGAAAAAAAAAATTAATCGCTGGTAATGCATACGATATATAACTGCTATCAAAAAGGCAGATTTTTAAATCGTTGCTTAAAATACTTGCCATGCCTAGAAATACTGAAGAGTCATGATATAGTTAAATATCTGTCTGTGACTGATTTTATATATATATTTGTAAATAAATATTTTGTCAGCTTGCTGAAAAAACGTGTGCGTATCTTTTGTATTGTTGACTATGTAAATGTAATTTTTATAAAATTGAGACTTTTATAGATACTGTTAAGCTGAAACAGTTCTAAGATAAAAATGATTAGCTTGGCTTGGCACAGTTTGGAAGTATCAGAATTGCAAATAATTCATCTCTGCTCTAGAAACACCTTATTGAATGAATCAGAATGCTTTATTCTTATTTTTAGAAATTAAAATTTGGAAAATTTATTGAGCTAATTGTATAGAAGTTTACCTAGGTTGAAATTTATTACATGATCATATATATATATATATATATATATACTTTTATGTAATTTGTGTATTTATTAGTGGTCACTGAATATATAATGGGGTAACAGAATTTACTACCTTTTGTTTACATATTATATATTTAATGTGGCCGGCATCAAGAACATGAATTTAATATAACGGATTTGAATATGCATTAAAAATGCTCATCATCCTTAATGTAACCTAATTTCAACTGAAATACATGAAAAAAAAATCTAAAAGGTTAATGTCAAAGATTTTTAGTTTTTAACTTCAAACAAATGATTAGTGGGTTAATGGAATCCTTTGAATGAATACCATTATATAAGAGATGGATGGTTTTACTAAAAAAAAAATAAAATAAAAACTGGGTAGAGAAGGTGGTCTTTGTATACCTCCACCAACCCCTAGACCAAAATTTATTTTTTCAAAGACATGTTTTTTCAAGTAAGTCATTTTTTATAAATCTGTTGTTGTAGTCATTTGCTTTTCTTATTTTTTTAAACTATCTTTAAAAAATTAAATAAAGAAAAATTTTTAAAGAAAAAAAAAGATTCTGATAGATGTAATTTATGTATTATTGTAATATTTTATGAAATTTACAGTTAATAATTTATTTGCAAATCCCCTGATAAAACTTCAATGCCAATCATGAAATATTAATCATTAATGAGTCAATAGAGATAACTTCAATCACTCAAAATGACATTTATTTAGACAACACACAAAACTTAAAAAGTATATAAAACGTTTCTTTTAATGTACATCTTGGAAATATCATACTTGCAAACACAATATTTTTTAGTTTCAGTGAAAATTTAAAAGAATTATTTCCTATTAAAAGTTGATCAGCCGCTATGGAGAAAAAATCTTAATGCAAAGTTGATATTTAAAAATTCATAAAATCCTTACCACATCAAGTTCATAATCCAGGATTTTTTTATAAATCTGTCGTTGTTGTTGATCATCTTTGGAGAGATCCATAGAGAAGGAAAAACGCCTATCAGATAAAAGTAACCGCACAAATTATATAAGACTTGATTAGGTAATCTTACAGTACAGTTAACAGACAAAAAAAAACTTTTACCAAACGCATTAAATTTTTTTACTAACCTCTAAGAGAGAGTCAATAGGTTAGCTGTACCTACTCAGTATTGCCAGGAAATCTTTTTTAATTTCATTTCACTTTTTTTTTGCTTTTATTTTGTTTTTTAAACTATCTTTAAAAATTTAAATAAAGAAAAATTAAGTAAAAAAAAAGATTTGCAAAGTTAGATGTCAGTATTAAAATACTGTAATACTTAAATTTAACTCACAACAGCTTTTTATTTTTGCTTATTATGTTATTTATAAATTATTAACCAAATCAAATTGTTATAAAGCTATAACTAATTTTGTTAACATAATCCTGTTTTAAACTTTTAATACATGAAGATTCGTTAATAATTTTAAAATAAAAAAAAAATAAATTTAAATAGCTGACTTGTTTAAGGAGAATCCAGAATACAATATAGCAGATTTAATTTCATAATTATTTTTTAATAGTATTTTTTTTAAAGTTGATTTGCATATTTTATGTTATTGTATTTTTTATTTCAATACTAAATAAAAAATAATAATGATGAGATATACAAACACAGAAAAAAATGAGCATAGAATTTTAATAATATAGAGATCTGGACCATTCATAACAATAAAAGTCTGGTTTTAATCAATATATGCCCATATGTCAGTTAATGTATTATAACTATGATCTCAAAGCTGTAGCTTCCACCTCACCCATCCTTTTATAAAACTTCACAAAAGAACATCATATAAGTAATTCATATGGTTTTTCAGTAATATTTTTACTTTTTTCAAATAGCTCAGAAAAATAGTTGTTTTATCTCAGAGAAAACACTTTACAGATTTAAAAATAAGCTATAAAAATAGAAATAGAGACGAGATAAGATCAAAATTTAATATTAAGAGCTGAAACACCTTCTTGAACTTGTTAATAACTGCAAATCTTAAATAAGTACAAATCATTTTAAAATAATTTAAATCTATATAAAAAAATGTTCTGATGAATTCTGAAAACAGACATTACACAACTGAAATTATAGGCCTTGATGCTGATCAATTTGATGAAGCTAAAAATCTTGAATGATTTGAAAATAATTAATTTGTTTATACTTTAACAATTTATACAATTGTAACTCATTTATTTGTAGTTTAAACTTGATTAAAATTAAAAGATACAAAGTTTTATTCTGATGGCTTTAAGGTTCCCTAAGGAACTTGTTTCATACAAAAGGTAAATATTTAATAGCCTATGTTACTTAGTTCATTACACAGGATCCTTGTTTCAAATACCAGTGATATAATTGTACCAGACAGTTTTTTCACAAAAGTCTTTTTATGATAACGTTTTGATAAATTTAATGTTTTGCAAAGTTGTCTTCTTACCGTGCTGCTTGTTGTTCCAAAAGTTGTTGTCGTTCTTTCATCTTTTTCGCTAACTAATGAATCAATTAAAGTATAAACAAATCATGAAGACACAAAAAATGCTTGATACAAGAAAACAATTTAGTATTTTGTTTTGTAAAGTATTGTATATGATGGAATAATGTGAGCCATTCAACTCAGGTTAGATTGTTTGAATTAAAAGTGGATTTGCAAAGTCAGTCAAATACAAAAAAAAAAATACAAAGACAAAAATCACTAATCAAACACTTTCTGCTCACTTTATCTCCTCCTTTCTTTATATATATATATATATATATATATATATATATATATATATATATATATATATATATATATATCCTCATCCCTTTTAGTGTTATTTAGAATTAGACTTCCTTTAAAAAGAAAATACAGAAAAATCTTTATGCTATACATACTTATCACAAAATGAAGATGTCATATTTCAAAAATCAGATCAATTGATCAAATAGTTTTTTTTATATCTATAGAAAATTATTTTGTCCGATTTTTAGTGATTTTAAGAGTGAATTGTAGCAATTACAAGGTTAATTTGGATCTCAATAATTTGAATTGAGTTGTCAGTCTTTGAATTTAAACACATTCCAAAATCATGGCAGCTCCTGGTTCTCCCATATTGCTCATCATAAGATTTGATTTTCTTAGTTAAAAAAAAACAAAAAAACTTCAATCATTTTATGTGATTTTTGGAATATGACATCTTCATTCTGTAATGGGTGGGTACATCATAAAGATTTTCCTGTATTTTCTGTATTTTTTGTTTTTATTTATTAAGCCGAATTCTAAATACGTACTACTTATGGTTTTATTGCCGTTTGTTAATGATAGACTATTCTTATATTTTTATTGTTTTCTTTTCTTACATTTGACTGTGAATAAACTGAGAGTGATAGAAATGATATAAGAGTGCAGGGAAGGAGGACAAACAAAATATGAGAGAGGAAGAGAGTGCTAGGCTGAAACTTAAGAGATGCATTACTTTAGGAGTTAATAGCAAATTAAGGCTAATGAGAACAATTAAAATCAAGTTTTTTTTGGGGGGAGGGGGGTCGAGTATAATTCAATTGCAGAACCAAGGAATATTTAAGAATATTTTTTCTGTGACTAAAATTTATAAAAAAAACACCTTCGAGAAACAAATGTTAACACAACTTCAGTATAATAATAGATATAAATAAAAGAATGTCAAACTAATTCATTGTACTAATCCAAATTAATGAGCTGATTCAGACAAACAGTTCAGTAAAAGGTTGATACCAAAAAAGTGATCAATATCATGAGGATAGAGCTGGTATTAATCAAAATAATTGGTGTCTGGGTTGAATCTACTCAATGATTCAGAGTATCATGCTAAAAGTATTCACCAGTTAGGGTAAAGCATGTAATAAAAATAGACTAACTTATTGTGTCAATTACTTCAAACATATCAAGGAATTAACTATAAGAAGAATTATGACATAAGATTGAGGGGGAGAGTATCAAATAAGAAATAAAGGATGAATTAGAAATAACCAAAGGATCAAAATCTGTTTGTACCTTTGAAAAGAATGAAAAAATATTAATAAATTTTATTATTTGAACTAAAAATGTTTTTACTGCTTGGTTACTTCAAACTAATCTGGTATAAATAGGGAGGAGAATATTAAATAAATAGACTATAAACTGAATAAAAGATTGAAGGATACAGCTTCTTCTCTAGCTTTTGCAATTGCAATATTTTCAGCCATTTTCCTCTGAATGGTTAAACTCTGAAATGATAAAAATATCAACATAAAATTTTCTTATAAAAAAATTATTTTATACATTTAGTATTTACAGATATATTATTCTTTGTTTATAGCAAGACATCTCAGCTTATTTTGTTTTACCATGATATTTAAAGTAATCTTTTTTTTTGCTTTAACCAAAAATATTTTCTGTGGTCTTGTATAGAATGCAATGTCATATTCAGTTCTATTTGTTTTTAGCCCTCTTTATATGTTCAGGTGTTAAACTGAGTTATTCAGATATCGTAAAACAAGCAACAATCAAAATTCCCCCATAAGGTTTTTGTTTAATATTTATAATCATTTGTTTATTTTCAAATAATATTGAAATAAAAAAAATTTTTTGGTGGTGGTGGTGCTGCTGCTGCTGGTGGGAGGGGTTTCAAAAATAACAATCCTTTAATTTCCTTAATTACCCACATATTTGAAGAAAAACTTTTATAATTGGCCCTTTGTGATCGGCTGTTCCCTACCTTTCCAGCTTGCCCATTTTAACATGAATCATACAAAATGTAATAATCAAGATGAATAACTCTTACTATTCAACTTTCAAGTGTTTTCTCTATGTTTGCATATTTCTTGCTTTAACATAACTTTGATAATTCCACACAGGTTTATTATTTTTTATTTATCATATATTTTGAAATAAAAAATGCAATAACATAAAATAAAACAAAATTTTTTAAAATGTGTCTTGCTTTCTTCATGAATAAACTAGCCATTTTAATCTTTTGTTAATAGCTGATAAAAAAAAAATGAATTAGTGTGTGACCTCGTAAAATTTGAAAGGAATTTAGAAGCATTTAAACTGTTGAATAGAAATTCATTTCTGGCTTTAAAATTTCCAGCAAATCCTCATGTATTAAAACATTAAAAGTTTTGAAAGCTATGCATATTTAAAAAATTTATAAAGATTAAAACATTACCATAAGAAAATAAATTCAAAGAAAAGGCAAGGGGGGGGGCAATGAAATTTAAATCTAAAGACAAAAGGTTCCTGAGCAACACCAGATAGATACAGCTAGTCTATGTAAAAACCTATTAGATAACAGATTGTTTGTATCAATGCATGATCCAAATTGGAAGGTACGCTTGACAAACACTTGAGTCTCCTCCTCCTACCTCTTAGAAAGCGAGCCAGCTAACCTGTAGGTCTTAGAAGGAATTACTAGCTAAAAACAAATGACTGCTATCTGACAGGAAAGAGAGAACATATTGCGTTGTGTTGTAAAGATGTGTTGGCGACTTGCATGTGAAATCGAACAAAATAAATAATTTTTATTTTTTTTACATCTAAAATGTTTGTATCAAATATTATTTTCTTTGCGAGTCCCTAAATACAATGTTTGGTCCATTTTAAAAATAAAAACGTCACACACAGAAACAACCACCACTGTTAAATGTACTCCTTTATTTCTCCTCATGATCATAAAATGTGATATACTGATCATAGTACCAGCAAGATGTACCTTTTACTCCTCCTCGTGATGTCCCCATGGATTGATACCCACTTGCAAAAAACGGTTGCTATTCTGATGAAGGCCCTAGATCTTAAAGATTCCAGATCCATCAGATTACTACTCTTCCAACATTGTAAAAAAATCAAGAAAGGAATGATCCGACCGACATTGATCACTAAAGCTGCACAACTGAGGAGCAGTGGTCACTTTTAAGAATGAAAAATAAATAACAATTCAAAAAAAATTATTATTCTGAGTAATAGCTACAAAATATGCAGTTTATTATATTGAGGTGAGAATCCAGTAAAGTGGATTCGGACTCTGACTCTCTTTCTTTCTCTCATTGTACCTCAGATTCTCCTCTCTTCTACTCCCAAAATAAAATAGAATCTACTCCTGTTTTTCCCAAACTCTGTAAAAATGTCAGTCTGTAACTCACACCAGTTACAAAGCCAACCAGCTCGCTTGTCAACTAAATTTCTTATTCATATGATCACAAAATAACTTTTTTTTTTGTTCACACTAATTTCGCTTTCCTCTAATTGCAAGTTTCACATCAACTCTTTTTTGATCCAACAATATTGTCACATAAAAGCATTCTCTTCTTTCGTGTTCTTAGTGACAACAGTAGAATTTTAACACTAATGTACGGCCTTCTAGAAATTTAAATTGAGGAGGGGGGGAGCTAGATCTGTATGCAACCGACTTAGAACCTACATAAGCCAACTTTTATCATTGGAAAATTTTCAAATACTAAAGAAGACCCAACTATATCACTTTCCGTCTCTCTCTGTCTCTCTCTCTCTCTCTATATATATGTTATTTATTTGTTTTTGCGATATGCTTTGAATGAATTCAATTATTTATATGAAAGTGCATTTTTACTTAAATACGAGTTGGGAATAATTTTCCCTTTTACCAATTTGGCACCCCCAAATGTGGAGCAGTATATATATTGTATCTCTCTTCATATATACATATATCTGGCTGCATAAAATTAGATTATGTTTATATATTAGTATATACAAGATTCACTCCTAAACTAATTAACCGATCATCATCAATTTTATTGCTAGTTATAAAGAGTCTGAATGTGGATTATATTTAGTTTAATTTAATTCTATGCAAAGTGTGTAAAAAAAGGATGGAGGGGTGGAAGTCCTTTTTGAATCTTCAGATACCTCAAATTTTTGTGAAATTTTTACAATAGGTATTAGACATCAATTAATATTTTCCAAATTTCAGTTATTTTTTGAGCATTTTAAAAAGATTTTAAAAAGTAACATCAGCAAAAATCTCTCATTAAACACATTAGATTTGCATTGAACTTTATCCAGTTACTATTAGGTTGATGCAAAAATAATTTCATTTTTTTGGTATTCAACCTCATCAAAATACAACATTATTTTTGCACCAATCTAATAGCAGGCCACCCGGCATTGCCCAGTTGTAAAATATGCATAAATATTCTATTTTAATTAATGCAGAATTCTCAATTATAAACAGAAATACTGTAGGTATTAAACACAAAGTTAAATTCCTTAAAATAAAGTAAAAGGAAAAACGGAAAGAAACATGCTTGTTAATATTATATTTTTTTCTAAACCGTTCACTTCTTGTATGTACAAAAAAGAACAAATACTTGAGCTGAGATTGAAACCAAAACCTAGACAGTGAGTCAAGTATAATAATTATTATACCAACGTGACACGATCTTTAAAAGGTGTTTTCAAACTATTTACTCTTAACATAAGTAATCTGTAATGTGAAACAGTTAGCAAACAGATAAAAACCTGATCACTTCCACATAACAATTTTTCAATTTTGACCCCATAGCAACCCTTTTTTCTGGATGAAAACAGATAAAACAGTTTTCCACATATTTGAATATCGTATATATCAAATTTCCAGTTTGTAAATTAAAAGTTCAACACACACATTCTCATATATAAATTATATCTAATAACTGGATAAAGTTCAATGCAAATTAAACCAATCAAGCAATAATCCCTGCATTTCAATTTCTTCTTAAGATCCCTTTAGCTTAAATTTTAGACATTTTCTAGAATCAAAATCATGTAATGAATTTTGATCAAAATTATAAGGATTCTGAACATAAAATTTAATATTATATTTCAATTTTAATCTTCATAAAAAGGTACATATATATGTACACACATATAAAACAATATACAAGTGGAATGGAAAAGTAAAAAAAAAACCTGCTTACAAGGTCTTGTTGTTTCTTGCCCCTGTTGGTCTGTGCTAATCTGGCCTTGTAAGCAAACATCAATTGCTGATTCTGTCGATGAGCCAATTCTAAAGGACTGCTATCTTTAGGCCTGAAAAGAAAGGAAAATCAATTTTAAATTTACAAAAGTCAAAATAAATAATCAATTAAGTATAAAAAAAACAATGTCATTAATTAAAGTTGTTTATCAACATGATTCACAAATTCTCTACATTTCAGTTAGTCATTTTCATGACTTCCATGAATAAGAAATATTTCATACTAACTTCCACAAATAATATATATATATATATATATATATATATATATATAATTTGTCAACACTCGATTATATGAGAATATCCAAAATGAGCCTTGAAATATCAAAATCAAACAGATGGCTTGTGCATGTACATCTAGACAAAGATCTACCAATCAGAAAAGCATTGCATAGATTCTTAAGACCATGGAAGAAACCACCAGGAAGACCCAGGATTATCATATATTTACTAGATTCTGGCAAACAGTGATGCAAACATGAATTCCAAAATACAAGATTTAGAAAAACTTTGTAATGATAGACAAGAAAGTGAGAAACATGAAATTGTAATGCATTACGTACATGTAAAAAAGGAGGTTTCCATTTGAACAGAGTCAAACAAACTGAAGTTGTCCATACATGCTCAAATATGGAAGATTACAATCAATTTCTACTCCACCTCTTCTCAAACAAAAAACAAATAACTATTTTCAGTTTATACATCTAGAATTAAAAACGTTTTAAACATTACAAAATTACAGTGCATCTGCTTTCTTCTTTCTTTTGCCAACTGACAACTTTGCTCAAATCAAAATGTCTCATCATTTGACATGCAAAAAAAAAAAAAAAAACGTTGACCCAAAACTGACAGTTGACAGCTTTTAGTATAAGCCTGAATTATCACTAACAATAAAATAACCCCCTGCCCTCCCTCTCTTTCTTTCTTTTTAGTCCAGCCTCAATTGTAAGAAGATGTTATTAGACATGGCTAGCTAACTTTATAAAAGATTTTTCTATTTAATTCTAATCCAAATAAAATCCTTTTAAAAATTTAGTTTTTGTTAATTTTTCATAAAACAATAGCGTCTGTGGTAAAAAATTAAAAATTAATTTTAAAAGTCCTATTTAAAAAATAATTTGGAATAGAAAAAGCAATAGTTAAAAAAAAAAAATGAAATGAAATAAAAGTAAATATACTCCCAGGCAAACACAAGAGAAGTACAGCTAATGAAACTATATTTCTATAAAGTAAAAACCTTTATAAAAAAGTAATACTTAAATTTAAATTGCAATTTATAAAAGGAACAATCTTAAATCTTAATCCTCAGATAATCGATAAATTTAATGCTTTGAAAAAGAAAAAAAAAAAATGTTTGCGCATTTCAAAGTGAATTTTTTGTTTATTTTTTATCAGTAAAATTGAAAATCTAAATTTGATTTTTGAAGGATTGAGAAAAAAAAATGATTCATATATGTTGATATATCTTTACACAAAATAATGCTCTTAACAAAAGTATACATATCTATAATGATGCTAAAACTCTGAATTTGCTTGTCACAATGTCTCAAATTTTAACGTCATCACATCTTTTCTAGCAACCTTTCCATGCTGAAATGAGGTCAAAAAATATTTTGCGTGAATTTATTTTTGTTTTTAACTACAAAGAAAAGAAAGAGGGACACTTAGTTTAGTAGTACTCTGGAGGAATTCTTAATTATATTTGGTAATTTTAGTAGTGCTCTGGAGGCATTCTTAATTATATTTAGTATTTTTAGTAGTGCTCTGCAGAGCTCATGTTTCTTTTTTGTTTTCACTGATCACATAATTACTTTTCTAGAGGAGGGATGATAAAATTGGTTTTAGTAGTGCTCTGGAGGTCTTGTTACTTACAGAAGTGCTTAATATCTTAGATATAGCCATAATCCAAAGTGTTTAATAGAGCAGATAATATTCCAAGAGTAAATGTTTTTTTCACTCCTCACAAAACAAGGGTTTTCTCTTACCGGAAGTTCAAGATTTGAGTTTCACCCTCATTTAGGCTCATTAGTTAGACATATCCAAACTCGGGATTCAAAACCTGAGCCTCTTACATGCGAGGTTTGTACATATGTTATTACCTTTTATACATTCATGTTTGAATGTACATTATCATTTTTCACACACATTTATGTTCGTACATATATTATAGCTTTTAACGCATATTTTTTTTTATTACATTTTCACCCCAAACAAGGCACAATGCAACTTTGATGATCTATTAGAGACATAAGTTGCAGGGATACTATGTAGGGAGTTGAGTAGCAAAGCGTCTGTTCACATTACACTTGAACTTCTACATGTCAGTACAGTTGGGGAAGCAGGAACCCAGAAGGGAATTCCAAAGTCTAGCAGTTCTGGGGAAGAAACTATTAGAGTAGACGGCTTTCTTACATCTAGGGATCTTTACTGTGTAGGGGTGTAACTTTGCTGTTTGTCGAGTTTGTCGGTGGGTATTTACGTTGAGGGTGTACAAGGGCTTGTAGTTTGTCGGAGTATCCACCATTAAAATACTTGTAAAACAGGCAGAGGCATGCAAGATTTCGTCAATGGAACAGAGGTTGAAGCTTAGATGACAGTTCAAGACTTATCAGGTTGGTGACTCTCTTTTAAACCCTGTCCAGGAGTGAGAAACTAGTAGCAGATGCACCAGCCTAAATGTGACAACTCCATACATGGGCGAATGGTGGCCTTGTAGAGATACAGGATATTTTCAGGCGTAAGTAACTTTCTAGCATGGTAGAGAGAGCCCACCTACTTCACAGCAGGCTTGACAATACCATCGATGTATCTGTTTCAACTTATGTTCCCTGTGAACATTAAGCTGAGGAGCTTGAACAAAGTACTTTCAGGTAATGTATCTTTAGCCATAGCTATTGGTGGTTGAGAAGGTTTTTTGTCTTGTAATTATTAAAGGAAACAAGCTTAGTCTTGGCAGCATTGAATGTTATCATCCATTTTTGGCCCCATTCCACTACAGACTGGAGGTTTTTCATCTAGGGTTTCTGTGATTGCCTTGGATCTGTGTTCATTCGTTTTCCCCTCGTGCCTGTTATAGAGCGTGATGTCGTTAGCAAATACACCCATCTCAGAGACAATTTCATCAGGGAGGTCATTTATGAAAATCAGGAATAATAAGGGTCCATATGTTTGCACATACATTATCACCTTTCACTCACTTTTTCTGTTTCTATATAAATTATCACGTTTCACATGCATTTTTGTTCACATGCATGTTATCACCTTTTATAGATTTGAGTTTGTACTAATTTGCATATACTTTCAACAAAGAACTTTTATTAATTCACTGTTTGCTTTTTTTTGTTTGTTTTCTTATTGGATGACTAGTTTCATTTCACTATTACGCATAGTTCTATTTTCGCACATTTTCCATAATTTTATAGCATTTGAACTGCATTTACAGTAAATTTCTATCTCTATCTCAGTATGGTCTCTACCAAACTACTTTGTCAATCTTGGTCTACATACTTGAAACTTGATATATGGGGTATTTGGACGTGTGGGAACAAAATCAATTTGTTTTTTTTAGCCAGAAAAATAGCTGGTAAGGGGGCAAAATTGAAAACTTGGAACTTGACAGGGCTGTAAACTCTGCTAATATACATTTATAGGTTTAACAACATTATTTTTAATGCTTGATATGTATATGGACTTAGCTCATATGGTAATAACGCTAGAGAGATGTATGTTTTGATTTCAGATGATTGCACTCATATATTTTTTAACTTTTCAAATCACTATATATAATAATCAATAGAGAATTGGTTCTTTAATAATAAATACAAAATCTGCATAATTAAAATATCATATTTTAACGTATTTTACAAACGAACAATGTTGGGTGGCATGCCATACTAGTGGGTAATTGTTACAGCTTTACCTTATCATGTGCTACAAAAAAAAAAAAAAAAAAAAAAAAAAAATTCTTCGTTTCTTTTTCTCTCTTAGTTTCCCCTCTCTGTCCTGCTTTAAGTAAATCTGACGACCTAGTCCACAAATTCCAAAATTTCATCATGACAAGTTTCAAGAAAAAATACACGATTAAACCCGGTTCTACTACTTCCAACGTAGACCCCTACTACCATGTCTCCTTCTCCAACATCAGGGGTCTTCGTTCTAACCTTCCAGAGGTTGAAACTCAATTACAGGAGACTAAACCAGACCTTTTATTTTTAAGTGAAACTGGCATTGGACAGGCTATTTCCCTAGATGAGTTTGCAATTACAGGATACTCTAACTTAACTTCTAAATCTGACCCCCAAGATCGCCATGGGCATGGAATATGTGCCTATATTAAAGATAGCTTTCCATGTGGGAGGGACATCTCCAGGGAAGATCCTAACTTACCCTATATGTGCTTCCGGGTTGCTTTAGCTCACACTACTGCATTTATATTTACTCTCTATCGCCCCCACAACAGCGGAGTTACTATCTTTCAAAGCATATCTGAGAAAATTGACCAAGTCCTTTCTACTTATCCTTCAGCTAACATTCACGTATGTGGAGACTTCAATATTCACAACGTCGAATGGTTGACCCACTCAAACAAGACCGATGATGAGGGGAGGTTCTGTCATGATTTCTCCATTGCCTATGACCTCACTCAGATTGTTCAGGAACCTACCCGTGTGCCCGATAATGACGGCCAGTATGCGAGCCTACTAGACCTTTTTCTCACAACTTGCCCTGAACTATGTTCAGTTTCTGTTCTGTCGCCTCTTGGATCTTCCGACCACTCTGTTGTATCAATTAAGATAAAAATGAAATGTAATAAGTCCCCAGACGTACCTCTTCAGCGTACAGTATATCGATACACTAAGGCTGACTGGGATAGCTTCCGTACATTTATATCTGATCTACCTCTGCATTCCATGTTTAAAAAGGATGTGTCCTCTATAGTATTAGACCTGACTGAATGGTTAATTGTAGGTATTGACCATTTCATACCCTCTAAAAAGTTTCAGCAAAAACCTAACAGCCAGCCATGGTTCTCTCCAGAATGTGCTGCTGCCATTGCGCACAGAAATCACTTTTTCCACTGCTTCAAACGTAATAGATGTATGGAAACTAAAGCCGTTTTCAGGACTGCCAGCAACCATTGTAAGAAAGTAATAAGGAACGCAAGAGAGTTGTATGCTCAATCTGTTAAGTCCAAAGTAGCTGAGCAGCGGCTTGGTTCCCACCAGTTTTGGCAAATAGCAAACAGAATCCTGAACAGAAGCGTGTGCTCCATCCCAACTATTATCAATGGACCTGAGGTAATCTCGTCAGCATCAGACAAAGCCAAACTCTTTGTCAAGAACTTTGCAGCTAATTCTACCCTTTGCGACCAAGACCGCCAACCCCCAATATTTCCTCCTGTATCAGAAAACACGCTATGTGATATACGTATATCTGTATGTGATATTGTGAAGCTAATCAAAAACCTTGATTCGAGTAAAGCAACTGGCCCTGATGGTATTCCAATTATAGTACTCAAAAAACTTCAACCTTCATAAGATCGCTAGCTATGGTATAGCTGGAAAAGTCTTCTCAATTATTAAATCATTTCTTTCTGATAGGTTTATAAGAGTAGTAGTTGAGGGGCAAAAATCAGAAGCTCACAGTATTAATGCCGGTGTCCCTCAGGGATCCATCCTGGGCCCAACTCTTTTCCTGATCTACATTAATGATCTTCCAAATCATATCCTTACATCATTTGTAGACATTTATGCTGACGACACTACCATTTATGGTAGCACATCTAAGACAGTAAACGACCAAGTTCTCTCCAATTCTCTCTCCTCTGATCTTGAGCACGTAGTACAATGGGGAAAGGAGTGGCTGGTTACTTTTAATTCATCTAAAACCAAGCTTCTCTCTTTATATCATCAACATTCTAATTCACATTTGTCATCAATTGAAATGAATGGCTCTCGTCTTCAGGAGGCCTCAAGTTTTGCCAAGCTTCTGGGCTTGACCATTACTCCTGATCTTAAATGGAACACGTATATCAAATCTGTTGCCAAGGCCGCTGGAAAAATGGTGGGATCTTTCTATCGATCCAGTAGATATCTCACTGCTGATGCTATTCTCTACCTATATAAGAGCCAGGTACGTCCAAGGATGGAATACTGTTGCCACATCTGGGCAGGAGCTGCTAGAAAGGACTTGTCCTGCCTTGATAGAGTTCAAAATAGACTTCGTAGCCTCGTAGGAGATGTCCTTTTCTCCTCCTTGCAACCTCTATCTCACAGAAGAGATGTTGCGAGTTTGTCTCTGATGTATCGTTATTTTCATGGAAAGTGTTCAACTGAGCTTCAATCTATGGTTCCCCCTCGCCAAACTTTCACAAGAAACACTCGTCTAGCTGTAAACACTATCAATAATTTCCCCCACTCTTTATCTGTGCCTAAACCTAAACGTAGATTCCATGAACAAAGCTTCTTTCTTAGAACTGCACGCCTGTGGAATTGTGTTCCGTTTTCCTGCTTTCCGGCTGACTACAATATGGTTGTGTTCAAGTCTAAAGTAAATAAGTTCTTGATGAGCCGTTCCATATAAGTTATCAAATTTACCAAATTTTCATTACTAATTATTACTATATTGACCAATTTCTACTGTACACTCTTTAACCCTTATCCTTGAGTGGCCTCTTGGCCTTGATAATGTGGTTATGCCTTTGTAAAAAAAAAATATATATATATATATATATATATATATATATATATATATATATATTCAGAATGTGAGAGATTATATAATTATTTCCAGTCAAACAATGTCGCAGTTCACAAAGGCCATGACACTTAACAAACCGGAAGTCCAAGATTTGAGTTTTACCCTCATTTAGGCTCATTAGTTAGACATATCCGAACTCGGGATTCAAAACCTGAGTCTCTTGCATGCGAGGCGAGTACTCTGCCACATGAGCAAATGCGCCATACACACAAGAAAGTCTATTAACTAACACAGATCAAGTAAACCACGGCAAAATCCAACTATGAAATGAACATACTTTGTCTTGAACAAGGGATGTGGTCATCCAACCAAGCCACAACCCAAGCCGATGTCACACAAGCAGGAATTTTATAGCTTGGTTGGATGACCACATACAGGATTAGTGAATCTCTCGATGGGGGCTTCATTTCTAGAGAAATTGTTCTTGACATATCAAAGGCTTTTTATTGTTTTGACAAGCTTCTGGGTTTGACCTTTACTCCTGATCTGAAATGGAACATGTACATCAGGTCTGTTGCCAAGGAAACTGGGAAAATGGTGGAATCCTTCTACCACTCCAGAAGATATCTCACTACTGATGCAATTCTCTATCTGTATAAAAGCCAAGTACATCCAAGGATGGAGTATTGCTGCCACATCTGGGCAGGAGCTGCTAAAAACAGCCTATCCTGCCTTGACAGAGTACAAAATAGACTTTGTGGTTTAGTGAGGGATGCCCTTTTCTCTTCCCTGCAGCCTCTCACTCACAGAAGAGACGTTGCGAGCCTGTCTTTGTTTTGTCGTTATTTCCATGGCAAGTGCTCGTCTGAGCTCCAATCTCTCGTCCCCCCTCGCCAATCTTTCACGAGAAACACCCGTCTGGCTGAAACTACTGTCAACAATTTTCCCCACTCTTTATCTTTGCCTAAATCCAAACGTAGATTCCATGAGCAGAGCTTCTTTCTCAGAAGTGCACGACTGTGGAACTCTATTCCGTTTGCCTGTTTCCCACCTGACTACAACTTGGATGTCTTTAAATCCAACATAAACAAATTCCTGACAAACCACCCCCCTTAAGTAAGACACTATCAAATCTCCAATACTAATGATTACTACAATACTATCTCATTGATTACTGTACACGCAATAACCCTTATCCCTGAGTGTTCTCCAGGCCTTGATAAGTGGTGACCCCCATGTAAAAAAAAAAAAAAAAAAAAAAAAGGATATGGTATAAATGGCTACTTCACAAGATTTCCAGCATTAGAATAGATGGAAATGCCCTCTCAATTATTAAATCCTTTCTCTCTGATAGGCTTATAAGAGTAATCATTCATGAGCAGAAACTGTAACACTGGTATCCCTCAGGGTTCCATCCTGAGCACAATTCTTTTCTTGATCATCAATTACCTCCCAAATCACATTCTTAGATCATTCATAGACATTTATGCAGACGACACTACCATCTATGGCAATACTTGAAAGGCTGGCAATGATCAAGATCTCTCTGATTCTATCTTTTCTGATCTTGAGCATGTGGTCCAATAGGTAAAAAAGTGACTGGTTAATTTTAAAACCAAGCTTTTCTCTTTCCATCATCAATGCTCGGACCCCAATTAAAACGAATGGCTTTCATCTTGGGGAAGCACCATGTTCAGACAAGTTTCTAGGACTGACCTTCATTCCTGATCTGAAATGGAACATATACATCAAATCTGTTGTCAAGATCGCTGGAAAAATGGTTGAATCATTCTTCCACTCCAGTAGATGTCTCACTGTGTATGCAATCCTCTACTTGTATAAGAGTCAAATATGTCCTAAGATGGAGTAGTGTTGACACATCTGAGCAAGAAATGTTTGGAGCAGCCTATCCTGCCTTGACAGAGTTCAAGGCCTAGTAAGAGATGCCCTTTTCTCTTCCCTGCAACCTCTTTCCCACAAAAGTGATGTTGCAAACGTGCCTCTGCTCTATCATTATTTTCATGGCAAGTTTTCATCTGAACTCCAATTTATGGTTCCCCATTTGCAAACTTTCACAAAAACACTTGACTAGCTACAACCACCATCAACAATTTTCCCCACTTTCTATCTGTGCCTAAATTTAAATGCAGATTCCATGAACACAGCTTCTTTCCTAGAACTGGCCGACTGTGGAACTGTTCCATTGGCCTGCTTTCCAGCTGATTACAACATGGTCTAATGTAAACAAGTTCTTGTTGACCCATCCCCTTAAATAATGAAATTCTACCCAATTTCCATCACTAACGATTACTATTCTGGTGTCCTGATGACCATCATAAACTCATTGGCCTTATCTTTGAGTGGCCTTTGGGCCTTGATAAATGGTCAATAAATAAATTGTAACAAAACAAATTTATTAATGCAGGTTTAATACATCTGGTAAAAGTTTAATAAAAATCAAAGGTATCTGAGTATCCAAAAAGGGGCTTCCAGACCCTTTTTGGATAAAACTAAATTAAATGAAATACAGTCCACATTACCCACCTTTATACTTAGCAGTAATATTGAAAAATTCATGATGATTGGTTAATTAGTTTCAGTGTTTATTCCGCACAAATATAACATATATATGCAGAGATATAAATAAAAAGAGAGAAAAAGGGTAGCAAAGGTTTAGATTAGAGGAAGATTAAGATTTTTATAAATGGTGTAGATGATAAAATAGTATTTTTTTAAGACTATGACATGCTGAACATTTTAGAGTTAAAATCAAGTTAGCATTATGGGAATAGGAAGATACAACTTTTTAACATTTATTAAAGTAGAAAATTATACTGAAAAAAGTCAATGTTCTATAAAATATAGTGTCATCTAGGAAATAAGCTGATAATACAAGCATAAATAGTGTTTTTCTTCATATTCCATGCATAATACTAAACTGATTTAACTCCAAAACGTTTAGCATGTCAAATTTAAAAAAAAAATACAATTTATATCACCTATACACAATTTTATATTATCTTTTTGAAAAATCTTAACGAGCCTCTAATCTAAACGATTGCCAAAAGGCTTAATAAACATACAGAGGGATTAAGAAGTGCAATAGTTCTTAACTTGTGTATTTATGGAAAATTGTTGTAGGTTTATTTTGTTGCTTTTGCCATCTCTTCGCAGATGCTGCATTGAGAAGCAAGAATTCAAAGAGGATGGATCCATGTTAACCTATTACAAACCTTTGATTTAATCATGACGACTTCCACCCATCCATATTTGCAAAATGTATTTAAGAACTAAAAATAAAAAAAAAGAACATATACATTAAGTAGTTAAAAGTCCTTACTTGGTGAAAGTGTCAGCAGAGGTCATTTCCAGATAGGAAGACATTGGAGCGAGGTTCTCTTCTTTAAGAAATGCAACAGTTTGTGGGTCGATTTTATCATGTGGTTTGTCAGAAGAATTACCTGTAAAAAAAGAAAGTTTTATTTTGAGGTTGATTTTATATCAGTGACACACACACACACACATAAAGCAAAAATATCTATTTTGAAATGTTAACATATATGTTAACAGTGAATCTTAGCTTTGTAATCTAATGAACCACCCCCTTAAATAAACACTTCATCAAATCTCCACACTAACGTAATGTACTTGCAATAACCCTTATCCCTGAGTAGCTTCCGGGCCTCGATAAGTGATGATCACTGTGTAAAAAAAAAAAAAAAAAAAAAAAAATCTCGTTCTCCATTTGCAAACGTTTAATGCTTTTTGTTTAACACATATGCACACACGCACGCACACATACAGAGGACGTCCAAAAACAAAGGAATTTTTTTTTATTGGTTAGCTTCCATTTTACTTTAATATCTTTGGAAAATATAAGTATAATAACTGAAAAGTATTATTCAAGAGGTTTTCTAAAAGTGCATGTATTAACCAAAAAAATGAAGATTTACAGAATTTTACAACACAGTCTTTAAGTGCTTGCTAACCAAAAGAACATGCTGTAGAAACTATGTCACAGTGTTGCTCATTTTTTCGCGCATGAAGCTTGTGCATTCATCTTCAATTGAAACTTTAAAGTTTTACAAGACTTCTTGGTTGTTGGTAGTGAAACACTCTGGCAATTAAAAAGAAGTCTACTGGTGCAAGATCGGGGAGTAAGGTGGCCAAGTTTTCTTGCATTCTCTTGAAATCACATTTTCTTCTCTGAATGATGTTTCCAAAAACTGAAAACTACTTGATTTTACTTTCTATAGTTCCAACATCTGCTATAAAAAATCAATTGATTATTTTCTTATAATTTAAATGAAACTGTTTCTTCATTTTGAGTGATTCCTTGCGTATGTGTATGTATTAACCTATTAGTTGAATAAATAAAATCATTTACCTCTTTTCCCAGGAAGTTAGACAAGGTCAAGTGTGGATTACATGAAAATGTTTCTGTGGAACAAACTGGATTCAAACTTGGTACATCCAACTTTTCAATCTGTGCCATCAACTACTTAGCCACCATCATAAATAAATAGCTGACATTTTTGGATGAAATTTTAGGTGCAGTAAATAGATTGTGTTTAGCAGGAAGTTCTCATTTATCATAATAAACAAGAAAACTGACATCTAAAACTCAAAACAGAATTGTAACAATATAACTAATATTGAGGAAATATCCTATAGTTAATATAAAGCAAAACTGATAAAAATAAACAGTATTTATACTTGTGACTGCACATTTTACACATTTTTTTATTCATATACACAAGTGTATTTGAGTTTCAATGTTTTTTTACTAGTAGTGTTTATGTATAGTTTCTTTTCATTATTAATATTATTTGCGAGTATTGTGTATGTAACATTAGTTGTTAAACATTGGTTCATTAATTTTTATTCTACAAAAGCTATGCAAAGTCAGATTGAGCACATAACTGTTGTAATTAAGCCAGGCTTAAATTGCATCTATGCAATTCAATAGAAAAAATATGCATATTTTTTCTATTAAAGAAAATATACAAAATAATGCATTATAACTATGCCCATGTACATCTACATTCTGGCATCGAAACTACCAAAATCTCAGTGGATACTTGTATGGCACCTTATAGCAAGCCAGAAACCTCTACAAGTGAGGCAGAAAATATGTAATTTTCTGAACTGATAGAAGCAAACAACCCTTGTGAAAAACCAGTTAGAAGCAAAGTTCTGGCCAACTCACTATAAAAATCGTACAGGATATGAACATTTCCTGATAAATACATAAAAATTATAGTAAAAATTTAAAAAATAGAATTAAAACTTTTTTAAAATAAATTTTTTTAAAAATTATTTCTTGAAAATGCAAGGATTTTATTATTGAATAGGACACTTAAGTCCTTATTATAAAACTTGAAAGAGAAAATAATTTTAATTTATATTCTTACTCCCCTCCTCTCACTGAATGAATTCGTCCATTAGACTCTCTGCTGTTAGGCCCAAAGATTATTTAAGTTCCTATCCTCTGCACTATTGTTGTAGCAACAGTATACTGGTCTCTTATTTTCAGTCTCAATACAAAACACAACAAAAACAGTAATAGGAGTATTCATGCTATTAGTGTTAATACTAATTTATGTAATCATATGATAAAATAATTGTCAATCAAGACTTTCCAGAGTTGAAAAATATAGAAATAGTAGTACATTATCTAAATATATATGTGGGAACAAAACAAAAGTATTAGGTTTATTAACAATTGAGAAATCTGGTGCTGCTTCCCAACTGACTACAACATAGTTGTTTTCAAGTCCAATGTTAATAAGTTCTTTCTGAGCCGTCCTTTTATATAATTAAACCCTATCCAAGTTCCACCATTATTGATCATCAGTGTTGTCTTACCATCTACTCATTAACTCCACCATCACTCATTAACTCTTTTCCTACAGTGGGCTCCAGATCTTGATAAGCGGTGACCCACCCCAATCACAAAAAATAATTTTTTTAATCTAAAAAATAAATAAAAAATCTTCTACTTGTAATATAGTTAGTATAAAATGTAAATTATATTTAGAGGAAACAAGTGAAGCATGCATGATCCCCCATGAATGTACAGTGAACGAGGCATAAAAAAAATGACTAAGTTCAGCATTTAGTCCTAAAAGTCCCAAGGGGACGTAAAATCCTGGTGAAAATGAACAAACGGTGCAGTTTTAGGCCTTAACATATGTAAATTTGATCTGCACCATGCAAAAAAAAAAAAGAAATGACAAAGTCCATTTAGCCCCAAAAGTCCTCAAGAACTGCTAAATAGACATACACAGAAAATTTTGGACAAATATGGTAAAATAGTTCCAAAATTGGAGTGTTTTATTAGCCCTAAAAGAACCCCTGGGGTACACCCAAGAGTTATTGTGAAGTATAGACAAACAAAATTATATAGAAATCAGTTAGTTACAACTTTTCAGAATGTTTTATAAAAATTCAAGGCATCAAATTTTTTTTTAATAAGCACAAAAGTGTCAATTTTAGCCATTTTAACCCGAAAGGCACCTCTGGGTAGGGGTAAAAAAAAATCACAGTTTTCCTGGAAAATCCGTTGTTACTTTTTTTTATTCCTATCATGATTAATGTTTGTGCAAAATTTCGAAAACTCCGAAGGCGTAGTTATTGAGAAAAGTGCGGACGGACGAACGGACAAGAGTGAATTTACAGGTCCACCCTCCTTTTGTTGGGGGACCAAAAAGACCAAATTATAAACTTCAAAAACCAGATTAAATAATTAAATAAAAACCAAAAACTTTTAGCTAAATGCAGACATATAAATATTTGCTTTGCTATTTAAGACCTGATCAAATAAAAAGCATTCGTGCTTAATCTAACTTGTTGCATAATTATAGAATACAAAATAATTACCCCTTGAAGAACAAATGCTCAAAAGCTAATGCTATATACAAAGCAATAATAAATAGTATTAACAAAGCAAAGTATGCTTAGAGTTATGAGAGAAAAAAAAATCAATGCATGATGACGTGCATAAATACTATTCATTCTTCTAGTCTTCCATTTTTTTTTCTTATTGCTGCCAGTCAGAGATGCTCCTGATGATCGGTGATAGTGTGAAACTAATAAATGGTCAAGACCAGTGATTGAAAATGGATCCCTTAAATCTTCAATTTGTTCATCTTTCTCTTTCTCTCACATATATAAATTAAGTTCAAATATAACAAGATTTTTTCAAAAGTGCTCAATACATGTTTAGAACTTCTCTAAATAAAATTAAACAACAATTATAAGGAGTCTACATGGACCAATCAACATTTCAACATTTCCATGTCTTCATCAGGGCTAAAAGAAAAAAATTATATATATATATATATATATATATATATATATTACGGCATAATCGTGTTGACACACCGGTTCTCATCAGATCACCGAAGTTAAGCAACGGCGAGCCTGGTTAGTACCAGATGGGCAACCATTTGAGAATTCTAGGCGTTGTATGTGCTCTCCGCTTATCTCAGCATTTGTTTCTAGTCATCTTGTACACTTCACTTCCTACTGGTATTTAACAATGTCAACTCAGGAGAGGTGTGGTTGGAGATTGCGCACCTCCTGCCAATAAGATTTTCACACGCAGGCAACTCTTTGTGGGTAACCAACCATAGTCTGTCAAAGACTGAGGGAGCCCTTGCCTCTTGCTTGATATATATATATGTGTGTGTGTGTGTGTAAAATTATATTTTTAAATGTTCATCACCAAGATTGGACATATATTTTGTTATCTCTATGAAAGGGTCACCCTTCCTTGATTTAATACAAGTAGAATAAAGGAAAAAAAAGGCAAGTCTTACTTTGAAAATGGCATTTTACTTGTCGGAAGTCTCAGCATTTTTAAATAAATAATTTTATTGATTTATCTTTAATAAAAAAAAACACACATTATTTGCTTTTCAAATTTCTTTTAAGAGAGAGAGGGAAGGAATAAACCAAACTGCCTATTAAATACAATAAATTTCACTTTCAGAAATTTACATTCTATTCACAAATTTTCCTTAATTTTTCTTTTGAGTTTGTCAATTGATCAAACAAGCGAAGAACTATAGATAGCTTACCGATAAGCTTTTCCACAATGGTAGAAACACGTTCCATGCATTGTTGGCCAAGCTTGACAAATGGGTACACCATTTTGGGATCCTGAATGTGGCTGCCTGCAATTCAAGAAAGAAAACAATCACAACAATCTTAATTAGCCCCTAATGACTATGAATGCAAATTTGAAATATTTTCATTTTCAAATGGGAATTGATCTTCATATTATGCCCCCACCCCTAATAATCATTTAAAATTCTTTGAAGGGACTTCAATTTTGTGTGTATTTATTATTTGATGTTAATTGATAGATATTGTAAAAATTTTACAAAAAAAAATAAATAAAATAAACAGAATTATCACAAGGGGGTACAACTCCCTTTGCATAAAAACTAAATAAACCTAAATATAGCTCATATTACCGCCTTTTACGCCTAACAGACATGTTCCAAAATTCATAATGATCGGTTAATTTAGGAGTGAATCCTGTACATAGATATAAACAGATACACATTACTAACTTTATACTAAATATAGCAATAAGAAGTCAAAATAGTAGTATTATATTATGACACACCAGTTATCACACAAAATTTAGCTGAAGTTTAATCTGTCTACAGTTGGTTATTGTTTTGCTTTTATGATTTAGTAAGTTTTGTGAATCTTTGCGGTTTAAAATGTTAAGCTTTCATTCACACATAATCTTGACAGGCTGTCTAAATATTTACATGTATTGGCCCATCATAATATTCTCCGTTAAATTATTGCTGACCATCTGCTTTGTTTGAGCTTCCAGCTAGTGATGCTTTGAATACATGTTATTTGTTATTTAATGTGTTTTTATAATTTTGTACTTGGTTTTAAAAGGGTGGTTTCTTTTATATAGTATTTTTTTATTCGTGTTTTCATGGGCAAATATTGTGGCTTAATAAACAATGGTTCTTGTTAAGCAATTATTTTGTAGTAGACAAAGTATGAGAGCTATACAGTTTTTCTCATGATTATTGACTTTCTTATTTTCATTTGTGTATTTGCTATTAAAGTTTGAATTATTACTATTTCCAGTTGTTATATTATTGTTCTTCTTAATGTTATTGTTGCTATATTTATCACTTGTTTATGCATTTTGTTTTGATTTTTTTCTACTGCTCTTGTTCAATACTTTGTTATCATTTGCTTTGATTATTGACGGTGTAAATTATATTTGAATGAGAAGTTTAAAATTTTAAAGATTTCCAAAACTTACTTAACTGTACAAGCGAAATAGCAATCAACTGTAGACATAAAATATACTTCATTTTAAAATTGTGTAACGATATGACTTAAACAAGTCTCATATATTTCTTGTAATGCAGTAACCTCACACCTGCATCTTCGTGCAGTGTGACAATATTTCTTCAGCATCTCTTTGCAATGCAGTAACATTTCTTTTGCATCCCCATGCAATATGTAAGCATATACATATGCCTTTATATGTATATCGGCTTGGACATAGGCATAGTTTTTAGAGGACTGTCCTTTAATTTGCTATGTGAGAAAATCTGTAGGTGGCTTTAGTTCTGTTATGTTATATATATATATATATATATATATATATCGGCTAGCATTCAATATCTACATGCATAACAAATAAATAAATAATTAAATCAACATCTGAAAGTAGCAACAAATAACAAAATGAATAGAAAAGAAACTATTTCAATTCTGTACATCCTAAAATAAGGTTACCTGTTAATTTTATATATTTACAATGGGGGTGCATCAACAACCAATCAAAAGAAAAGAGTGCCAAGTAAAGTTTGCTAAGCCTTTATTTGAGAGAAGCTCAGCCATAGGTCAAGTAAATACTATTCTGTGAGAGAGAAATAACGACAAATCTGATTGTATAGTTAGCTAGACTACTTAGATATACAAAAACAATCGCTAACAAAAATCTGTTCACTTAGGCTGATGAGTCATTTCAGGAATTGAACCTGGACTGTGTAGCTTACTTAACGATATACTTAATGATATATTTTTGTCCTACTAATAATATATACATTAGTTATTTCCCAATAATACTGATTCTGATTTTTTTAATTTTTAAATATTTAGTTAGATATTTTGTTATATTGCACAAAAAGAATGATAAACATAGAAAATGTAGATTACTTTATTAAGTAGTGGAACAAGACGCATTTACAAATAGTAGGTGTTAGCTACAAGTCCGTGTTAATGGAATATGCACTCTGCTACGTGCTCTGTGCATCTTCTTTTATAGCTCCACTTAACTGGAAGTCATATGGTATGTAGCAACAGATTTATTGCTTTTTTCAAATCATTGTCAAACTCTTGTGTAATGACTAAATTTTTTCAAACATAAAAATATACTTGGTTGAGGGCAAGGGTCATATATTAAGTAGTTCTTTTTAAATAACTTTTCTCAAATGTTTTCCTTGTAATTCATTGAAAATTATGAGACCAATAAAGATTTCTCTTTTAAAACAAAGCAGATTTTCATTAATTTGCGATTAGTTGACAAAATGTTATTTTAATTTTTTCATAAACTGTTGAAAATAGTTGATGATTGGTAATGCAAAATAAGTTTAACAGAAAGAAAAAAAATATTTTAGAGTGGAAGATCAGTTTTATACATAAATTTAATGTAGAATGATCATTTCTGGGTCATTTTAACTTTTAGGGATGTTTATTAAATGTTTTTATTACTAACACAAAGTCTAACTGGAAAGGTCATAAAATCCTACGTAATCAATTAAAAAAGTAGACCCCCCCCCCATCTTACTCCCAAAAGATAAACATACAGAATTTATCTCTGAGAGGAAAATAAAACTTTTTATTAACTGTTATAAAACACTAGAATATCTCAGAAATGGGTGGTCATTTTATATTAAATTTATATATGAAACTGATCCCCCACTCTAAATTCATTAATAATTTTTCTTTTAAGTGTTCACAAAATGTATGATCTCATTTTCTCACAGATAGGTGGAGGATGATTTAGTGATGATGATACAAAAGCCCATCATATTAATTCAAATATGAACAAAAGTCCACCAGTGAAAATATAATTTGATTAAAAAAAAATTGTTTTAATCGTTTTATATTTAGTTTATTAACCATTTTTTGGTACTTTGTAAATGTTCTATTCTTATGAAATTGCCGGTGATTTATTTTTGCTGTTTTTGTTTCTCCCCCACAAATTTGCAACTATATCTTTTTATTATGAAAGAAAAAAGGTATCATTAGAGCTCTACACCTATGCTAATTAATCCAAAAAGAAAAATGCGATTCTTAATTTTTTAAGTGATTATATGTAAACAACCATAAAAACTTAGCAGTAAAAATAAATAAAACAAGAATCAGTTTTGCATATAAATTTAGCTTACAATGATCACCTCTTTCGAGTCAGGCAGTATTTTAAGGACATGTAACCAATTTTGTTTGTTTTAAATCTTGTTCATGAGCAAACTAAATATGCTATCAGTACAAGTATTTTCTATTAATTCTAAATACAAAAAAAAGTGTTTTATAACTTTGCCACTTGAACTTAGGATTAGTAGTAAATAAATTTAGTTAACTGCCCTAAAAAATTAAAATGGCCTTAAAATGAGGGTTGATTTTACATTGAATTTATATGTGCAACTAATCATCCACTCTTAATTCTAAAATAATTGTTTGCTTTTGCAATATATTCACATGTAATCGCCCAAAAAAGGTAGTCTTATTTTGCGTTTGGAGGAAGAGTCTTTTCAAATGTAGATATAATTTTTTTTTTTTTAAATCTACAAACTTTTAAATATTTTCTTTTTATGATGATTTTGAATAACTCATGGTGAGATTTTTATCTACATTTATCCACTTGTGCCATTTTTACCAAAATTCAGTGAAAATAATTCTAGAGATATTTTAGTAGTCACATATTTTTGAAATCTCGATAAATTGAAAATTAATTTAATTATTTGCAAAAAGAAATAAGCATTAGGTTGAAAGAATTTTATGCCAAAAAAACACAATAAAACATTAATCATTTCAGAGAATAGATATGCAGTGATCAGTCAGGATTGCGCCAGCAAAATGATAATAAAAAAAAAAACAACTTGCTCTGAACGTTTTAATACTCAACTGTGAACTCTCATACAGATTTAACAAATAACGTGCAAAAATAAATTTGAACATTTCAAAAGGTTTGATAAAGGAATAGGCATAAGTGAACTCTAGAATATTTACTTTGTTTACCATAATTTACCAATAAAATAATATTAAATTAGATTCAAGGAGTCAATGCTAAATCTAGGAATGGGATTTCTAATCTGCACCCTGTGATTATTAGTCATATGTTGTAAATAAACAACCTAAACAACTTTCTAATAAATAAAAACATTGTTTCATTTATTATTGCCAATCAAATAATTAAAAGAATCGTTTTTAAAGTCAGAAATTAGGCTCATTTTTTTTTTTTTTTCAATTTTGATACTACCAAAAAGTTCCAAATTTTTGTATAAACACTAATATATGAGGATAAAATTACACAATATATCATAAAATGAAATTTCATGGAGAAGGGATGTATGGAAAAAATCAAAAGAAGAACAATTAAACACAGTAAGAAATCAAGAGATTTACTGGTTATATTAATGAACGTACTCAAAAACATTTTTCTGAAGATGCTTGGTAAATCTCTTGTTTTAATTTGTTTTACTATATTTAAATTAATTGTTTTTTTCTTTTGTTTTTTTTTATATGTACATGTGTGGGTAAGTTCGGTTTACATTTTTATATTTGTATTTATAGGAATTAATCTATTTTTTTCTTTATGTAAGTCACTTCAAACAAGGCATGAAGCCACTTGATGTAATAAAATGGGAGACGAAGATAGAATCATTTCAAGACAATATAAACCTGAAAGAGTTCCACAACTGACATTTGAGATTATATTTTGGTAAAAGAAAAAATCACATAGTTAAAAAAAAATTAAAGTAAATACCAGGTAAAAAAAAAATTTTTAAATCATAATTTTTTATATTTTTATATCGTAATATGATTGTTGGTTGTGTTTTTATATAAATAGCTTATAGTATTTTAAATTATTCCGAATTAGTTTCGCTATATAGAATTCCTGTTACAAACTAAAAGTTGTTTAAATGCAGGAAGAGTGCAGATGGAGATTTTTAAATGTTGATGAATTGAGCTGGAATTTGACATATTGCATTTTAAGTTTACATAAAAGAGTTTTAGTAGTAAAACCTATGTAACTATACATTTCTTTATTATTGTAGGAATTATATTAAAAGGCATTGGAACATAGATGGTATTGATTCTTTCTACTGTTTGTTTGGATGCATATTTAAAAATTCTTTTTACTTCTATAGCATCTTAGGAATAATAAAGTAAAACAATTTATTATTTTTCCATCTAATTTACATACATGTTTGTGGTTTGTACAGATACAAATATGCAAATTAGATGGTAAAGCTAAAAACACAGAGTCATTCCTTCTTTAAATGCTCACAGAGACATTAAGAAATATTAGAGACAAGTTGAATGAACAGTTAGAAAGAGAGTGAGAAAAATACAAGTGAGATATGGATGAATTTATCCAGTTAATTACAATTTATACCTAATTAGAACAATTAAAATATAATCTTAAAACATAACTCAATCTCAGAACTAATGAATGTTAACATGCATTTTATGTCATTACAGTATATAAGAAAAAACGTAGGGAAACAAACATTGATGAACTGAGTAATTATAGATACAATAACAGAGCTAGCTGGTTTATCAGATACAAAAACACCTGTGTAATGTACAAATCCAGTATAAAAAGTTAATACTATTCATTACACCCACCCCCATTTCGTATCACATCAAATTAACTCTCATGAGATTTCAACATTTTGCATTGACAAAAACCATAAATCAAACATCATCAGGAGAGATAATAAAACTATGTTTAAAAAAACAAAAAAAAAAAAACAAAGAAACTGAACATGATTTACTTTGCACATTAAATCTGCATTTTCATCAAACTGATTCACAAACAGTTTGATAAAAAGGAATTCAATTTGGAAGAAAATCATTATAGGGTCTAAAAGTCAGGGCCAAGTGTTTATATTACAAATTGATCAATACTGCTAAAAAATGCTTGATAATTCCAATTTTTGTTTTGCTATAAACAATATTCTGGCACAGAGATTTATTATTGATTTTAGGTCTGCATTCAATGAGGAAAGTAAAAATAGCTGGAAAATTCATAGAAGACAAAGGCAATTCACTCTTAATTTAAAATATATATTTTATTAATTTATCTAATGATCTATTTTCTTCAACTATGTGTTACTTAATCAAGTAAGATCTTATATTACATGTCTTTCCTTGTTGAAATTTTAAACAGTACCTGGTAATATTCTTCAAACATTACTGTCTTTGTCACATGACCAAACCGAACCAATTCACTAGATACTTTTGTATCAGGCTATAGTTGACCCTAGAATCAAACCTCACCAATCATACATAATAATTCTACATTTAATTCTAAAAGTATATTACAAACAAATATGAAAAGTTTTTTTTTAATCCATTTGGAATTAATTTGTTAACTTACATTTTTCTCTGTCTTTGAAGAGATGTTTGAAACAGTCAGGCTGGCAGAATGGAAGTATACAGTTAGACATCTTTTTACCTACACAACAGCTAAGAGGTAAAAGCTCAACACCAAAATATACACACCAACAATACCTATTATTAATTCATTTACAAAACTGATGAGAGTAAAAAGAGAAAGAAAGAGTAGGAGAGGCAATGATGTTTTTCAAATGCGGTCTGCCCATCAACACGTGCGTACACCCACGTGCATCACTTTTTGATGTGATCAGGGGCAAATGCTGATTATTAGTCAAGTCAATAAATCAATAAGAAATGTTAGTAAGAGGCAGAATATCCAATCAATCAGAAAACAAATGCGACAGAGAATCATTACATGATAAAAAGCAGAAAAGTAAAAATTGATATCTCTATCGATCTCCAATAAAACTCAGTGTGCCAGATGTTAACTAACAAACAGACAATTAAGCTTCCTCCAAAACAATTATCCTTCTAATAGAATACCTTTTTTTTTTTTTTTTTACAAAGGCATCACCACATTATCAAGGCCAAGAGGCCACTCAAGGATAAGGGTTAAAGAGTGTACAGTAGAAATTGGTCAATATAGTAATCATTAGTAATGAAAATTTGGTAAATTTAATAACTTATATGGAACGGCTCATCAAGAACTTATTTACTTTAGACTTGAACACAACCATATTGTAGTCAGCCGGAAAGATGGAAAACGGAAGACAATTCCACAGGCGTGCAGTTCTAAGAAAGAAGCTTTGTTCATGGAATCTACGTTTAGGTTTAGGCACAGATAAAGAGTGGGGGGAATTATTGATAGTGTTTACAGCTAGACGAGTGTTTCTTGTGAAAGTTTGGCGAGGGG
This sequence comes from Euprymna scolopes, assembly GCF_053919585.1. Lineage (NCBI taxonomy): Eukaryota > Metazoa > Mollusca > Cephalopoda > Sepiida > Sepiolidae > Euprymna > Euprymna scolopes. The sequence continues at coordinate 81,221,040 of NC_136482.1, read as the reverse complement.
GGACCATAGATTGAAGCTCAGTTGAACACTTTCCATGAAAATAACGATACATCAGAGACAAACTCGCAACATCTCTTCTGTGAGATAGAGGTTGCAAGGAGGAGAAAAGGACATCTCCTACGAGGCTACGAAGTCTATTTTGAACTCTATCAAGGCAGGACAAGTCCTTTCTAGCAGCTCCTGCCCAGATGTGGCAACAGTATTCCATCCTTGGACGTACCTGGCTCTTATATAGGTAGAGAATAGCATCAGCAGTGAGATATCTACTGGATCGATAGAAAGATCCCACCATTTTTCCAGCGGCCTTGGCAACAGATTTGATCTACGTGTTCCATTTAAGATCAGGAGTAATGGTCAAGCCCAGAAGCTTGTCAAAACTTGAGGCCTCCTGAAGACGAGAGCCATTCATTTCAATTGATGACAAATGTGAATTAGAATGTTGATGATGTAAAGAGAGAAGCTTGGTTTTAGATGAATTAAAAGTAACCAGCCACTCCTTTCCCCATTGTACTACGTGCTCAAGATCAGAGGAGAGAGAATTGGAGAGAACTTGGTCGTTTACTGTCTTAGATGTGCTACCATAAATGGTAGTGTCGTCAGCATAAATGTCTACAAATGATGTAAGGATATGATTTGGAAGATCATTAATGTAGATCAGGAAAAGAGTTGGGCCCAGGATGGATCCCTGAGGGACACCGGCATTAATACTGTGAGCTTCTGATTTTTGCCCCTCAACTACTACTCTTATGAACCTATCAGAAAGAAATGATTTAATAATTGAGAAGACTTTTCCAGCTATACCATAGCTAGCGATCTTATGAAGTAAACCTTTGAGGCTAGAATAAACTGGATATTTCAAGAGTACGTATGTAACCTTTCACTCATTGCATGTGCATTATGCAACCCATCCATAAAATAAATAGATCTGGCAACCCTTGGTTGATGTGCACAGCATAGGCCAGTGATAATAACCATCCAATAAGACCAGTGTGCATTTTGTATCTTCCGAATAACTGTAGTTGTTCATAGAACTATGATAACCATTGTCTTCCTTCCTCAAGTGCAAACTGCTATCTGGGGTGAGCAGGAAGCAGAAACTCAATAATGTGACAAAATATTATTGATAAAAATAGTTTTAAAAAATGTCTAAGTATCATATTAATAAATCTAGAAAGGCCTAATTCAGTTAATATATAGTTTTCATATACAATATATCTTCTCCAAATATGCAATAGTGAATTGGAAAATGTAGATGTTTTCACGTTGAAAAAAGTATTATAAATAAATAAGGAAAGTGAACTGACAGAAGAAAGGAAACGAAAAGGGGGGATAGGGAGTACTTTGATTTCTGATGACTACCCAGAAGTGGTCAAAAATGTACTTTTATTTGTTTTAAATTTTGAATCTGTTATTAAGAAAGTTTTAATATAAATGTGGAAAAGGTGGTGGTAATTGGAATAGTATGTATATTAAAAGTATAGCCAGGGCGGGTTAGATCATGCCTAGCAGAGCATATAGACAGGCAGAAGTCATGTGTGTAGTATAAGTTTTTTTTTTATTTTTGCTTGAATTCTTGGCCTGATGAGACATAGCCATTTTGCCTCTAATTAAAACATATGCTGGAGATGTTTGTATAAATAACATATTTATGGAGATGTTTGTATAAAATAAATATTTACATTTCTACTTGTTATTAAGAACTATTATACAACTGCAGTACCTTCATGAATATTAGCATTACAAGTTGATTTTTTTCTTTTTAGATAATTGCTATTTTATCAACTTGCATGAAAAGAGCTATGTAAAAGATATTAAAACCGTTTGAATTATGCAAATACCATCAGTAGTTCAAAAGTTATGAGAATTTCAAGTGCTAAAATTTATGCTTTTCCGTGGACATTTGAATGCCTAAAGAACATTCATGGCCGGTATTTACTACTCCCCTCAAAGAAAAGAAAAAATTGAGTAGATATAAATTAATTTCAGAAATAAATTGAAGAAAATTTTTCATATAGATTTTGGATTTCTGTAAAAGATGGAAATTCCCATAGTCGACCAGAACTTATGCATTTTGGGTCCAGTCCAATTTTCAATTTTGTAAATCCTCTCTATCTGGCCCAAAATATACCATTTTCTGAGATGCAACCATAAATCGTACTCTGCAATGAATCCTCGATGTAGCTTTCACAGTACCAGGATACCAGGAATCCTGATAAGCAACAACTATATATTCACCAGTTGATGGTAATTTTTGCCATTTTTATTCTGTTGTTTTACTGAAAATTTAACTATGTAAACAAAGAAATAAAACGGTAATTTTTTTACCTTGTTTCCACCTTAACATTTAAAATTACTTTTTAGGTTTTAGAGTATGCTGAAAACGAATATCGCATTTAAATTTTCTGCAAATAAGTTGTTTTCTGGATATCAAGCAATGTCATTTCTTATCGCTGGTGGCCATCTTGGTACACGTGAGCGCGCAAACGTAATCCCGAGAAACTATGCGCAAACGCACGTACCAAGATAGCCACCAACAATAACATAAGAAATGACATTGCTTAATATCCGGAAAGCTACTTATTTGCAGAAAATTTAAATGCGATATTCGTTTTCAGCATACCTGAAAACCTTAAAACGGTAGTCATTTTAAAGAAAAATGTTAAGGTGGAAACAAGGTAAAAATTTACAAAATGCATCACAATGAAATTCTTTATCGAACCACCTAATTATTATTATTATTATTATTTAGATATTCCCAGTTTAATAAAAATTAAAAAATAAACCGGTTTGTTTTACAGATTCGAAAAAATGGTCTTGACAATGAGTTAAAAATAAATTCAAGTTTCACGATATATTTAATTGTTAGGTGAAAGTACAGAATAGTTAACAAAACACCCTTTCTTCCCCATTTTAAGAATGGGTTTCTAAATAATAAAGTTACTATTTCACCATGGTAACATAAGTGCACAAGTACCTTTTATTTGTTATGTATTTGTTGTTTTTTTTTTACCATGAAAAGACAATTCTACCTTTAGTACAAGAAGTTATAAATACAACGAAACACATGTACTTAGTACATTTTGTTGTTTCTTAACGCTTTTAGTACATTGTGTACTAAAAGCGTTAAAAACAACAAAATAGTATTGTTTGGAAATCAAATTTGAAAAACTTGAAAATATATTTTTAAATTGACAAACTCAGAATAAAAAATGAAACTGATTTTTCTGCTTTCGTTTTGAAATGAGGATCAATGAATGTTCCACCTGCCTATACTTTTATTGTCATCGAAATTGATAAAATCACTCTTTTTACAATCAAATCAATTGTCTGCTCTAGTTAGGACCCCAACATGGTGCATTGGGAGGAAGGTTTACAATGTAGTCTATATTGCACTGTAGAGAACCTACTATTGATTATATAAAATGATTTTTATATAATGACTTAAATTAAAATTTAAAATGCAAAGTCAAATATCATGGTCCAATTGTGCTCAATAGAAATATTCATTTTGAATGCGTTACTGTCTTATTAAAAAACCTACTAGTCCTTCTGCTTGTGCAGTGATAAAACTTCTCAAATGCACTTGTGATATAAGGGTGTTAACTTTGGTAAAAATCGGACTGTTCTTTCTTTAATCAAATTTTTTCAACTATTGGTTTTCGATACTTATCAAAAGTATTCAGATACAAAACATATCTAAGAACACTTCCAGGCACATAAAGTACATTTATGTAAAATTTTAAAAAAATCAACCCAGCCATTTTGAAGTCAATAGGGAACAAACTCACACACACATAAAGTACCTTTTATGTATAAGTATATATATATATATATATATATATATATATATATATATGTATTCACGTGGAATCACCTTTTTCTTCACTATATTCCCTCTGCTTCACTATTTGTTACCAAGTAAGATCTATGACTTACTTGTAGTTTCATCAAATACTTTTGCAAGCAAAATCCGATCCCGCTTTTTGCTAAATCCTACCCTCTGATGAGAAGGAAAGTATTTTGAAACTCCGCGGATTAAGGACTATCCACTTATCTTGTGCTTCCTTTTTAAAATTAAATATGTTTTTAACTCTTTTTCAAAGTGTTTTTTAACATGTTTTATTAACTACTTGTTCTTATACAGTGGGGGTCAAAAAGTGTTTGCAAATTGTATAAATTGATAAATTTATGCTTCAATATTTTCCAATGTTTTCCATGTTACTCACTGTTTGATATGCAAATATATGAAGTAAATTCATAGAAATGGAAACCAAATAATCATATTCATTGGGGTATGGATCTTTAAATGATTTCAGGAAGGAATATGGGCCAAAAGAGTTTGCAAGCACTCATTTATCCGCAATAAATATCATTTTTAAACATGATATAATTTGAAAAATTGTGTCATCATGATTATAGTACCATATATTGATAACATATTACAAGAAAACAACAGTTATTACTCAAATAACAATTAACAGAACAATATGAATTTATGAAACTATTTTACCCTTTATTCGCTTTCCTCCATTTTTAATCAAATCAATCAGCCTCCTATCAACAGAGGATGTTAACATATGCACATGCTGAGGTGTGATTTCAGAAGATACCTTCTTGATTCTCTCACAAATGTCTTTTTTACTATGGAATTGATGCCCGTTTTTGTAAACCTTCTTCTTCATAATCGACCAGAGGTTATCTATCGGATTCAAATCCGGGCTCTGAGGTGGCCAGTCCATCAGACGTTCACTAGAGATCCCCTTGTCCGAAAGCCAAGTTTTTGTGAACCGAGAAGCATGGCTTGAGGCATTGTCTTGTTGAATAATTAGATTCTGGTTGAGGTAGTAATACACATGAAAAAATTTAAATGGCTTAAAATATTTCAATATTGGTATATATAGAAAGAGCTTGATAAGTTAAGAAAGAATCTTTTAAAATTTTTTAAATCCAATTAAAATCAAGGAAGTTATGATTATTTTTATGCCCTGCGTGTTTGGATATTTTCCCCTCTTTATGCATTTTGCCACATTTTTTGCACTACTTTTTCAGTAAAAATGCTATATCTTTGTTAAAACACAAGACTAGGCAATGAAATTTGCCATATAAGTGTATTTTTGTGCAAGGAATCTGAATATGCTATTGAAAATCTCCAGAAATGAATGGTTTCCAAATAATCTGCAGTAAATGAGCATAAATATGCTGCGATTGCTTAAAAATGCCATGTATTCATTAAAAGAAAAGAAGTTAGAGAAATCAAAGTTTAGTTGTAATGCATTTTATGTGCCAAAAACTGAAATCGAAATCTAAAATCAGTTAAAAATGAATATAATGCAATATTTCTTTGGTATTATTATAGATTAATACCTTCTGTTACCCCTCCCCATCTGACCACCCGTCCAAAATATGTGATTCTACCTTTATAGACAATTGCATGTGAACAACTTGAAAAACTTTAATAAAAGATAAAAATTATTTTAGAATTTAATGTAAAATGATTTCTCATTTTGAATCATTCGAGCGTTTTAGGGCAGTTACCCCCCCCCTTTTTTTCCTATGATAGATAAATCCTGGGTGTTTTTTTTTTGTTTGTTTGTTTGTTTTCTAAAAGGTGATTATGCATGGTTTTAAGAGGGTCTTTGTGCAATTATGAGAAGGTAGGGAGGTTGCCGCACTGACTTTGGATTAATGATAGGGCTAAGGAAAATTATGTGTGAACATCCTGGAGACTTGATAAAAACAAAACAAAAACAATTTTAGAATTTAGAGTGAGGGTTGGTTTCACATAAATGTAAAATAATTCACCATTTCAAGACGATACTAGCGTTTTAGGACAGTTGACCAATTTATTTGGGGGGAGGTAATCATGTGCACTTTTCTTTAAACGTTTTTTATGTTTTTTTTGTTTATTTTTTGGTTTTTAACGTTTATATGAGCTCACAGAGGAAGTTTGTTTAGTGGGGAGCTTTGCCACTTGTACTTAGCGTTATTGTTAAGGCTAAAACTTTTAGGAGTAGGCTTGCCACTCGTACCTAGGATTAGACATAGAATTAAGCATTTTTTTTAAGAGGGTGTTTGATACCCATTGTGAAACTTTACAAGAATTATGACAAACAGACAAAAATAAATGTTATTTAAAAAAGTGACGTCCCTCTAACATGATGCTTGGAAAAATATCAAGTATTTAAATTCTATTTAAATATAAAAAAAAAAACAAGTTTTTGCTAACAAATTGTTAAAAATTTTGAATTAATGTTATTTTGATTTTTAATTACATTTCATGTCTTTCCTACCATTGTTATTTTTTAACTGAGCACCTCCTACAAATATTTAAATATTGATTATTTTTATTTTTTTTTTTTTTTAATAATCGGGTAGATTAATTTCCATTCGATAATAATTCACTGAAAACATTTTCTAAGGGACGAAAATTAGAAGTGTGTGTACCGTTCGTACACGTGAACCAAAACATCATATTTCACATTTTCGCTTGTTAGAATATTTTAAAATGTACTACTACCTAATTTTTAAAAATATTTGTATGGTTGATAACAAAATAGCTTTAACTAAACATGTAAGAATTTTTTTATAACCAGATTTTCAATTAAAAAAAAAAATCAATTTGGAATAAAAATAAACAACAAAAACAAACGTCTGTTTACGCCATATTATCGCTGCTGATTCTACTACTATCACTAATACTACAGAAGTATTGATTCAAATTCATAACAATTTTTTCGGATGTTATGTTTTTAAATTGCTACGTACCACTAGAGAAAACACTGTCCAATCATCTTTTTAACGAATAAACATAGTAAAAAGATTGTTTTATTTAATAGTGAGTGTCCAAAGAAATTTTTTTCAAAACTTTCAATACTCATCATTTTGAAATCTTTTTTTGACACAACAAAAAAACGAGTGGTCAAATGAATTTCGAACACTCGAAGTTATTAAAAATGACATCTCTTTTGGCTAATTTCCAAATTTCATTAAAAATTTTTTAACAGAAACGCGGTACGAATGTTTAGAAATCAGGGAGGGGGGGGGTCGTTACAAAATCTTACCGAAAATGCAGTTTTATGATGTTCACATTTTTATCATTTTATTTGCTTAAAACTCTAAAAATATATAATGTATGTTATTATTTACTAATCCATTTGAAAGTATATTCATTTCTGAACAAAACAGTGGTATTTTGAAGACTTAAAGTGCTTTGGTTTTTAAAATATGACTATTTTAGCAGAAACCCCTTGAAATCTGTGATTATCCAAAGCGTTTTAACGGCCATGTATATTGCTATTGAGAGCATCATTTTGTGAATTCAACCAGGGCAATAAATTTGCTTCGAAAAACTTGCAGTAGTTCACAGAATTCATTTTGACACAGTCAAAGTACAAGAAAAGGACCAACAATCTCACTTCCAATAATACTAGCCCAAATCATCACTCCTCCTCCTCATCCTCCTCTCTGTTGATGTCTGAATCGCAAGCGTGGGCTATTGCCTTTAAGAAGTCATTCCTTGGCCCAACCGTCGGGGCTGTCAAGGGTTGCTCTGGCCATGTCAGTCCAGAGAACATTTATATTACTCAAAGGAGGACATTTTGCCTGTGTTCTCTGGTTGGCTATCTGTTTCAAAATCCGATTTTGGGTCCTTTTAGAGATGCCAGAACCTCTTACATGGTCGAAAATAGCTTTGCTTGTGCTGTGTGGGTTTGCTAGCAAACTCCTCTTGATTTTTCTAATATCCCGTGGTGAGGTCACCTTTGGTCTGCCACTTTTATGCTTTTTTCTTCCATCTTTGCCGTCAATGACGAAACGTTTCACAGTTCGATGATCTCATTTCAAAATTTTCGAAATTTCCAATGTAGACTTCTTTGCAGCAAGAAATGTAACAATTTCACCCTTCTCCCTATCTGTCAACATCTTTCCTTTAGCCATTATCAATAAATTAAGATTAGCTGCATAAACTTTTGGCTCACCTGAAAAGTGAAAAATGTCGAACTATTATTAAATTCTGGCTTTTATCGTAAAATAGAGTAATGGAACAAACCAGAATGGCAACCAGCAAATGATGGAAGAGTCCAAAATGAAAAATAAAGCAAAATTAATAAAGAAATTGAGAAAAAATAGATCTGCAAACTCTTGACCCCCACCGTGTATATATATATATATATATATATATACACACACACACACACTGCGTGTCAAATTATTAATGAGATAACATTTTTTTTACCAGTTTCAGAAACTTACCGGTAGTTTTGTATCAAAAGCTTCAGAAACGTTGGCAATGCTGAGCTGCGCGTACTGTGAAATTTTAGTACTCTTTCGCGCAATATAAACAACTTGCCATCATAATTGCTGAATCCACGGTATTTGAGGTGTGTCAAATTATTAACAAGCCAGTTTGTTTCGTCAATAAAATGGGTTGTAAAGGTGGTTTGAGTAGTTCTGAAAAGATTACTATTACAGAACAGCTAACAAAAGTTAAAACTACCCTCAAAATATCGAAAATGATAAGAAAGTACAATCAAACCGTGAAGAACTCTTTCAAGAACCCTACAAAAGTACAAAAGAGAGCTGATAAAAGTAAATCTAGAGTTGTTTCACGCTGTTCTCTACTCCAAATTAAACGTGAAGTTGTTAAGACTCCTGGGCAGACAAGTCGAGAAGTCTTTGACCAAGCCGGATTGAAGAATGTCTCAAAAAGAACTCGATGTCACCTTCTGAAAGAAGTGGCAAAGTCTGGTAAACCTGTAACAAAGCCTCCATTAAAGCAACGTCACATACAAAACCGATTGAAATGGGCAGAAAACAACATGAAAACGGATTTTTCCAAAGTTTTGTTCACGGATGAAGTGCGTGTCACTCTGATGGCCCAGATGGCTGGAGCAAGGGATGGGTCCTAGATGGACGCTATCATCATCAGCATTTAAAGGCACTAACAAGGTGGAGGTGAGATAATGATTTGGGCTGGTATTATCGGAGGTACTTTAGTTGGCCCATGGAGAGTCCCAGAAGGCATAAAAATGATGTCAAATGCTTACATAGCTTTTCTGAAGGAGCACTTTGAACCATGGCTGAAGAAGAAAAAGTTGACGTTCAGAAGAACCATTATTTTTATGCAGGATAATGCTCCTTCGCATGCAGCAAACAAAAGCAAAGAGTATTTACAACAGCTGAGGTTTTCTGGCTACAGAAGATGGAGTGGCCTGCAAATTCACCAGATTTGAACCCAATTTAGAACCTTTGTAGTATCATGAAGTGACGCCAATTTAAGAGTAAAGATGAGTTATGGGATGCTCTCCAAGAGGTATTGCGAGGAATTCTGTGGACCAACATCTTTTACAAGTCATTCAAAAATAAAAAAAAAAAAAAGGATCGCATATCCCCTAATTATGTCGACATAGAAATTGCTATGTAGTTATTGTGTTCTAAGCATTTTTCCTAGTTCATTTAATGTTTGAAAATTATTTTAATAAACAAGGTATGGGTATATTGTGTTTTATTTTCAACCTCGTTATTAACTTGACACACTGAAATCAACAGATATTCCTATCTTCTGCCATAGTTTCGCTAATTCTGCTTTAAATACTTTTCTGACTGGAGTAGCTGAATAGTATTGTAAGCACTTTCTGAAAGTTTCATGGATTTTTATTCACTGGTTCCTTAAATATCTAAAAAAAATGTGATATATATATATATATATATATATATATATTAAAAAAAACTTTTAGTCTTTAAACACAAGACAAAGAGAAAAAATGTATTCAACATTAATTAATAACACAATGCAAGATATATATATATATATATATATATATATACACATTAAAGAAAATTTTTAAAATAATTTCAGATTACAGATTGTATAATACTGTAAACATAAATTCGATATATTAGTATCAATATTTATGAGAAAATCCTAACCAGATGAAAAAGCTCAATATACAAGATAGAACAATAGTACAGTAGAACCCCGGGATAGAGTATTAAAAATTAGCAGCAAAATACAGTACAATATATAATCAAATAACATTACAAATAACACTGTAAAGTGGGGCAAATACTGTAAGCTGGGGGCTGAAAAAACATTGTATTCCACATCGTAAACTGAAAAAAAAAAATGTATCCTAGGGCCACCGTATCCTGGGGTTCTACTGTATAAGTAAAAATTTGAAATTAGATTCTGTAAATTAAAAATTTACAAAAAATTTATTATTCAACAAAGAATACAAAGATATAAAGTTTTTTTTCCTTTTTCCATGAAATTTCAATGAATGCCTCAATATACTTGGAGAAAATTTAATTAGCAAAATAATATATATATATATATATATATATATAACAAAATAATATTTATATAAATATTATTTTACTAAATAATTTCTAAAGATATGAGCCATTAATTGAGATTCAATGAAATAAAGGAAAAACTTAAATCTTTGTATTTTTTGCCGAATAATAAATTTGTTGTAAATTTTTAATTTACATATATATATATATATATATATATATATATATATATAGTGAGAGATAGAAAGAGAGAGAGTGGAACAATAAATTTTTGCCTTAGAAAAGACGACATGATTCCATTTCTGTTTGATGAAAACCGGTTTTCTTTTTTTTTTTTTTGTTGCAGACCATCTACTAGTTGGCCAGTTGTGTACGAATCTCAAGAGTGATAGGAGCTTTCTATCATGTCTAAATGTGACACAATGTTCAACAAGCGAGATCAGAGATGCGCCGCTGTACAACTCATGCTTTCTATCAATCCAAGTTATGATAACAGTACCATTGCCAGCACTCTCAAAATGCATCACTGGATTGCCACAAATTACAGGGACGTGCCCAAGTTTCCATGCCATGCAGGGATGTGCAACAAAGTTTCCAGCCATGGTTATGGTCTTTGGTGTGGTTTCAAGTGAGGACCATACCACCTCACATCTTCAAAGTCAGCTTGAAAGTCAACACCAAAGTGTATGGATGTGCTGAAGAGTGTGGTGGTCCCCTGGTGCAATCAGGTGGCTGCTAGCAGACCTTGGGTGTGGCAGCAGGACTCGGCACCGGCCCACAAGTTCAAAGAGATCCAGGCTTGGCTGTAAAAGAAGTGCTACAATATTGTACCCTTTTAAAGTGCTCGATGATAAGAAATAAGTTTCTTAAAGGGGCTGACATAATTATTTACTATAATTATTAAATACCTACAGACACTAGTGTTTCATCCTTTCAGGAATCATCAATGCAAGGTGTTACGATTAACGCCACTCGAGAGATTCGAACCCTGGCAACAGAAGTCATGTCTGGCTTCATTAACAAGGACCCAAACCATTCGGCTACCAACAACTGCAAGAGATACAGTTGAAATTAAACATTTATTCTTTTTAAATGCTTTTAACGTCAGAGTGATCTAGTCATTACATGATGATCTCTATATATATATATAAATTTATATAAACATTGTAAGGAATCTACATGGATCGATCAACATTTGGACATTTTGATGTCATTGTCAGGACTCCAAAAACCTTTCTTGATCAATCTGCCTAGACTCCTTACAATGTTTATATAATTTTATTCATAAAAACTCTACACACGTATTTAGTAGTTTTGCAAAAATATTGGATTTAGGTTTGTGTTAACAATTAACTTGAACTTAATTAATGCAACAAGAAAATAAATGTTTTTATGTTACACTCGGCAACGCTGATCATGCAGTGATGATGGTAGAAATCGCCCTAAATTCTAGACCCAAAACTGAAGAGCCAGTGCTCAAAACAACCAGATATTATAAAAAGGCTGACTGAGAAGCCATCAGAGATCTTATCAGAGATGCCCCATGGGGAAATATTTTTTCTCTTCCTGCTGAACAGTGCGCAAATGAGACCACTGAATGGTTCAAAACAGCAATTGAAGTACATGTTCCCATGCGGAAATTTTATAGCAAGCCCCACTCTCCTCAATGGTTTACTTCGACTTGCGCAACTGCCATTGCTCAAAGGCACCATGCATACCGCAGATTTAACCGATATAAGTCCAGTTAAAACAAACAGAAGTATATAGAAGCTAGAAGAAATAGCGACAGCTAAGAGAGAATTTACTGAAACGACTAAAAAACGCATCGAAGCACAAAAATTAGTAAATCGTGACTTCTGGAAAATCTACAACAGTGTAGTAAATAATGGGCAATCAACAATTCCCTCACTAACCAACAATCACGAGGTTGTTTGCTCAGCAACCGACAAGGCTAATATGCTTGCCAGCCGGTTTGCCTCGAACTCCACACTGGACCCTTCCAACCACCCCCTGCCTCACTTTCCTTTGCGGACAGACACCACGCTAGACGATCTAAAATCACCTCTGCTCAGGTACATGCTATCATAAAAAACCTTGAAACTTCAAAAGCATGTGGACCTGATCTCATCCCAGCTGTGCTATTAAAAAAGTGCTCAGCCAAAGTAGCTCCAGTTCTCTCCAAACTCTACAACAAATGCCTTAATGAATCATGCTTTCCGGGCTGTTGGAAAACTGCTTCTGTGGTACCAATATTCAAGAATTCTGGCGAAAGAACTGACCCAGTAAATTATCGCCCCATTAGCCTCCTCCCACTTTTCGCCAAAATATTTGAGACCATAATTAACCATGCTCTAGTTCGGCACCTTACAGATGCTAAACTTCTGACTGACAAGCAATATGGATTTAGACAAGCCCGTTCCACAGCTGACATCCTCACTGTAATCTCTGCACGTATATACCAGTCACTGGACAAAGCGGTGGAGGGCAGAGCGGTAGCTCTAGATATATCTAAGGCTTTTGACAGGGTATGGCACAAGGGTCTCCTCAGGAAAATTAAATCATACGGTATCACTGGTAGAATACTTAACATAATTAAATCCTTCTTAGATAAGAGAAAAATCCAAGTTGTCCTCGACGGTCATACATCTAAACAGTGTGATATAAATGCGGGAGTGCCTCAGGGGTCTATCCTTGGACCTCTATTGTTCCTAATATTTATTAATGACCTCCCTAACAAAACTGCCTCTGAGATGGGTATATATGCTGATGACACTACACTCTATAACAGGCATGACAGGAAAACAAATGAACACATATCTAAAGAAATGGCAAAAACACTAGAGGATGACCTCCAATCTATAGTGGAATGGGGACATAAATGAATGGTCACATTCAATGCTGCCAAGACTAAACTGGTTTCCTTCAATAATTACAAGAAACCTTCTCTGCCATCAATAGTAATGGCCAGTGACTCCCAGTCTGAGAGTACATCTTTCAAACTGCTTGGCCTAACATTCACAGGAAACATGAGTTGGAACAATTATATTGAAAACATTGCCAGGGCCGCTCCGAAAAAGGTAGGCTCTCCCTACCGTGCTAGAAAACTACTGACATCTGAAAGTATCCTGTACCTCTATAAGGCCACCATTCGCCCATGTATGGAGTATTGTTGTCACATTTGGGCTGGTGCATCTGCTACTAGTCTCTCGCTCCTAGACAAGGTTCAAAAAAGAGTCGCCAATCTGATAGGCCCTGAACTGGCATCTAAGCTTCAGCCTCTGTCCCATCGACGAAACGTTGCATCCCTCTGCCTGTTCTACAAGTATTTTAATGGTGAATGCTCTGACGAACTGCAGACACTTGTGCTCCCACGACATAGACACCCTCGACAAACCCGACAGGCAGCTAAATCCCACCCCCACACAGTAGAGATCCCTAAATGTAAAAGATCTTTCTAGTCCAGTAGTTTCTTTCCCAGAACCGCTAGACTCTGGAATTCCATTCCAGGTTCCTGCTTCCCTAACTGTACTGACATGCAGAAGTTCAAGTGCAACGTGAACCGACATCTTGCTGCCAAATCCCAACATAGTGCCCCAGTAGTTGCTGCCCTCGATAGCAGCCCCCTACACCAAAGTGGCAATGTGCCTTGTTTGGGGTGAAAATGTAATAAAAAAATTTAAAAAAACATATTGTGTTTATCTGTTGTCTGCTTTTCATGCTACCTGCAATCCTGATAGAAATCATGTAAGCAGAATCTAAAATTAATTAAAATTTCTTTCTCAAACTTTTGCCTAACTTTAGCCATCTTCTGGAGAAATTGTAAATATATGCATATGCTCAAATCAAATATGGAAACCACAAATAAAACATTTTAAATTAAACGGAAATTCAAAAGTTGAACACAAAATCTTAAAATGTTCATTTAAGATTAAAAAAAGACAATGATTCCACATTTGATGCTTACCTGAAGTTGTGTAATTGTGCCACAAAGTGTTTACAAGTGACATCAAGCACTGTATGTATTTGCCATAGGCTTCCTGAAGGAGAAGAAGCAAGAAAATAAATTAATGAAGTTATCATAATCAAAATAAGAAACAGATCCAGAAAAAAAGAAAGCTTTATGATACATTAGAATAAAATATAAATTAAAATTAGAATTAAAAAAATCCCATTACAAAATAAAAAGCATATCCTGATTAAAAAAAAAATGCTAAGTTGCAATTTTAATGATCATTCTGATGTTTAACTTCATATAAAAATATTACAAAAGCAAACTATAACATTTTGATCGACTTTTGCCTTATCTTTATATATTAACAGATAATAGCCAGAAAGACATCCAAAAGGCTTTAATTGGTGAAATGTTGAACCCAGTAGTATATTATTATTATTATTATTATTTATTCAATACAAGTTCTGAAATGAGTCACTACTCAATGATTATTTATTGCCAAAAAAACAGATGATGTCTGAGTTACAAATCCACACAGATATCCAATACTTTCCACTTCTTTTGATCACTGTTGATAATCTCTTTGCATTCTTACAACAGCTGTTTATAGGAGAGTCCTTGCTGATAATAGCCATTGTATTTCTTTGGAATAAGCCTCCTCAGGATTTCAATATCCTTCATTCCTTTCCAATGGCACAGAGTTTTATTTTTGTGGACAATTATGGTTTAATATGAGTAGTAGTTGTAATATAACATTTTTAGCCTCCTATGGGTTATTCCAGCCCAATTCATCCAGGCCCGACATCCCCCCCCCCTCTTGGATTTTTTTCATATTTACACCATACAAAGTTTGGGTTAAAACTAAGAGAAATCTGCAATTTCAGCCCAGTTGGATTTGAGGAACATATTTTTTTTCACAGTCGATTTCGGCCTGGAAATCAAAATTTGCCATGTCATGACGTAGAATTTTTGACCCTCGGCGTTTTACAAAATTTGCATTTTTGTTGCAAAAAATAAAGCTTTGGAGCTAAAAATTTACACAGACAAGGTTTTGAGGGCAATGAATCCAAAAATCATGGTTAGAAAGATGGCAAATGAGAGGAAGTACCTTATTTTTACCATTTTAGGTGATGCTGCAGCACTTTTTTAGAGCTTATTTCGGACAATATTTTGTTGAGAAAAAAACATAACTGGTGCTTTGCCAGACTTCTCCTTTGGATTTTTAAAGTGACTTTGGGTTGGAAATTACAAAAATCAAATTAAACCTTTCGGCATATTTGACATTTCCAGACACTAAAGTCTCAACATTGGCATTTTTATAAAAATTTAAGGATTTTTTTGGTGAATTCGGCAACAATCTAATCTTAAGTTATGATCAATATCTAGAGCTGAAAAAGGACTTGGATTGACCCATTACAGCCCATAATGTCAAATTACATCATATAAAAGGATATGGACCCCTACTTCACAGTCAAAATGGACAAAAAGTAGTCGAAAATAAAAGATTATGGACACATATATGGACATTTGGACAGCAATCTTAATTATGTACAAGTTTTGGACATTTGAGTTTTTCAAAAAAAACAACATTTGGCCATTATCTTTTGATTCGCAGATAGCAACAGCTTAAAATTTGGAGGAAAGATGTAAGGTAACATTCAGATATGAATGAAATGGTCACATTTTCATTTGAAGCATAATATTCTGCTCATTATCATGCTGAGGCAAGATCTAACCCTCTCTTTCCTGTTTAGATCTAATTGAAAAGGTGCAGTAGAATAGTACTGATCATGATAAGAGTATTCTTTCATTTGTATGTGTGGATGAATTGTGACTAGGGGTAGTGTAGAGTCGACTCAGTTGACCAAAAAGTCAGTGGGAATAAGATATTATGCTTTTTATTTATACCTTCAGGATATACCATATAATCGTGCCGTGCAGTTCATAATTTTTGGACAGTTGGATCATGGTTTCTAAACCATTAAATCAGAAAATCCTTGTATTATGGGCTTTCAATCAATGCATTTAAGCTGTTCAGAATCATGTCCACCTGAGTAATCAAGTTTGAGTGTCAATTAGAGCAAATTCCTCTATCATATGATACCCAAATAATGTCCTATGCTTCTTTTTTTAAATGTTGATTTAAATGTTCTTTTTCCTGTTCAGTTTAACTCAAAAGACACTACATTGACTTCAGTTCTGATTGTTTCATGTTGATTCAACTGGATATACTTTTTCTTGATCAGTGTCACTCAAATGACATTTTAGGATGTATCTGGTTCTTATACAGGTAGAGGATTGTGTCAGGAGGGAGATACCTCTAGGAGTGGTAAAATGGCACAAAAAATTTACTGCTGACCTTGGCAACAGATTCGATGCAAATCTTCCATTTTAGGTCCGGAGGTAAGGTCAGACCCAGAAGCTTTTCAAAGCAGGGAGCTTCTTTTAGACAAGAACCATCCATATCAACCGGGGATAAATGGGAATCAGAGCCTTGATAGTGAAAAGATAGAAGCTTGGTTTTAGATGCTTTAAAATTAACCAGCCACCTTTTGCCCCATTGCACCATGTGCTCCAGGTTAGACGAGTGAGACTCAGAGAGATCTTGATTATTGCTGGCCTTTGAATAGTTGCGATAAATGGTGTATATGTCATTGAGTGAATTTAGAATGAGATTATTGATGAAAATAAGGGAGAGAGTCAGGCCCAGGATAGATACCATCTGTAATTATAGGCATATTGCATTCAGCTCAAAGATCAAGCACATTCCCTAGACATGTCCATATTTTGGTATGTGTGTATGGATCATGACAGCAGAGGTGAATGACTGGAAAACAGCAAATGTAATGTAAGGACAACATATTGAAATCAATATACCTAAAGTTGAACAACTCTAATGAAATCAGAGGAAAGAGAGAAGAATGGAGAGAGCTGCTTGTCAAGTTATCTATGATGTAAACCGAATACAGCCAGACTATTAAATAAGTGAAGGTGAATGAAGGAATTCCAAAAAAGGATATTTTATACTTAATTATTGGTAATACTTTATTTTTTACCTGTAGATTGAATTTTTTTTTTTTTTAGCTTTCATATAATTGTCATTGTTTTGTATTGAATTGAACTGTGCCATTATTATATTGATTATAACCATGTTGCTTGTGTTGAATAGTTTCTCCGTTTGTAAAATGATCATTCAAACTCTGTATTAGCAAAAATAACTTTTTTTATTAAAGTTTACCTTAGTTGGTCTGATTCAAGTTAAGGAAAAAACTGCAAGGCATTGTTTTTTTTAATCTGTTCTCTTGGACATCAGGGAAGAAGAAAAGCTAACTTTAATCTCTTCTCTTTTTTCTTGTATGTCCACATATAATCATTTGATCTTTTAAATCCCCTGCAATCTACACTTCATCTTCTGTTTTAATGATGACTCTGCTTCATTTCTTATTTAACATCAGCATCAAACAGTCTGTTGCAAGGCCAGTAGTCCCTGAGCACTCTACTTGGTACATGCATTTCATAACATTCCTTCAACTTTAAACTCTTTCTTTTCATTTCCAAAGATGACATTCAACACGTCAAAATGAAATATGTAATGTCAGTTAACCTACGTATGTTTGACCATGTACAGTTTTACAAAACACCTGCAAATATTGGGAAATAGAGTGATGGAGAAATAAATAGAAGAGAAAAATATAATTCAAAATCCAGAACATTGAATAAACATGCCATAAACTACATTTGCATAGATTTCCAAATAACCTATGTCTGTAAACGAATTCAAATGACAGTCAAAATTTTAAATAAACTTTCTCACAGAAATCTCTCCCACTTGAATAAAATTGGCCCATTATGGAGTCAACAGTTATAGGACAGAAAGAAAAATCACCCATTGAATTGCATCCATAAGATTATTAATATAACTTCAATTAAACATGACAAACTTTTGACACATTGGTGTATATTGCACCATCTGTTCCACTGAAGTCTCACCTTTAACTCCAAAATGATAACATTAGCACTTTTAAGCAGGGTTGCGGAGTCGGAGGCGGAAAGAGTCGGAGGTTTTAGCTGGAGTCGGAGTTGGATTTCTAAGAGTACACGGAGTCTGAGTCAGAATTTTTTTATCTGACTCCGATTCCTTAAGTCCAATGAATTTATTTTTCTTACATGGTTTTCCTGTTTGATTTTACCAGTGTTTTTTTTAATTACATTTTCTAACCAAACAAGGCACATTGCCACTTTGATGTAGGGGGCTACTATCATGGATTTAAGTTTCATGGCTAATATGTAGTGAGTTTTGCAGCAAGATGTCTGTTTACATTACACTTGAACTTCTGCATGTCAGTACAGTTGGGGAAGCAGAAACCCGGAAGAGAATTCCAAAGTCTAGTAGTTCTGAGGAAGAAGCTATTAGAGTAGAAAGCGTTCTTACACCTGGGGATCTCTACATCATCTGTTAGTTCTAAGTCCTCGGATATGTGTAAATGCAAGCCTCTAGGAAGGAGGCGTGAGTGTGTGTCTGGTTTGAACATTTTTTGGATTGAGCTGCCATTTCATTCTATTTCGTAGTTTCAGATCTAAATTGAGGTACTAGGCAAAACGGATGTGCATAGCCACCATAATGCAACACGAGTAGACCATCAGCCGGCTCCTCATCCACAGGAATGTGGCCTTGGGAATGTCCAGCAGAGATGAGTGCAGGGTGCCTTTCCATGCGCGACATGTCACTACTGTGACGTAATCCCTCATTGGGGAGCTTTAGAATCCCCTAGAGGGTCTAGGAGGGGTCAATAACTATGCTAATCGTTCCCGGTGACGCCAGATACCCTGAGGATTTAAAATAGAGAATATAAATATACATATTTTATTTCATGTCAAAACAGATATTGTTTGAAACCAGAGAAATATATTTTGCAGCTAAAGTTGATGACAGGAAACTTGAAGCATAACATTGTCTTCCACCCCATCCACATACCTCACTATATATAAGACTGAAGAAGAGTTTTTCGAGAGATTGCTTTTGATTTCGGGGAGAACAGATCGTATAGAGACCACCGACCCTTCCTCTACTCCTCATCCACCCATCTTACGCTGTCTGTGAAGAGATTTGAGACTTTGAAAAACTTACTAAGAACTGAATGATATTTGTAAAAACATTTGTACATAGGTTTGTGAAATCAATTCTGTAGAATAGAGTTTCACGTGTTTGTTTTTCTTCCCGCCTGCAGCTTCGATATTTGCTTTCAGCATACAGGATTCAATGTAACAATCCTAAGGGAAGGACTAGACGATACGAGCCGAGATTTCCAGATAAATAGGGGTCCTAGCCAAGCTTCATCAGAAAACAGTGTTACACTACAAACATCCCGATATTACACAACTGATGATAGAACAGCCGCTCTAAGTGCTATCAAAGAGTTAGGGCCCCTGTACTGTCAGTTGGAAACAGCAACCAGTAACTGTCAAACTGGTACCCTCAAACCTGTCTGACAGGAGTGGCCAACTCCAATCATGTTAGCATATATGGTAAATAAGCACCCTCAATATGCCCAGGTATAGGGGAAGGGAATAAGGCAAATGTGGGGGACTGCATTCATTGCCCTAGTCTGGAAACAAGGCTAAGTACTTGGTATCTCGAATGAATTTTTGTGGCCACACCTCTGCTCCTGGCTAATAGGCTAAGAAAGAGTATGGAGTATAGATAGGCAGATTGATCAAGTCAGTAGCTGTAGGGAAGTTGTTGTCCAGGAACGAGGAGGCCTCCTTCTTCTGTTTGGTGTTAAGACATATGAGGTCAGTGGCACAGGTTTACAAATCGGAGTTTTCCTTATCTTAGATAGATGACCTAGCCAGATTTACTGGTCCATTAGCACTGAGAGGGTTTTCCCTGCCCCTGGTTTCAAAGCCAGGTATTTCTATGCTCTCGCATGGATAGTTAGAATTGATAGAGTTTTTGAAGTTACACTCCTCAGGATAGGATTAAGATTGGTTACATTTTTAAACGAGGTATGTATAAGTGTAGGGTGTAGATTAAAGGTGAATATCTACTAGGGTTAAGAAAAAATCAAATATGGTTTGTGGATTAGAGTATAAGAGTAAGGGTACGTTTCGAAATGTGCTTTAGGTGTTAGTTTTCAAGTAAAGATAATCCCCGACAAACCCGTTTAGCAATAAGATCTCATCCCTTCACTGTTGAGGTGAGTAAATAAATAAATAAGTAAAGCTGGTAGAGTGTATATGTGAGTATATTTATCATACAAGTGAATGTTAAATATAAAAAATGATGTACATGGAAAGTAATTATAAAATGCTGAATAAGTGTGGGAGGCTGGTATATGAATCAGCAGAATAGATTTCCACATAGGGGTCAAGGAGTCAGGAGTCGGAGTCGGAGCCTAAGATATCAAAGGAGTCGGAGTCAGCATTCTAGGAATTCAAGGAGTTGGACTTTCACCATCAGACTCCGCAACCCTGCTTTTAAGGTCAATAAAGTAAGAAAGCACATCAAATTCAACTAAAATAAATCTTTACATAAGAATTTGAGAAAGTTTACACTAACATAAAAAAACTTAGGAAGGTGTTATTTCCTTCACAGAGGGTCTGGCTGAGATCAGGACCACCTGGATCTGTTAGCAAGAAATGTATACATTTTTTTTTTTCTGCTGGCGATTCGCTTGTTCCATGCAAGTGTCTAACTTTATAGGTGTAATACTCTCAGAAAACACTACTCGAAGAAAAACATTACTCTTTACCATTGGTAATCTTCTTTGTTCTTAATGTGATTGATTCTCAGTCACTGCCACCTAGTACGTATTTGGTGATAAAAATAAACAGAAATAAAATTTTTATCTTTTTAAAGAATCAAATCGAATAATATGGTTGGAGATGAATTTGTAGATGCTAGAGCCTGACATGACCAACCGATTGGATCAGACCTCTCCAATCCGAATCAACATCTCATTGCAAGAACTGCAAAAACCTAACGTTGTCATCTCTCCTGACGGGGATATACAAGTGATTGAGAACTGATTGCGAATTTGATATTCCTATGGGACATCCTCCTCTATCGCCCCCATAACAGCGGAATTACTATCTTTCAAAGCATATGTGAGAAAATTGACCAAGTCCTATCTGCTTATCCTTCAGCTAACATTCACGTATGTGGTGACTTCAATGTTCACAACGTCGAATGGTTGACCCACTCTTAACAAGACCGATGATGAGGGTAGGTTCTGTCATGATTTCTCCATTGCCTATGACCTCACTCAGATTGTTCAGGAACCCACCCGTGTGCCCGACAATGACGGCCAGTATGCGAGCCTACTAGACCTTTTTCTCACAACTTGCCCTGAACTATGTTCAGTTTCTGTTCTGTCGACTCTTGGATCTTCCGACCACTCTGTTGTATCAATTAAGATAAAAATGAAATGTAATAAGTCCCCAGACGTACCTCTCCATCGTACAGTATATCAATACACTAAGGCTGACTGGGATAGCTTCCGTACATTTATATCTGATCTACCTCTGCATTCCATGTTTAAAAAGGATGTGTCCTCTATAGTATTAGACCTGACGGAATGGTTAATTGTAGGTATTGACCGTTTCATACCCTCGAAAAAGTTTCAGCAAAAACCTAACAGCCAGCCATGGTTCTCTCCAGAATGTGCTGCTGCCATTGCGCACAGAAATCACTTTTTCCACTGTTTCCAACGTAATAGATGTATGAAAACTAAAGCCGTTTTCAGGACTGCCAGCAACCATTGTAAGAAAGTAATAAAGAATGCAAGAGAGTTGTATGCTCAATCTGTTAAGTTCAAAGTAGCTGAGCAGCGGCTTGGTTCCCACCAGTTTTGGCAAATAGCAAACAGAATCCTGAACAGAAGCATGTGCTCCATCCCAACTATTATCAATGGACTTGAGGTAATCTCATCAGCATCAGACAAAGCCAAACTCTTTGTCAAGAACTTTGCAGCTAATTCTACCCTTTGCGATCAAGGCCACCAACCCCCAATATTTCCTCCTGTATCAGAAAACACGCTATGTGATATACGTATATCTGTACGTGATGTTGCCAAGCTAATCAAAAACCTTGATTCCAGTAAAGCAACTGGCCCTGACGGTATTCCAATTATAGCACTCAAAAAACTTCAACCTGAACTAGCACCTATACTTACAAAACTGTTTAAACGTTGTCTTAAGGAGAATAGTTTCCCATCTCCCTGGAAAATTTCATCAGTATGCCCTGTATTTAAGAATTCAGGTGATCGCTCATCTCCCTCACAGTACAGGCCAATAAGTCTCCTGTGCGTCATGAGTAAGTTGCTGGAATCTGTGTTAAATACAGAAGTAATCAACCATCTCAACAAAAATAACCTTCTTAGTGACACTCAATATGGTTTCCGTTCTGCTAGATCTACAGCAGATGTGCTTACAGTTATATCTCATAGGATTAGCAAATCTCTCGACGGAGGCAACCTTTCTAGGGCAATTGCTCTTGACATATCTAAGGCCTTTGATAGGGTATGGCATAAAAGTTTACTTCATAAGATCTCTAGCTATGGTATTGCTGGAAATGTCTTCTCAGTTATTAAATCATTTTTTTCTGATAGGTTCATAAGAGTAGTAGTTGAGGGGCAAAAATCAGAAGCTCACAGTATTAACGCCGGTGTCCCTCAGGGGTCCATCCTGGGCCCAACTCTTTTCCTGATCTACATTAATGATCTTCCAAATCACATCCTTACATCATTTGTAGACATTTATGCTGACGACACTACCATTTATGGTAGCACATCTAAGACAGTAAACGACCAAGTTCTCTCCAATTGTCTCTCCTCTGATCTTGAGCACGTAGTACAATGGGGTAAGGAGTGGCTGGTTACTTTTAATGCATCTAAAACCAAGCTTCTCTCTTTACATCATCAACATTCTGATCCACATCTGACATCAATTGAAATGAATGGCTCTCGTCTTCAGGAGGCCTCAAGTTTTGACAAACTTCTTGGCTTGACCATTACTCCTGATCTTAAATGGAACACGTACATCAAATCTGTTGCCAAGGCCGCTGGAAAAATGGTGGGATCTTTCTATCGATCCGGTAGATATCTCACTGCTGATGCAATTCTCTATCTATATAAAAGCCAGGTAAGTCCAAGGATGGAATACTGTTGCCACATCTGGGCAGGAGCTGCTAGAAAGGACTTGGCCTGCCTTGATATAGTTCAAAATAGACTTCGTAGCCTCGTAGGAGATGTCCTTTTCTCTTCCTTGCAACCTCTATCTCTCACAGAAGAGATGTTGCGAGTTTGTCTCTGATGTATCGTTATTTTCATTAGAGGGCGGCAGTACTAGGGGTCTATCTTCAAAAACCATTTGCACCTAGCTTAATCTCTTCATTAGGATGATAATAGATAGAGAAAAAAAGAATTTTTGAAAAAAAGTCATTTTTGGCAAGTGGGGGGCTTTTTTACGATATTGCCCCCCCCCCCCGGGGGCCAAAAATCACCATTTGCAGCAAAAAATTTACATTATGCAAAATTGCATGCACCTAAACGTCCTAAATGGATACAAATTGGTATAGATAGTTGAGACTGATGATTTCTAGCCATTTTTGAGGCATTTTTGGGTTTATAGGATGAAAAGAAGGGCCAAAATGAGCCGAAATTTGCTCAAAATTACCCAAAATCTTAAAAAAATCAGCTATTTGGCTAATATGTTACTCCAAAAACGTCCGAAATGACTATGAATGGACTTAGTTGGCTAAAACTTACATTACCCCATAATTTCTAGCCATTTTTGAGGCATTTTTGGGTTCCTAGGATAAAAAGAAGGTTCAAAATGAGCCGAAATTTGCCCAAAATTACCCAAAACTTAAAAAAATCGGCTATTTGGCTACTATGTTACTCCTAAAACATTCCAAATGACTATGAGTGGACTTAGTTGGCTAAAACTTACATTACCCCATAATTTCTAGCCATTTTTGAGGCATTTTTGGGTTCCTAGGATAAAAAGAAGGGCCAAAATGAGCCGAAATTTGCCCAAAATTACCCGAAACTTAAAAAAACGGCTATTTGGCTACTATGTTACTCCTAAAACATTCCAAATGACTATGAGTGGACTTAGTTGGCTAAAACTTACATTACCCCATAATTTCTACCCATAAGTCGATTGGCATCCCTGCAGATGGACATGTGTCACCATTGATAGGCATCGAGTTTTAGAAAAATTGTGAGGTGGTAATAAAAGAGTAATAGTTAACAATTGGAATAGAACAATAAATCATCTCAACAATTAATTGAAATACGTTATGAATGATTCAAATTCTTTATTGATCTCATCTTTGTTCTTCAGTGTGAATTTGTTTTTTCTTTCATAGTTCCAACTTCCCTTCACCTCGAGCAACTTCCCATTCTTATAGCGCAGAACCTGGTCACTGGTTACCTCCTCCAGAATGGGTGACGATGGATGAACCCACATCAGATCTGCACCTTTCTCAACCCGGACCAGCTGCTCCACAACAAATGTTTGATCATCCTTAATCGAAGTGAAGAAACCAATGTACCAGGTTGTTTGTTCACCCTCATACCATACACTCACACACATCTTGTTAGGCTGGTAGATTTGGTGCTCTCGTTCTTTTGGATCGTCTGACAGCACTTTCAAGGCATCGTCGTTGGTTGGCAATATCATTTCTGCGATGCTGCTTTGGCTTGCACTGTTGTCTTCGTTGGACAAGAGAACGGACAGATTTTCGAGCTGAGTGGACATGTCTATGTTGATCAGCCTAAATAACTCAGGTCGATGCAGTCGATCTGCTTTGTGAGTGTGAATGTAGAAGGAAAGCTCAGTTTTGACAATTTTCTTGCCAATGTCGCCATTCTTTCTCAATACCTCTTTCAGCTCGTCAACAGAACAACACGGACCACCCCATTGCTTGCAGGTTTTAGCCAGGTTGAGAACGTAATCAACATTCTTCTGTTTCTTGGACAATTTCTTCTCCATTACTTGATTCTGCAGTTCCTTCTGGGATGAGTACCAAGAAACATTCATTGCTGCCAACTCATTACGAATTTTGGAGGCTTTGCTACTCAAATCTTTCCTCTCCGCACTGTGCAACACCATGTTATCTCTCAGTAACTCTCCTGTGTGTCGGTTGTTCTTGCAAATGGCTGTTCGTGATCGCCTGCTGAACACGGACAACTTACGCTCTGCCTTCAAGTTGTGCGTTGGAGCAAACACCAACTCTTCATCGGATATTTTGGTGAGATCAGCTGCTCGCAATTCTTCTTTTGTGCCAGCTGCAAAACCATATTCGCGACCACACTGCAGTTGAATACACTCGGCTGCAGCCATGGTGAATGTTTTAAGTTTCGGGTAATTTTGGGCAAATTTCGGCTCATTTTTGGCCCTTCAATATCGTAAATAAAGCCCCCCCACATGCCAAAAATGACTTTTTTTCAAAAATTCTTTTTTTCTCTATCTATTATCATCCTAATGAAGAGATTAAGCTAGGTGCAAATGGTTTTTGAAGATAGACCCCTAGTACTGCCGCCCTCTATTTTCATGGAAAGTGTTCGACTGAGCTTCAATCTATGGTCCCCCCTCGCCAAACTTTCACAAGAAACACTCGTCTAGCTGTAAACACTATCAATAATTCCCCCCACTCTTTATCTGTGCCTAAAACTAAACGTAGATTCCATGAACAAAGCTTCTTTCTTAGAACTGCACGCCTGTGGAATTGTCTTCCGTTTTCCTGCTTTCCGGCTGACTACAATATGGTTGTCTTCAAGTCTAACGTAAATAAGTTCTTGATGAGCCGTTCCATATAAGTTATCAAATTTTCATTACTAATGATTACTATATTGTCCAATTTCTACTGTACACTCTTTAACCCTTATCCTTGAGTGGCCTCTTGGCCTTGATAATGTGGTGATGCCTATGTAAAAAAAAAAAAAAAAAAAAAAAAAAGAAAACCAGAAGTACAAGAACCAGTGTATAAAATGTTTAGTGAATAAGGAGTATATGGAGGCAAGGAGGGAAGCATGAAGAACATTTATCAAGCAGAAAAGGTCAGATTTCCATATATACAACGAAGGAATGACCAAAAGAATGAAGTATTCAGGATAGGTCAACAGATGGTAAAGACAAATATGGATATTGTTGGAAAGAAATGCATTTAATGCATTCAAAATGACATTTGAATGTGAGCAACAAATGGAAATTGCAAGAGAGATATTTATAAATGCCATGATTAGAAATTGTTGAATACAGAGTTTCCATGAAATCATTAAAATATAGAAGTTGCAGAAGCAACATCTGATTCAGTTTGAAGAATTGTGGAAAAAAATGGTACAGGAAGCTGTAAGTAAGATGAAGAAGGGTGAGATTATTATAATGCTGCCGGAAACTCAAGCTTGTTGCAGATATGTTTAAGGCTGCAGGTGAAAGAGGCATTAAGATGATCACAGACTTGACAAATCACATCATAAAAGAACAGGTTATCCCAAAAGACTGGGAACAGTACAATCGTGAATTGTTATGAGGATAAAATTCAATAAAAATTTAAAAAGAACACTTGAGGTCATTACAGCAGATTAAAGTTGATGGATCAGGACCTGAAAGTGATTGAGAGAATTAATTGGCGCAGCAAATAAGAAGTCAGAGAAGCATAGATAAAATGAAATTTGGTTTAATACCTGGGTATCATTGGTGCTGTATTCATCCTGAGAGAAATGCAAGAGAATGCTTTACAAAGAACCAGAGATTAGAGCTCAGTTGAGCACCTATCATAGAAATAAACGTTGGAACAGAAAGTGACTAGTAATATCTTTTCTGTGAGAAAGGTACTATGATGAATAGAATAAATCATTCCCTCCTCCCACTAGATATCGAGGTTGATTTTGAACTCTGTCTAGACAACAAAATGTTTTGAGTGACATCTTCCCAGATGTGGCAATAGTACTCCATCTTATGACCTCCTTGATTCATATAAGTAAAGGATTATATCAGGAGTTAGGTACCTTCTAGAATGGAAGACTGATCAAACCATTCTCCCAGTGACTTGAGAACTAGATTGGATGTAAATCTTCTATTTTAGATCTGGAGTGAAAGTCAGTTACGAAAACTTAACAAAGCAAAGTATTTTCTTAAGCAGAGTCATTCATTTCAGCTGAGTCAAAGTAAATGATGATGGGAGGAGAGAAGCTTGCTTTTAGAAATGTTGAATGTAACTAACCATCCCCTACCCATTGCACCATGTAGATCCAAAGTGTGATAATCAGCGAGATCTTGATCACTAATGCTCTTAGAGGCACTGCTGTAGACAATTGTGTTGTCTGTGTAGATATCAACAAATGATCTCAGAATATGATTTTAAAAATCATTAATGAAAATTAGGAAAAGAGTTGGACAGAACATAGATCCTTGAGGCACACCAGCATTAATACTGTATGTTTCAAACTTCTGTCAATCACCTAGTTACACTTATAGATTTATGAATTATGACATTTCCAGCTATTCCATAGCCAGCAAGTTTGTGACGCAACCGTTTGTGCAAGGCTCTATCAAAGCCTTATGATATATAGAGATCTATTGCTCTAGAAATAAATCCCGATCAAGTGATTCATTGATTCTATGTGATATTACAGCTAATGCATCAGCAGAACAAAATCCATATTGCTTGTCACTAAGTAGATTGTTTTTGTTGAGGTGGTTGGCAACTGCTTGATTTTTTTCACAGATTAGGAAACTGATCAATCTGTACTGAAGTGTAGAAGATTGATCACTAATATTTTTAAATACCAGACAGATCAACAAAGTTTTCCATTACTCCTAGAAAACGTTACTCCTTGGCAATGGTAGCGTTCTTTGTTTGAAACACTACAGACCTGCAGCCACCATCTAGTATATATTTGCGAGGAAAAATAAAAAAGGAGAAATAAGGTTTTTACTTTTAAAAGAATCAGATTGAATAGTACGGTTGGAGATGAATTTACTTATGCTAGGGCATGGCGTGACCATCTGATTAATGAGATTGAACCTCTCTAACATCCTGCTAGCCGAAATAAGGATCAAAGTGGGAAGATGGCTAAAGCATCAGGTTCTGTCCTAAAGCATCACAATTCGACACCCACAGTCTACCAGTGACCTTGTTTTATCTGTTACCCTCGTGCATGGAGTTGCAGTTGGCGAATTCATGGTCCCGCTGACAGGGCAATGTCTGGTTGGTGTAATGATACATCTAAATTAGCGAATGCACAGTGTATGACAAAAAGATGCCACTGATTAGATTTTTTTTTGTATTTCCTCAATATGCTGCTGGTAAGAGTAATTGTGACTGAGAGAGGGTTAAAGTTTGTGTAAATATTGAGTCTGAGCAAAGTAGTCATCTTTCTTAGTAGCATAAACAAAATGGCTACTTTGCATATTTTCACAAACTTTAAAGATATAGATTCTATTAAATAGTTTTCACACAAATAGGTCACAAATGAGTCGATAAAGCAAAATAAATTGGTTTGGATAATTTCTCAGCTGTAAAAAGAAATTTGTGTCGATAATAGTAATGATTACTTCTATTCAAATCATTACTTTTAACTATAAATAATTTTCTACTAAATGAATTTTCATAATTAATTACTATTTTCGACATGACAGTTAAGTACTGTTGTTTTTGCTTAAAACGATGTATTTAAACAATCGATCCATCCTGTACCTCTATAAGGCCACCATTCGCCCATGTATGGAGTATTGCTGCCACATCTGGGCTGGTGCATCTGCTACTAGTCTCTCGCTCCTTGACAAGGTTCAAAAGAGAGTCGCAAATCTGATAGGCCCTGAACTGGCATCTAAGCTTCAGCCTCTGTCCCATCGACGAAATGTTGCATCCCTCTGCCTGTTCTACAAGTATTTTAGTGGTGAATGCTCTGATGAACTGCAATCACTTGTGCCCCCACGACGCGAGCACCCTCGACAAACCCGACAGGCTACTAGATCCCACCCCCACACTGTAGAGGTCCCTAGATGTAAAAGATCTTTTTACTCCAATAGTTTCTTCCCCAGAACCGCAAGACTCTGGAATTCCATTCCAGGTCCCTGCTTCCCCAACAGTACTGACGTGCAGAAGTTCAAGTGTAACGTGAACCGACACCTTGCTGCCCAAATCCCTACATAGTACCCCAGTAGTTGTTGCCCCTGATAGTAGCCCCCTACACCAAAGTGGCAATTTGCCTTGTTTGGGGTGAAAATGTAATAAAAAAAAAAAAAAAAAAAATCGACTCTTTCTTAACAAGCGACTTTTATCCTTTTAAGACAAAAAAATTGATTTCCTGTCCTCAGTTAAAAAAGTTATGAACTTGAATTAGTTTGGTTCTGAATTGAATTATAAAGATGGAGACTATATTTTTTAAGCTTACTTCCGTTTCGGCATTCACGTGTGTGATGAAACTCGCGTTAACTTAATCACTAGGTTTTAATGTTTCGGTGCTTATTCAAATTGGCACTTATGGTAGCAATTAAAAGTAATGGAACAAAGATGAAATATTCCAAAAATACTGTTTCTTTTTATTATTCAAGAAGTCAAATTTTACGACTAAGCGAGTTATAGTGTTTTCTTTGGGCATGGTAAAACCCAATGAAATAAATAAGGGGAAGATAACTTAATTCGAAGTGTCGAGGTAAAAAATCAGCCTTATGTTCGATACAAATAGCTGATTTTTTTATACCTCAAAATCATCCTTAGGCATTATTGGACATAAGGGCGATTTTTTACCTCAACACTTCGATTTGAATCGTTTCCTCGGCAAATGCGTAAATTATTTGACAGACAAAATGTTATAAAATTTATTTATTTTTATATAAAACACATTTTTAGACCCAGAGGCTGAAATAAAAGCAGAAAAAAATTCATTTTTATTATTTTTTCATCATTTTTATTAGACAATGTACGACAAGCGAGGCCCAGGCCGTCATATTGCTTTTAAAATTTAGCCTAAGGTTTGACAGATTGGCCTTTTAAAGGGCAAATTTGGCATTTTTACGTTCTTGAAACTGTTTTGACCGCCATTTTTTGTAATGAAAAGAGCGTAAAAAAGGCCAATTTGTCAAACCATACAAAGGCCAAATTTTAAAACAATATGGCGGCCTCGACTGTCATACATTTAGTCTAAAATGATGAAAAAAATAATAACAATGAAATTTTTTCGGGTTTTATTTCAGCCTTAGGGTCTAATGTTTAATATAAAATAAATAGATTTTATAATTTTTTGTCTGTCAAATAATTTACGTTGCTAAATTACACATTTGCCGTTTCCCCTTATTTATTTTGATTTTCTTAGTAAAAAAAAATAAAATAAAATAAAAAGGTAAATTTTTACGACGTGCCCTGCCCAGCCCAGCAGCGTATTATAAACAACCCAACCTCCCCATGTTAAGAACGGCTTTCAGAATAAACATCCCCCAACCTCGAAAGCCGCTCTTAACATAGGGAGATAGAGAGGTATTTATTCCGAAAGCCGTTCTTAACATGGGGTGGTTGGGGTGTTTATACTACGCTGGGGCAGGTCGTAAAAAAATACCAATAAAAATATTTGATCGATTTATGCAATTTTTGGAATATGACATCTTCATTCCGTGACTACATACATAGACTTTCCTGTATTTTCTTTACTTTTAATTGTCGTAATAAGTTTCGGTTTAAATGTTTCTAATGTTATTTGGAGTGAGGAAGGGAAATGTAACAGAACACTCCAGAACAATGTTCCTAAAGATTGGATACTTCTATAGAATTTGAACAAAACAAAATCGACTTTTGCCAAAGTAAAATTAGCTTAAGGTTGGGTAACTTTGGGGTTAAGGCAATAAAAAAAAAGTTAAGTTCTAATTCTGTAGAAGTACCATACTTTGAAATGTTTTATTTGTTTAAATTTATTGCGCGGTTTATTATCCAATTCCAAGTGGAGTTTGTTTTACAATTCACAGAGGTAAGAAAAAGTTGTCAATAACAAATATATAACAAATAAATGTTCGAAGAACGTGAACCCTGCATAAACAGGTTTTATTTTAATGACCGCTCCCTGAAAGCGCATGCACAAAACATTTTCATTGACTTATTTAATCACGAAAACTTTTTTGAAGGTACTATTTGAGACAAAAAAAAAACGGTCAAAAGTATTATTTGAATATGTAATAAAAAAAAAAAAAAATATATAGTGGGGAAAATATAATAAAAATAAATTAAAATGAAGATAAAATAAAAAATAAGCACGAAATAAAAGTATGAATCAAATTTAATCAAAGAAATAAAAAAATAATAATTAATAAAATAAATACACGCGCGATTAAAAAAAGATGTGAAGAAAGTGAAAGAAAACCTTTTGCGCATTTCAGGGAGCAGCCATTAAAATAAAACCTGTTTACGCAGGGTTCACGTTCCCCGTGAAGTACCTAAGTTACTTTTCTACCTAACCGAATACGGTTTTTACGGTTTTATTTCATGTAAAATGGGGTGCCTTTTACAATCCACAGAGGTAAGAAAAAGTTGTTTTACGAACCGAATATATGGATAAACCCTTTAAATGTCAAATAGCATAAATAAGTAAATAAATAAAATATTAATAATTAGACTTTGTAATTTAACTTAAGTGACGTCACTTTCTAATAATTAAACAGGAAGTTCTTCAAATTAAAAAAAAAAAAATAGTATTTAATGTAGTTATAAGAAATTCTGGGGAACAGTAACACTTCACTAAAAATTGGACAATTGATTAAAAATATAAAATACTAATGAAACTATGGTGTTCAATCGATGTTAAACTGAAGATTTTTGGTCAATGTGCACTGGTTGTCCAACTTCCAAAGGGTGTTTAATCCGAAAGCAGTTTTTAACATGGGAGGTTGGCGGGTGTTTATTCCGAAAGTCGTAATCAACTTCTTACAGGTAAGTCTTATTTTTTTTTTTCTTTTATAACAATAAAAACAGCAAAAGTATTAGATACGTCTACATGAATTATTATTCAATTTATTTTTAATTAAAACAAAAAATTTGAAAGAAAGGAAGAAGTTAAGTCTTACTTGGATGTTATCTTTCTCATCCATTTTCAAGGCCTCGGCCACATGTTTCAGAAGGACATTAAAATCAACACGCTCCATTTTAGATATTTTAATTTAAGTCCACGGCGAAGCAATGTCACGCACACAAAATATATATATTTCAAATGTTAGAGTATCCAGAGTATTTATTTAAACGAAAAATAAACATTTGTTACGAAAGGCCGACGACGCCATATGAGACATGCAGTGGACTTGTTATGAAAATGAAAACGAGGTTAAGAATTGCCAAAACGAGGCGAGACATTGATAACGTCATGGATCGATAATCAATCAGAATTAATCATCTTTTTTTTTGTTTTGAAATCCAGTTTCACGATGTTGTTCTACTGTTGTCGATGCCTCATCATAGCAACAACATGACTATACTCTTTTGTTGTCATTAGTGATAATATAGGGTTCAACGGCAGTCACAACCAAAAGCGGTGATGACTCAGAAAATTCACAGAACTATTTCCGAAATTGTTTTCTTGTGAAGTTTCCGCTCAGGAAATCCCCTCTTATTATTTTATTTGAAACTTTATAACAAATATATATTTATGAAATTATTGAAATCAAAATATATTTTTCAATAATATCACTTTTTATATTTTATTTCAATAAAGCACTTCAAAATACAAATACTAAAAAAAAAAAAAAAAAAAAAAAAAAAAAAAAATGAAGGTAGTGTTTAGCTTTTCACCGTGTCACACAGAAAATTAGGAAAGACACAAGCTAACTATTACCCTGCTTTTAATATGATAAAATTCAGGATTTTGTCTTTCTGGAAAAAAACACAAAAAATGGGTTCTTGCTCAGATTGGAACTTAGGCGATAAACAAAAATGAAGAAAAACTTTTGGTACTCCTGCAGTATTTTACCAAGACCGTCTTTATAACGAAGGCCACGATTTTACCCACCGATTTCACGATCTTAGCCGAGCGTTGATCGACATCCGTCGGAAAACGCCGGAACATGGCGAGCAGAAATTTCGTGAAAATAGCGAATAATTCCACCCCATCTTTCCAAGCTTATAACTCCTCGAAAAATGCAATTCAAGCCCTAATTTTTTTTCAATTAAAGGAGCAAGGACCAAGATTTCATTAAAAAAAAAAAAAAAAAAAAAAAAAACGTGTTTTTTTTAAAAAGGTTTTAAACTTCGGACTTTACAGGTAAAATTCTACAAGAACAATATGTTCTTTTTGTTTTAAATTTGAATATATTATGTATTGACCTTTTCTCTTCAATTTGTGAGTAAATAATTATGTACTTATGGGGGTCTAAATTAATTATTATTAGACATTTACAAAATGGGAGGCGTGAATTATTCGACCCCCTGTCTTTCCAAGCTTATAACTCCTCGAAAAATGTAATTCAAGCCCTATTTTTTTTTCAATTAAAGGAGCAAGGACCAAGGTTCCATTAAAAAAAAAAAAAAAAAAAAGAAAAAACAAATAACGTGGTTTAAAAAAAAGGTTTTAAACTTCAAACTTTACAGGTAAAATTCTAAAAGAACACTATGTCTTTTTTTTTTAAATTTGAATATATTATGTATTGACCTTTTCTCTTCAATTTGTGAGTAAATTAATTATTTACTTTCGGGTTACTAAATTAAGTATTTACTTTTTAATAGACACTTAAAAATTGGGATGGGGGGGTCGTGAATTTAAAAAAAAAAAACGTTTGTCTAAAATATTATATTCGATTTATTGGAAAGAACATAAAATTTCACACTGACCCTGAAAATATCGTAAAAATAGAATCAATAGGAAAATTTTGATAGATTTTTAATTGAAAAATATTGAGTTCGGAAAATTCATTACTGTTTTAAAAAAAAAAAAAATAATATTTCTATTACTTTTAAAACAACTGTAATAGTTTATTTTGGAAGTATAATCCATAAAGAAAATAAATAACCCACTTTTAACGGAGAAATTCCGAGATTTTTATATTGTATTCGCAGTTTCGTGTTAGGGGTGTCAAAAATTCCTACAAAAATTCTGATACACCTAGGCGAGCGGTACGATACTCTATCAGCCAATCAGGGCGCTTCAAACGAACGCGCAGCAGACGAATAATTTTCATTGAAATTACACACATTTCAGTTATTTTATTGTTCAAAGTAAAAATACACAGCCTTTCATTTCAGCTATTTAATTTAGCTAAAAAAAAAGCTACCGGAAAACAAAAATGAACCAAAAAAAAAATATTCAACAAAATAAATTTATTTTACTTTTTTACAAAAAAAAAAGAAAAAGTAGAAAATCTTCCAGTCGGAACTAAAGATAAACAGTAATTGTTGTCCCCCCCCCCCTACAAACATTACTGAAAAACAAACAAAAAAAAAACATTGTTGTTACTGTTTAATAACGTTTTGTTAAAAACAAACAAAAAAAACATTGAAGTGTTTATTACTGTTGCTTACCCCCCCCCCAAAAAAAAAAGCCATCGGAAAACAAAATGAACCAAAAAAAAAAATATTCAACAAAATAAATTTATTTTACTTTAAAAAAACTTACGGTAAGTGTTTGTGATTTATTTTATCCAAATTTTTTGTATTAATTTTATCCATTTTGTTGTGTGTGTAATATCTTTTCCTTGTAATGTTGTTGCTATTCACATACTTTTAGCGTTCTTGCACCGTGCGTAGCTCCGAATTCTCGGCTTTCGTCGGCGTTAACGCCGAAAGCGTTCGTCAATGCTCGGCTAAGATCGTGAAATCGGTGGGTAAAATACTGCAGGAGTACCAAACTTTTAACGTGTATTTTGTAACCGTTACAAGTAAGTACACGTTAAAAGTTTTGGCTTTGTTTAACTTTGGCATCCCCGTTGTTCTGTGAGACTGTGAAGTTCATAATTAATGTTTATTTGAAGGAAAAGTCATTAATGACAGGTCGATAATTCAGATCTTAAAAAAAGTCTCTGTGAGACATATATAATAATAACTTAGCCTATGGTGAGCTACGATGTTCACTCTTTGGCTGCCGGAAGTTCAAGTGCCCTGAAACGTTTTCTGCGCATGCGGCTAGAGGCGCCTTTTTACTAAATTACTTTAAAAATTCAATGTTTTGATTTTCTGACTAATCAGAGAATTTTCCAAGCTGTCGGAAATTCGGTGTCTGTGGGAGCCGATGAGAATCTTTAAAAGAGCTCTGTATTTTCCAAAAAAAACAGTTAACAAAAATTCAGAGATAGTGTTGGAAGGCACATATCACTACTGTCTGCAACTCAACTCTAACACGACAACACTTTGAACATAACAGTCAGCTAATCAGACACAGAAACAGTAACTAACTTTTGCATTCCCCCTTTTATTATCGTATGCTCACTTGAAATTAAGTTTATGAAAATAATTATTTTAAAACTTCTCACATTTTTCAATGAACCTTCCAGAGTGATTAATTAACTCTACTCAAAAACTTTCAGTGAAAATTATTTTATATAGTTGAGTGAGGAAGTTTTCTTTACGATTTACAGACCCGTGAACTAATCACGGCTCTTGAATTATCAACTCAAACTTCCTCGAAATCTCAAACTAATTTCCCCCTTTTGTTCACTCATAAATGAACTATTATTTTCAATGAAAATATTTCCTAAAATGTAATAAGTCTTTTTTCCTTTTATAAATTGAGAGTTAACCTTGTTTGTTATGTTGATATATTTTCTACGAAAGAACCTCGTAAATTCGACTCTCTGTCTCACTCTCTTTACTTCTTTTCCACACAATAGTAACATTAATTAATAATACATTAAACAATAAAAAAAGTAGGAATAGGCCAAAAGCCTAATCATTTAGGCTTTAAAATAAAGTCTCAAGGAGACGAAAAGTTAGAGGTGTCCAAATTGCCTTATATCCAGAGAGAGTTGAGTTCCATCCTTCTTTCTTGTTTGGCTGCATGTTTGGAACTGCTTGAAAAGAGAAAGGCAATCAAAAAGGCTCGCCAAACTCATCGCTGGCGGTTTAAAACATTGATTAATTTGATTTGTCTAAACAAAGACAGTGGGTGACCAAATCAGCCAATGAGGGGCTTGCTTATAATTATAGAATTTCTCACACACTTTCAAAGAAAGAAGGGAAAAGTTATGATTATGCATGACTTTTTTCTTATAAGAATATGAGATGATTTAAAACTGTAATAAGTGTGTAGCAGCTGACACTCGCTACAAATACAGGCAGGAGCTACTTCTCACAACTTCGAGATTTGAAATCCCATTTTCTCCCTGGCTTGTCGAATCACAAGCCAGCTCTCTATCATGTGACAGAGTATATAAAAGGCAAAATCTGAAACTTTCAACCTCTTTCTCGCTGCTTTGCCCAGAAACACACATCACCTGGGGCTTTGGCCCCAGGCAGAATATGAGTACTACAAGCTAACATGGCGACCTTTCAAACTCTCATTTGTTTCCACATGCAGTACCTTAACGAACATTCTTTGTCATGCTAAAGAACACACACACACACACACACACATACTCTTTCTTAACACGAGACACTAACCCTTTGTCCTGTCTCTACTATCGGACGCACGCTCCTACATACGTATATACACTGAACACCTGTCTCTTTCTTTCTCCTTCAACAGGCCTGACCTATATCTAATTATCGGATATCTAATCTTCGTCTCCATAAAGGAACTCTTCACGACTGCTATAAATACACATGTGCATACAAACACTGAACTCTCATACTAACCCGTCTCTCTCTCTCTTTTGTACACTCTACTAACAAAGATAATAAATAAAGGTGTTTATTAATATAGAATGAAACTCCATTTTTTTTGTCTCATTTCTATAAGTGACAGGTAACAAAGGTTATCCCGAAGGACTTAACTTTAATACAGTTAATTATCATTATTGAATTTAAATATGTGTGTCTGCTATTAAATGAATTTATATACAATAAATCTAGTTTGTCTAGATTAGTTATTAATAATAAGAAAGAAAGAAACTTAATCTTAAATCAATTGATCACAAATACTGATTTTAAGATTTAATTAGGTGCTTTATCTGAACAATATTATTTTCACTATTATCAATGAAATTTTTTAAGAGGCCCGAGCTCTGTTTCATTGTCAATAGATTTGAGGTTAGAACCGATCGCCATATTGGTATTTAGCTACTCCACTTAGGAAGAAAGGGCAATGAAGGAATGAGAAATACTGTTAACAAGAAAAAAACATTGTTTCTCACGTAATTAGCAGGAAACGATTTTCATTTTTAAAATCATCCCCCACTTTTTTTTTTTTTTTGAATTGGGAAGGTGACCATTTTAGCAAGAAACAAATAAATCAACGAGCATCAGCAGTTTGGAAAATTAGAATTAAAATAGCATAAAATTTGAATTTAGGGAGTACTCAAAATTTGAGGTTGATCTCCTGCAAGGATTTATTTTTATTTTTTATTTTTTTATAAGGTAGTCATCACTTACCAAGGCCCAAAAGCCACTCGGGGATAAGGGTTATTGCGTGCACAGTAATCAATGGGATAGTATCGTAGTAATCGTTAGTATTGGAGATTTGATAACGTGTCTTACTTAAGGGGGCGGTTCATCAGGAATTTGTTTATGTTGGACTTGAAGACATCCAAGTTGTAGTCAGGTGGGAAACAGGCAAATGGAAGAGAGTTCCACAGGCGTGCACTTCTAAGAAAGAAGTTTTGTTCATCGAATCTATGTTTTGGTTTTAGCACAGATAAAGAGTGGAGAAAATTTTTGACAGTGGTTTTAGCTAGACGGGTGTTTTTCGTGAAAGATTGGCGAGGGGGGACCAGAGATTGGAGCTCAGACGAGCACTTGCCTTGGATGTAACGATAAAACAAAGACAGGCTCGCAACGTCTCTCCTGTTGGAGAGAGGTTGCAGGACAAAGAAAAGGGCATCTTCCACTAAGCCACGAAGCCTATTTTGTACTCTGTCAAGGCAGGATAGGCTGTTTTTAGCAGCTCCTGCCCAGATGTGGCAGCAGTACTCCATCCTTGGACGTACTTGGCTTTTATATAGATAGAGAATTGCATAAGCTGTGAGATATCTTCTGGGGCAGTAGAAGGATCCTACGATTTTTCCAGCGACCTTGGCAACAGACTTGATGTACGTGTTCCATTTCAGGTCAGGAGTAAAGGTCAAGCCCAGAAGCTTATCAAAACGTGAAGCTTCCCCTAGACGAGAGCCATCCATTTCAGTTGATGCCAGATGGGGATCAGAGCATTGATGATATAAAGATAGCTTGGTTTTAGATGCATTAAAAGTAACCAGCCACCTCTTCCCCCACTGTACCACACACTCTAGATCAGAGAAGAGAGAATCAGAGAGAACTTTGTCATTAGATGTGTTGCCATAGATGGTCGTGTCATCAGCATAGATGTCAACGAATGATTTAAGTATGTGTTTTGGGAGATCATTGATGTAGATCAGGAAGAGAGTTGGGCCCAGGATGGACCCCTGAGGGAAGCCAGCATTAATACTGTGGGCCTCTGATTTCTGTCCATTAACAACTACTCTTATGAGCCTATCAGACAGAAATGATTTAATGATTGAGAAAAGATTTCCAGTTATAATGTAGCTGGAAATCTTGTGAAGTAGGCCTTTATGCCATACCTTATCGAAGGCCTTTGATATGTCAAGACCAATTGCCCTAGAAAGGAAAACTTTGTCGAGAGATTCACTAATCCTATGAGATATAACCATTAGCACATCTGCTGTAGATCTAGCAGAATGGAAACCATATTGTATTTCACTAAGAAGGTTATTTCTGCTGAGGTGGTTGACTACTTCCCTTTTTATATGGATTCCAGCAACTTGCTCAACACATAGGAGACTTATTGGTCTGTACTGAGAGGGGGACAAATTTATATCCAATATAAGATTTTCCACAAAAATATATATATATTTTTTTAACCTTTCCTATTTAAAACTCATGACAGGGCTACTTATGCATCTAACAAGGAAAAGGGCATGGATATTAATAGGCATTACGGCCTTCAAGACCTGAGGAA
The DNA here is from genome assembly GCF_053919585.1 of Euprymna scolopes. Lineage (NCBI taxonomy): Eukaryota > Metazoa > Mollusca > Cephalopoda > Sepiida > Sepiolidae > Euprymna > Euprymna scolopes. Next base: position 81,181,728 of record NC_136482.1, on the reverse strand, counting down.
TAACTTTAAGGGCCAAATATTTAGCCATCAATTTCAAGTTAGTGGGTGATCTCCCTTTGAGTGGAGCCACTTTAACTTTTGCGAACATCAAGGAACATTGGGTCCCTTGTTTCACATATAATGAAAATCCGTAAGCATGCTTAGATGCATCACAGAAACAAATGATTTCGACCGGGGAGTCCTTCACTAATAAACATCTGGGGAACTCAAAGTCCCATAAATTATTTAATTCTTTGGCATACATTTACCACAAAGTAAGAAAACTTTCAGGGATCTGTTGATCCCATGAAAAATTATTTTTCCACAATTGACTGACTAGAATCTTCTCCTGAATAGTGACAAGGAGAAGCAATAACAATGGGCCGTATACACTTGAAATCTGCGATAAAACCTCACGTTTAGTTTTGATTCCATTATTCCATCTATAGCTGGAGGAGTAAGTTTAAAAGAATCTTGTTGAGGGGAATATCGACAACCCAACACCTTTTCGTAGGTGGGAAGTGGAGATGTAACAGAATCATGTTCCAACATTTTAATTTGCAAGTTCGTGCAATTGGAATTGCAGAACCATAACTCAAACCCTGCTTCACTTAACCTGTCACAGACATTGTTATAAACTGAAAGTAAGAAATCATGGTCACAAATAGTGGTGACCAAATTGTCAACATAAAAATTGTCGGAAATTGTACAAGAGGCCAAATCAGTCATATTTTTCAGCAAGAAATTTGAGAATAAAACTCAAAATAAAAGAAGGACTGGCATTAAAACCAAATATAACAGTATTGTATCTGAAGGTGTACAATTTATCGTTCACCTTAAGAAAAAAACAAAATCTATTATCTCGAATAGATTTCAGGTGAATCTGTAGAAAGACCTTACGCAAATCGCCTAAAAGAACATGATTGTATTTTTTAAGGCTACTAGCAGGTTCAATAGTTAAACTGTTAAATTGACGTCAGAGTAAATGGCGTTATTGATTGGAGTACCCCCCTCCCGACATTTTAATGAATAGTTAAAGACAGAGCGGATCTTCATTGTTACCCCCAGATCCTCCTTAATTACAGGTCTGTGGGGGATCCAGATGTAATTCTCGTATGTTCAGGGTAGAACCAAGAAGGATTCCATTATTCCGCAGTCTTCATATTCTCTGAAAACTTGCAGATAGTTATCATACAGACACTTATTATTTAAGGACTCTGGCACCCTCTGCATTATTCGCAAAGATGGCACATAATTAGACTCTACTTTAGAAAGTTTCTCAGAGTTTCAGGGCAAATCAATATAATATTTTCAGTTCCTGAGGATGATAGATTCTTTAAATTTATTTATCTTCTCTTCATCACAGGAACACAGCTTATTGTTCTCATCAATTCCAATGGAATCTAGAGAGAAAAACCTCTCAATTCCGTGCTCTACGGAAGATTCATTAAAGAACGGTTGTAGTGCATCCTCATAAGTAACAGTAAGATTCAGCATGCTATCAATCAAATAAGAATTGCATGTAGGGAGAGCATTTAGCACTTTATTAAAGGCCAGTAACTCTTCCTTAACATTTTAATTAAAATTTAAAAATTTGGGCCCTTCACCTAAGGGAATTATATACTTGGAAATCTTCCACGCAGTACCTCTCAAACATTTGATTAAACAGAGATTATTTATCTGTTGAATTAGATCCAGACCTATTATTCCATGAATAGCAGAACTATTCAATTCCGTGTATCCTGGATAAAGATGAAAACCCTCATTAGTCAATTTTAACTATTTCAAAAACTGTCACTCATTATTAAGTCTGACTGCTTGACAGATCTCACTTGTTTTGCCTACTATGAGTGACGTCATTTTTCAGTTAGCTTTATCTCTCGGTGGTGGTGCATTTAACCCCTAAAAAAATGATAATCTACTTTTTTTTGCCTAATACGTTTAAATGGCCTTTAAAAATAATATGAAAAAAGAAATTTTGAAAAAAAATAAAAATTTGATATTTTAAAGGGGGGGGAGCTTTACCTATATAAACTCAACATAAAATGAGCACTCACTTCTTGGCCACCTAGCGTTCAATGAGGTATGTCACCCCTGCATTTTTTAACATTTGATGATGGGTGGAAGAAATGCGTAAAAAGATGACAAATTCAAAGTTGTTTTTTGGGGGGAGAGAATTACATTTGAAACATAAATAACGATAAATTTCATTTAAATTTTTTTGGTGTGGAGGAGGGGGAGAATTAAATTTTAAACATAAAATAACATGCTAAATTGAATTAATTTTTGGTAAATGTGGCTTGGTAGACCAACACAAACCTACTTTTAAAAACTTGTTTTCTAGGGTCTTCGGATGTGCTGAAAATGAATATTGCATTTAAAATTGAAGTGGGCAACTAGTTTTCACAATATTGCAAACATACTTTTCAGTGTATTTCATGCAGTAATGTGACATAGCGACCATATTTGTTTATGCAACACACCAAAGCAGATGGAGGGGGGGACGTTATAAAATTACAAGATAATGAAGAGTTAATCTTTTTTTTTTAGTAGTAGTAAAAATAACGGAAAAATTTTTTTTTTTTAAATAAATAAATAAAATAAAACAAGATTTATTTTTTCTGGAAGGAAAGAATAAATAAATAAATAAATTTTAATAAAAAATAGGTAATTGTTGCCTGGTAAACCAACACAAAACCTACCTTAAAAACTTGTTTTCTAAGGGTTATCGGGTGTGATGAAAATGAATATCGTATATAAAGTTTTCCGCATATAAGTAGTTTTTTGGATATTAAGCAATGTAATTCATTATGTTATATGTAGTGGCCATTGTTGTATGTGTAAGTGCACGCATATTTTTGCTGGGAAAACCAAGCTCGACATTTCAGAACAAGCTCATTACCAGTACCTCAGATTTTCATGCATTCATAAGTATGAGGAGATCGGCACTACGCAATGCCGATACACCAGTACCGACCCACTTGTATTCTGATTGTGAAAACTTGCTTGCAACCATCACTTTTGACTGTGCAAACTCTTATGAACCCATCATTCCAGACTGTGCAAACTCACTTGCATCCATCACTTCGAACTGCAGATTCACTTGCAGACTTATATGGAAAAACATCAGATCGTCTCAAACCAGAGGAATGACAAGGAATTATTAACTACAGCATTCTGCTCTGCTCAACTCCTTAATGTACTCCAAACGGAAACGAGAACACAGGTGGCTCATTTCTTTTGAAATTATGCAATTCATTGCACCCAGGCAACCATAAAATTAACAAATTAATGATGTCACTTTTCTTTCGGACTGCTATCAACCTGCAATAATTCTATTCCTTCTTCTTTGATCGACTTTTCATCTAGGAGAGTACAACAGACAAACTGGAATGTTCTAAAACTCTCCTATATAAGATTTTGTCCGCAAAAATCAAACCAGTCCAGGATGCAGTTTTATGAGTAAACATCACCGCTGCGCATCCTCAGCAAATACACTAGACTCCGTCGTTGTGGGACGTTAAAATCACCCAACATGACTTTGCGCACATTATACACCTTAAATTCTAACCATGGAAAGTTACCCCATCGAACGAGAATTATTTCTTCTTTTCAACAAACTACTGTTTTCCTAACACCCACGCATCATGCTTACATAGCTTAACGACTTTCTCCCTCTCAGAAAATAACCATGTGTGTCTCTCTATTCATGAAAATTAGTAAGCATAAACTTTATGCCTTTTCCACAAGATACGTATTAGCAAAAATTGTAATGATTTGAATTACTGTTTTTTTAATCATTAATGTTATTTCATTCCCATACAGCAATTTTGAGTCCTTTGTCTGATGTCGCTATTTTTCCAAAGTTATTCACACTTTTTTATTTTATATAGGTGGAAGCCTTCTGTAAATCGGAGATCTCATCAAGTTTACCTTTAATGGTCCCGATGATACTCTACTACTTTCAACTTCTAGAGATTTCTGCACCTGTAACCTTGGTCTTAAGAATTGACAGGTCCCGATTATGAATTGATGAACACCAACTCTTACCCCATATTCTATAATTATTAAAAAAATCTTGTTAAAATACAATCTTATCAAAAAGAAACTAGAAAATGAGATATTTAAAGAGAACAAAAAGTACCACTACGTCTAAGTGGTAATCTCCCTCCAAAATATACCTAGCCCTACTACAAACACTAATGTCAAATGACAGTCTCATCCCCTCAAAAAAAAAACATTACTTTAAGTCTTAGTGACATGATTTAGTGAGGATGTTAATCTAATGTCAATTTGTGGCAAAGTCCCCTTTTCCCTCTCCATAAAACCACACCTAACAGCTGTAAAAAGTAAAAGAGCTTCCAACCCTGGCATCAATTGAAATGAATGGCTCTCGTCTTCAGGAGGCCTCAAGTTTTGACAAACTTCTTGGCTTGACCATTACTCCTGATCTTAAATGGAACACGTACATCAAATCTGTTGCCAAGGCCACTGGAAAAATGGTGGGATCTTTCTATCGATCCGGTAGATATCTCACTGCTGATGCTATTCTCTATCTATATAAGAGTCAGGTACGTCCAAGGATGGAATACTGTTGCCACATCTGGGCAGGAGCTGCTAGAAAGGACTTGGCCTGCTTTGATAGAGTTCAAAATAGACTTCGTAGCCTCGTAGATGTCCTTTTCTCTTCCTTGCAACCTCTATCTCACAGAAGAGATGTTGCGAGTTTGTCTCTGATGTATCGTTATTTTCATGGAAAGTGTTCGACTGAGCTTCAATCTATGGTCCCCCCTCGCCAAACTTTCACAAGAAACACTCGTCTAGCTGTAAACACTATCAATAATTCCCCCCACTCTTTATCTGTGCCTAAACCTAAACGTAGATTCCATGAACAAAGCTTTTTTCTTAGAACTGCACGCCTGTGGAATTGTCTTCCGTTTTCCTGCTTTCCGGCTGACTACAATATGGTTGTCTTCAAGTCTAACGTAAATAAGTTCTTGATGAGCCGTTCCATATAAGTTATCAAATTTACCAAATTTTCATTACTAATGATTACTATATTGTCCAATTTCTACTGTACACTCTTTAACCCTTATCCTTGAGTGGCCTCTTGGCCTTGATAATGTGGTGATGCCTATGTAAAAAAAAAAAAAAAAAAAAAAAACATCCTTAAAACGCATATATTTCCAGAGCCACACAAAACTGGTCATTTGTCCTAAAAAAATCCAAGTAGTTCTGAACTAAGGGATTATTTTACATTAAATTTATATGCAAAACTGATCCCCACTCTAAATTGTAAAATAGTTTTGTTGTTGTTTTTGTTCTTCTTCTTCCTGCCAGTGTTAGATTATTCACAGCCCAAAAAAAAAGTAGAATCTCATTTTTAGGAGTGATTTAGCTGAGGGTGTTAATCTACAATAATACTATTCTTTTTTATTTTTATTTTTATTACTACTACTATTACTACTACTACTATTTAGTTCACAATAATTGTAAGCTTATCATAAATTAAAATTGATCACCCACATTACAACAGATGTTAATATATTTGTCATTGAATAGTGGAATTTTGAATAAACCTACCCACCCACTCCTTCTCTAAAAATGGCTGGTGACTCTTTTTCAATAATTTTAGTGTGAAAGAAAACAAAAACGGTTTACTTTTTAAATTGTCTATTTTGTTTTAGCATCGATAATTAAGTAGTCATAAATTTTCAGAATGTCAGCCATTTATGTAATAAAGTAGTTTTTATTTTACTTGTTATTTACGACATAATGAAATTCTAAGTATTATTGCATTGCATGAGTCTGTTTAAAAGCGGCAGCAGTAGGGAGGTGACAGTGGCACAAACTAACAACTTGGGTGCACCAAGTTCGAATCCGTTCCACAGAAACACCATGTAGATAGGAATATTAGCAATTTGAGAGAAGAATAGATGTACACAATCCCAAGACAATGGCTGAATACTTAGAAAATGACCTCCAGACCGTATGGGAATGGGGACGTAAATGGAAGGTAACATTTAATGCTAGTAAGACTAACTGCTTTCCTGTAACAATTACAAGAAACCTCTCAAACCACCGATATCCATGATAAATAACTCCCTACCTGAGAATTCTTCCTTCAAACTTCTCGGTCTAACATTCCCAGGAAATATGAACTGGAACAAATACATTGAAGACATTACAAAGGCTTCTGCAAAGAAGAGGGGCTCCCTCTATCGTGCTAGAAAACTACTCACGCCTGAGAGTATCCTGAACCTCTACAAGGCCACCATTCATCCATGCATGGAGTATTTTTTTTTTTTTTTTTTTTTTTTACATAGGCATCACCACATTATCAAGGCCAAGAGGCCACTCAAGGATAAGGGTTAAAGAGTGTGCAGTAGAAATTGGACATTATAGTAATCATTAGTAATGAAAATTTGGTAAAGTTGATAACTTATATGGAACGGCTCATCAAGAACTTATTTACGTTAGACGAAGACAACCATATAGTAGTCAGCCAGAAAGCAGGAAAACGGAAGACAATTCCACAGGCGTGCAGTTCTAAGAAAAAAGCTTTGTTCATGGAATCTACGTTTAGGTTTAGGCACAGATAAAGAGTGGGGGGAATTATTGATAGTGTTTACAGCTAGACGAGTGTTTCTTGTGAAAGTTTGGCGAGGGGGACCATAGATTGAAGCTCAGTCGAACACTTTCCATGAAAATAACGATACATCAGAGACAAACTCGCAACATCTCTTCTGTGAGATAGAGGTTGCAAGGAAGAGAAAAGGACATCTCCTACGAGGCTACGAAGTCTATTTTGAACTCTATCAAAGCAGGCCAAGTCCTTTCTAGCAGCTCCTGCCCAGATGTGGCAACAGTATTCCATCCTTGGACGTACCTGACTCTTATATAGATAGAGAATAGCATCAGCAGTGAGATATCTACCGGATCGATAGAAAGATCCCACCATTTTTCCAGCGGCCTTGGCAACAGATTTGATGTACGTGTTCCATTTAAGATCAGGAGTAATGGTCAAGCCAAGAAGTTTGTCAAAACTTGAGGCCTCCTGAAGACGAGAGCCATTCATTTCAATTGATGTCAGATGTGGATCAGAATGTTGATGATGTAAAGAGAGAAGCTTGGTTTTGATGCATTAAAAGTAACCAGCCATTCTTTACCCCATTGTACTACATGCTCAAGATCAGAGGAGAGAGAATTGGAGAGAACTTGGTCGTTTACTGTCTTAGATGTGCTACCATAAATGGTAGTGTCGTCAGCATAGATGTCTACAAATGATGTAAGGATGTGATTTGGAAGATCATTAATGTAGATCAGGAAAAGAGTTGGGCCCAGGATGGACCCCTGAGGGACACCGGCATTAATACTGTGAGCTTCTGATTTTTGCCCCTCAACTACTATTCTTATGAACCTATCAGAAAGAAATGATTTAATAATTGAGAAGACATTTCCAGCAATACCATAGCTAGAGATCTTATGAAGTAAACCTTTATGCCATACCCTATCAAAGGCCTTAGATATGTCAAGAGCAATTGCCCTAGAAAGGTTGCCTCCGTCGAGAGATTTGCTAATCCTATGAGATATAACTGTAAGCACATCTGCTGTAGATCTAGCAGAACGGAAACCATATTGAGTGTCACTAAGAAGGTTATTTTTGTTGAGATGGTTGATTACTTCTGTATTTAATACAGATTCCAGCAACTTACTCATGACGCACAAGAGACTTATTGGCCTGTACTGAGAGAGGGATGAGCGATCACCTGAATTCTTAAATACAGGGCATACTGATGAAATTTTCCAGGGAGATGGGAAACTATTCTCCTTAAGACAACGTTTAAACAGTTTTGTAAGTATGGGCGCTAGTTCAGGTTTAAGTTTTTTTAGTACTATAATTGGAATACCGTCAGGGCCAGTTGCTTTACTGGAATCAAGGTTTTTGATTAGCTTGGCAACATCACGTACAGATATACGTATATCACATAGCATGTTTTCTGATACAGGAGGAAATATTGGGGGTTGGCAGCCTTGATCGCAAAGGGTAGAATTAGCTGCAAAGTTCTTGACAAAGAGTTTGGCTTTGTCTGATGCTGATGAGATTACCTCAGGTCCATTGATAATAGTTGGGATAGAGCACACGCTTCTGTTCAGGATTCTGTTTGCTATTTGCCAAAACTGGTGGGAACCAAGCTGCTGCTCAGCTACTTTGGACTTAACAGATAGAGCATACAACTCTCTTGCATTCTTTATTACTTTCTTACAATGGTTGCTGGCAGTCCTGAAAGCGGCTTTAGTTTTCATACATCTATTACGTTGGAAACAGTGGAAAAAGTGATTTCTGTGCGCAATGGCAGCAGCACATTCTGGAGAGAACCATGGCTGGCTGTTAGGTTTTTGCTGAAACTTTTTCGAGGGTATGAAACGGTCAATACCTACAATTAACCATTCCGTCAGGTCTAATACTATAGAGGACACATCCTTTTTAAACATGGAATGCAGAGGTAGATCAGTTATAAATGTACGGAAGCTATCCCAGTCAGCCTTAGTGTATCGATATACTGTACGATGGAGAGGTACGTCTGGGGACTTATTACATTTCATTTTTATCTTAATTGATACAACAGAGTGGTCGGAAGAGCCAAGAGGCGACAGAACAGAAACTGAACATAGTTCAGGGCAAGTTGTGAGAAAAAGGTCTAGTAGGCTCGCATACTGGCCATCATTGTCGGGCACATGGGTGGGTTCCTGAACAATCTGAGTGAGGTCATAGGCAATGAAGAAATCATGACAGAACCTTCCCTCATCATCGGTCTTGTTAGAGTGGGTCAACCATTCGACGTTGTGAACATTGAAGTCACCACATACGTGAATGTTAGCTGAAGGATAAGCAGATAAGACTTGGTCAATTTTCTTAGATATGCTTTGAAAGATAGTAACTCCGCTGTTATGGGGGCGATAGAGAGTAAATATAAATACCGTAGTGTGAGTTAAAGCAACCCGGAAGCACATATAGGGTAAGTTAGGATCTTCCCGGGAGATGTCCCTACCACATGGAAAGTTATCCCTAATATAGGCACAAATTCCATGCCCATGGCGATCTTGGGGGTCAGATTTAGAAGTTAAGTTAGAGTATCCTTTAATTGCGAACTCTTCTAGGGAAATAGCCTGTCCAATGTCAGTTTCACTTAAAAATAAAAGGTCTGGTTTAGTCTCCTGTAATTGGGTTACAACCTCTGGAAGGTTAGAACGTAGACCACTGATGTTGGAGAAGGAGACATGGTAGTAGGAGTCTACATTGGAAGTTGGAGAACCGGGTTTAATCGTGTATTTTTTCTTGAAACTTGTCATGATGAATTTTTGGAATTTGTGGACTAGGTCGTCAGATTTACTTAGAGCAGGACAGAGAGGGGAAACTAAGAGAGAAAAAGAAACGAAGAATTTTTTTTTTTATTTGTAGCTAATGATAAGGTAAAGCCGTAACAATTACCCACTAGTATGGCATCGAGAGGCCCCACCAGAAGCTACTGCATGGTCCAGATTCCATTCACCAAATGGCAATACAGCAACTCCAGTACTTTGCACCTGCTGATAGGACAGCCTCCTTGGTGGTTAATCCAAGGTTCGGGTCCCTGACTATCAGGCGGATAACGTCAGCCCAGACAAAACGTTTACCTCCAGCACCCTTACTAGTGACATGGCTACAAGGATAGACATAGAAACAGAAAATTTCCGCCATCTCTGCCAACTGTTCGCGCAAAATACTGCCAACCTAGAAAACAGCTTTTTCTTTTCCCTTTGTCAGAAAAATCACTCATTAAAAAATGAGGACTGAGGGACAAATAAGAAGAAGCGAGAGTAACAGGAGCTGCCGATAACGCATCCACAATGCGTTTTCTAATTGTTGCTACATCTGGGTTGGTACATCTACTACTAGTCTCTTTCTCTTGGATAGGGTCCAAAAAAGAGTCGGCAATCTAATAGGTCCCACTCTGTCAACTAGGCTCCAACCCCTGTCCCATCGCTGCAATGTTGCATCCCTGTGCCTGTTTTACAAATATTTTAATGGAATGTGCTCTAATGAACTCATTGCACTTGTATCCCTCAATGTACATATCCCCGACAAACCTGCTTAGCAGCAAAATCATGCCCCTTCACTGCTAAGGTCCCTAAATGCCAGAAAGCTTTTTACTCTGATAGCTTCTTCCCTAGAACAGCTAAACTTTGGAGTTCCCTTCCTGCTATCTGCTTCCCTAACTGTACGGATATGCAGAAGTTCAAATGTAACATAAACCAACATCTTAATCTTTCTTAGGCAATTTGTAGCCACTTACGTCCAAGAGGTAATATGCTTTGTTTGGGGTGAAGGTAAGTTAAAAAAAAAAAATAAATAAAAAATTCACATTGTCACTATCCTTCTATTAGAAAGAATTCTTAATAGAAAGATACAGAGGAAACGAATGCCAACAAAATCATCATGAATGATGCTAAACACACAAACAAACAGCAGCTGCAATATTGTATTTAGGTATTGACTCTTGATTGAAACATCTTCAATCAACAGTTTCTTTCAGCCAATTAGAGAATTCCAGAACATATAATGAAAACATAAACATATAACTTTCTCTTCTTCATCTTTTTTTCCAGAGACATACACTCTCTCACTCTGCTAAACAAACATAAATCCATACACTAACAAAACAAAGGCATTCACACACATCTCATTATGTCTAGTCATTTACACACACGTAAGCACACAAGGCACTGACCAAAACAAACGCGTACTTAATTTATCCTTTCTGACAAAACCTCTATCTGTTTCCAGATCGTTCTCAGACACTGAACACTCAATCTTTATGAATACTTATGTTGTATCTTCTTAATTAAGTTGTTGAATAAAAGTAATAATTTTGTATGGTTTCATTTATTTTTAGAGAGAGAGAGAGAGAGAGAGAGAGAGAGAGAGAGAGAGAGAAAGAAATGAAAATTATTGACAGTGGTTGTAGCTAGACGAGTTTTTATTGTGAATTTTTTACAGAAAGGGATCATAGATTGAAGATTAGTCAAGCATCTGTCATGAAAATAACAGAATAGAAAAAGACTAGCAACAGCTCTTCTGTGATGGAAAATTATTACAGAGGAGAAGACATCACCTACCAGACAAAGCAGGAACGGCTGCTTTGAGCAGCATCTCCTCTGATGTAGCAAGAGTATTTAATCTTAGAACGAATTTGTTCTTATGCAGATGAAGTGTTGCATCGGGACTCAGATACTTTCTGGAGCAATAGAAAGATCTAACCATTTTTCTTGTGAGCTTAGCAATGGATTTCATGCAATTCTTCCATTTCAGGTTTGGGGTGAAATTTAGGGGTAATTTATTTAAGCAGGGAGTTTCCTCAACGATAGAGCCATTTATTTTAGTTCGGGGGGGGGGGGGAGTGAGAATCTGAGCGATGTTGATAAAAAGAGAAAAGCTTGGTTTTAGAGGTATCAAAAGTATGTCTTCACAAAGTCATCAGAGTAAGAAGAAAGAGAAGCAAAAAAGATTTTGATCACCAATGCTCTTTGAAATAGATGGTTGTCATCTGTATAGACATTAACAATGATCTCAAAATATGACTGGGAAGATCATTGATAAATATCAGGAAGAGGATTGGGCCACATATAGATCTCTTAGGCACGCTGGCATTTATACTGGAGGCTTTTAACGTCTGCTCATAAACAACTACTTAACGACCCTGGTATCTAACACTGTCCTATGGGGAGGTATTATAAATAGGTATTTCTATAGACTTATTAGCAGGGCATCTGGTCGTAAAATACACTTAAATATGATATTTAAATTTATGTAGATTTCATATTTATTATTATGGAGCTAATTCTCTATTGATTATTATATTGTACTCAATATATAGTAGTGATTTGAAAATTTACAAAAATATATATATGATTGTGATACTATCAACTAGAATCAAAACCAAAACATAGCTCTCCAGCATTATTCATTACATTCATATGCATATCAAAACTTAAAAAATTAACATAGTTAAACATATAAATGTATATTTGCACAGGCACAGAAGATACATGTTTAGTCGATTTACACCTATCAAATTCCAATTTTTTCAATTTTGACCCCTTAGCAGCTATTTTTACTAGTTAAAAACAAAATCGAATTTGTTCCATAGGTTCGAATCTACCATATATCAAATTTCAAGTCTGTAGACCAAAAATTGACAGAGGAATTTGGTAGAGACCGCTCTGCACACAGACAAGATTACTTATATATGTATAGATTTGAGAAAAAGGATTTGATGGTTGAAAGGACATTTACAGATATTACATAGCTACCAAGCTTGTGAAGCAAACGTTTGTGCCAAACTTTATCACCCTAGAAACAAGACCTCTGTTGAGATATTCACTGATCCTGTACAATATTACCATCAGGACGTCAGCTGTTGATCTTGCAGGATGAAATCCATATTGCTTGTCAATAAATAGATTGTTTTTACTGAGGTGGTTGATTCATCACAAATTCAAGTTCATACTCATGATGCACAGGTAACTGACTGGTCTGTATTGAAATGCAGAAAACCAATCTCCAGTAACAGACTGACAAAATTTCCCAAGGTGATAAGAAACATTTCTCTTTTAAGCAACGATCGAACAGCTTCATAATAGGAACTAGTTCTGGTTGCAGCTTCTTTAGCAATATGATTTGATTATCAACATCCTGAATAAATATATGGTGGGCGCTTTGAGTATTTGAGGTAGGTGGCCTGATCACTAAGGATGGAATTTAATGCAAAGTTCATTGAAAAAAGTTTACCATTATCATACTGAGAATATGATCGCTCAGGAAATGAAGCCACCTATAGATTCCCTGATTCTGTGCAATATCACAGTCATCCTACCAGTTGTTGATCTTGTAGGACAAAATCTGTACAGGGTGGAATGATAAAATTGTCACCATAGAAAAGACGATATGATTCTATTTCCGTTTGATGAAAACTGGTTTTCTTTTTTTGTTGCAGCCCATCTACTAGTTGCCAGAGCAATAGGAGCCTCCTATCATGTCTGAAAGTGACACAATGTTCAACGAGTGAGGTTGCAGATGCACCACTGTACAACTTATGCTCTCTACTGATCCAAGTTATGACAACAGGACCATTGCCAGCACCCTCAAAAATCAAATCCAGATGGTTCAACGCTTGAGGACACAACTCGACAAAGTTTTCAGCCATAGTTATGGTCTTTGGTATCAAATGAGGGTCACATCATGCCATCTCATATCTTCGAAGTTGGCTTGAAAGTCAACACCAAAGTGTACCTGGATGTGCTGAAATGTGGTGACCCCCTGGTGCAATCGAGTGGCTGCTGGCAAACCCTGGTTGTGACAGCAGGACTCGGTGCTAGCCCAGAAATCCAAAGAGACCCAGGCTTGGCTTCAGAAGGAGTGCTACGACTTTGTACTCTTCACTGTCCTCCCCCTTCTCCTCTGCTGGACTGTTTTGTTTGGTTATACATCGAACATCCATCCTGATCACCACCATCCACTGAGTATTCGCTGAGCTCCTGCCGGCGCTTGTGGAAAACGCATGCTCCCAGTTCCGGATCCATATCGATGATTGAGGCTGAAGGCAGCTACATTGAATAGATGTCAACTCTACTATATAATCAAGTTACCTGAACTGATTTTTTTAAATAAAAGTTTTAAAATAAAGCTGTAGTGTTGTTTTATTTCGGGGGGAAAAATGTATCGCTCTACCCTGTATTGCTTATCACTAAACTGAGAAGATTGTTTTTGCCGAGATGATTTGGCAATATTTTTTGTTATTTTTATTGATCCAAGCCACTTACTCATGATGCAGAGACGACTGATTAGTTTGTACTGGGATGCAGATGTCGATTTGTGGTATTTTAAAATGCCAAACAGACAAACAAGGTTTTTAAAGGTGATTGAAAACATTTCACCTTTAAGCAATGATCTATTTTTCTACTTCTCTGATGAGAAGAATTAGGCTTTGAAATGCCATAGATTAAAGAGTTATTTACCTTATTGATTTGATGATTTCATAAAGTTTAAATTTTAAGCTTGAATTCTCATCGTTTATTTCAAATACCCAACGGGACCGACACGTTGTATACAGAGTACGTCTGAAGGAACAGAAGACAAGTAATGACTCTACTCACCTTTTTTCTTTTGTAACAAGGACATTTATTTCCAGGTACTTTCCCAAATATGATCATGTTCCTTCTCTCTGACCTCTGAATGTGATCGTCTGTCTGTGCACACATTCTTTTCATAGGCTTTCTCTTTTTCCTTACTGTGATGTCACTCCACACATGGCCCGGCTTTTGCATCCAGCCGCCATGCATGTGCTCAATCACAATAGTTGTTTTATTGACTCTGTTCACATGTACTCAATGTGTCATGTACTTTGTGTTAGACAATTGGCTTATCTTATTTAAATATTTATTTTTAAGATGTTTTATATTTTATTAATATGTTATTATTTGTCCATCAGAACGATGAGGACCATTATCCTGGAAGGTGGAGTGGGAAGGTCATCATGGGTGAGGTCTTCTGCAGTGAGAACAGGGAATGGTAGCAGATGTTTAGGACTTTGAACATTGTTCTTCTTATCTTGCCTGTGTTTCTCTGCAGCAGCTTTCCTGTCACTTTTATATTGGTGGGCCCTGTTATGAACAGTAGCTCCCCACTTGATTCTACCTGATACTGTTTGCTCCCATGATGATGAATCAATGTTGAAGGTCTTCAAAGTGTCTTTAAATTGTTTTCTCTGGCCGCCATGGAAACGCTTGCCATCTTAATATAGATAACAAACAAGGACAAGAATTACTAATCATAATGGAAAGATTTCCAACGTCAATAGCATTTCAGGAATTCAGCAATAAACATTAAATAATAGTTACCTAATGAAAATTGAGAAAAATCGGGAGGTAAATAATAATTAATAAAATGACCCATCCTGAAACCAACATGTAAGTATCAGGAAATTTTATAAGGATATCCTGCTAGTGTGGCAGGCCAAGAAAAGGCTAAGGCGTTCTCATATATGGTGGTGATGGAGTGGCACTAATGAACTCAAGTCAATTCATGATAGTCCCCAGTGTGGTGCCTCATTAACAGACAGACTATTGAGGAAATTGTATGTGGTGGGACCTATCATTCTACTCATCTCTCTACTTTGTTAGATATAACTGCTTTATCAAATAATCTGTATATTTTGTGTACTTATGTAGAAGCCCTGTTCCAGCAGTAATAGCAACAATTAAAACAGTGACAGAGAAATGATTTCTGTAAAATATTCAATGCTGATTAGTTGAAATACTTAATATATATATACTCAATTCTCTAAAAATACTCAAACATTAGATTTCAACTAATTGGAAAGAGTTACACCAGGAGTTGAACTCCTGCTGATATTGGCTATACATGAAAACCTGAGCATCACCATCAGAGACTCAACTTGCTAATGGAATCTTTCAGTCATAACACTACTATACAGACTCCTTACAAGCAACTAAATCTAGCCACAGCTATTTAGCTACAAGCATCTCAGCAAACAACATAAGATTCAATCATGGACTACTAAATATAGCAACAACCTATATAATCTCATGAAGTTACAAACATGTCTACACATATACAGAAAAAAACAATACTTTTCTTCATCTATACTTTTTGAACTCTTTTAATTCTTTACTTTTGGTCGTTCTATGAAGGCATAAATAAAGTAGATATATTTATATATGCATAGACTTTGATATTGCTTTATCATTTACGCTTACATTTCTTTTATTTAACATTTCATTTGTGAAAATGTGACTTAAAATGTCAATCAAATTATGATCAATATTTATTTTTAATTATCTATCTAAAAAAGCAATCTAATCCTAACTTTCACTTTCCATCAATTCAACTTTGTGATATTTTTGAATTTGAATGATCAATTCTTAAAAAAAAAAAAAATACTGACCCTTGCACTTTACTCCTTGTTTGAAGCATTTGATGAAAACAGGATCAAAAACAATAAAATCATAACCTCCTAACTGGAGGTTACAAGCATGTATAAACAATAATAAGAAACAACAAGAATTAAGTTAAAAATCTGTTGTAAAATTTATTAATTATGGAAAAAATTTATCATTGCCTTTCTTTTTTCTTTTCTTTTTAAATTTGAGTTATTGGGGTTCGTTATAAACAAAAAGGAAACTTATTCAGATTTATTATTTATTGAGGCAAATTTATAATATTCCGATAATTTTATTTTTTGAAGTAGAATTGATTATAAATTGAACTTGCATGATTTTATCAATCAAATTTTTAAAAATGGGCAATAAAATTTGGGCATGTCGAACGAGATGTTTTGCATGAGATGAAACTCATTTGCATATTTACAAACGCAATATTTCATTAAATTTGTATCTGGAAATGCTGAGTTTTATAGAAATCTTTTTATTTGAGAATTACAATCTCCAAAAATGGAATAAATAACCAATAATCAAACATATGATGATTGATTAATCTTGCCAGATGATAGTGTCCTATTATGTTATAGATAGGTTTTATGGCGCTTCTTTATACAAGGTCATTGTACTGAGGGAAACAACTTCATTTTACTAAGAGATTCGCTCATTTTTTCATCTCATTATTTAGAACGCTACTACTAACGATATTTTTATTAAATCAAAGCATCACACAAAAAAAACTGCGACGATTTTTTAAAAATCTAACAAAGTTAATAACATTAATAATACAAAATGTAGTGTTCATGCGACTATTAAGAGAATCGATTTGTTTTTATGTCAGTTTTTTTTTTCGACTACATTACAAAAAATGAAAATGCAACAATAGTTGTAGAAGAATTACTTTTTCGTCTCACAATTTAGGATGCTAAAACCAAGGATATTTTTATTAAGTCAAAACATTAAAAAAAAGTGAACTGCAGCGTTTTTTTTTTGTAATGTAACAAAGTTGATAACATTAATAATACAAAACTTAGTCTTTATGCGACTATTAAGAGAATCTTTCTGTTTTCATATCACAATTTACGATGCTAAAACCAACGATATTTTCATTTGAAAAAGAAAGTTGCGGCAACTTTTTCTATTTTTATTTTTTTATTTTTTTAATTACATTTTTATTACAAAGTAAATATTATGGTAGGATTGTATAAAAAAAAAAAATTAGTCTTTAAACTTAAAACCCAAAGAATGCAAACATTACAAAAGAAATGGAATTTTTACGACTACGTTTTTTTTATTTTATTTTTTTTTTATTACTACTTTCTTAAATTAATGGATAAATATTATGGTAAGATTGTTGTAATGTTAAAACTATATGTTGGTGTTATTAAGATTTTTAGCTTTGTTACAGTAAAAAAACAAGTTGCCACAGCTTTAAAAAACAGTTTCATCCTTGTTTTATTAAAGAGTTTGTTTGTTAAAATCACAATTTCGTCTTCAACTATCATTGCATTTTTCTTCATTTTCGCAAAAAATCTTACCATAATATTTATTTGTTAATTTTAAAAAGTAAAAAAAAAAAAAAAAAAAATGTAGTCGTAAAAATTCCATTTCTTTTGTAAATTATTTGGGTTTTAAGCTTAAAGACTAATTTTTTTTATAGAACCTCACCAATCACCATAATATTTACTTTTTTTAATAAGAATGTAATTGAAAAAAGAATAAAAATAAAAATAGAAAAAGTTGCCGCAACTTTCTTTTTCAAATGTTTTCATCTAATGAAAATATCGTTGGTTTTAGCATCATAAATTGTGACATGAAAACAGAAAGATTCTCTTAATAGTCGCATAAAGACTAAGTTTTGTATTATTAATGTTATCAACTTTGTTACATTAAAAAAAAAACGCTGCAGTTTTCTTTTTTTTAATGTTTTGACTTAATAAAAATATCGTTGGTTTTAGCATCCTAAATTATGAGATGAAAAAATAATTCTTAACAACTATCGTTGCATTTTCATTTTTTGTAACGTAGTCGAACCCCCCCCCCAAAAAAAAAACTGTGACATGAAAACAAAACGATTCACTCAATAGTCGTGTAAAGACTACATTTTGTATTATTGATGTTATTAACTTTGTTAGATTAAAAAAAAATTCGTCGCAGCTTTTTTTTTTTAATGTTTTGATTTAATAAAAAATATCGTCGTTTTTAGCGTTCTAAATTATGAGATGAAAAAATGAACGAATCTCTTAGTAAAATGGAGTTGTCTCCCTCTGCACAATGACCTTGTATTAAAAAAAAAAAAAAAAGCGCCGGTTTTATACCATATTTGAAACTTAAATTGGGAACTAGACAATCAACGTCAGAAGTTGCTCATCAAGAGTCAAATGTCAAAAGTGAGAAGTGTGAAAATTTAGATAATAAAACGCTTTCATGAATTGAAACATGAGTGAGCTTAAATTGTCTGTCAAAAGATGTTAGTTTCACCAGACAATAAGAGGAAGCAAACGACTGGGATAAAGTAACAATGTAAAACTTCCAAGTATCAACCATATGGAGTAAAGCGAAAGGAAAAAAAAAACAGCAGTTAGGCTACCCCTCTCTATCTGACACAGTAGGAACATTGTTTACTATAAGTATAATAAATGATATGTACATATGTGAAGGTCTTTATTTTATCAATAGTAATCTGACCAGGGATAGGAGATTCTACAGATCTCTGCCTGGAGAAAGTTATGAGCCAGAATTTTGTAACAACTCTTTCATTTTGTTGCACTCATAAATTTTGTGGTGCAGATTTAAATGCCTTAAAGCAAATTAAAGATGTGACGAGGTAGCATCTTCATATTATTAGGTTTTAGAAATGTATGCCATTATCTAGATATTAATAGTAGGAATCCGGTTACAAACCAGGGAAGATGATCAATAACTTTTAGGTTTTATGTCAGAAGGACTTCTTGCACTTTTCCTACTAAAGCTTGGCAGCTGCTAAGTTTTCAAATAAGTATGTCTATTGCACATGCTCGTCAATGACCATGCAATCTATATGATTTGGTGGACAAACAGCAGATGTAAGTTTCTGGTTCTATGATACAATGCCCGTAGACTCTCAGATATTTGATCAGTCCTGATCAACTGGAACAATTTATCATGGCATGTTGCAGGTAAACCTGGTACTTAGGTTTGGCTTTTTTTCTTTTTTTTTTTTTAATTTTCTTCCTTTGAAGATTTTAATGCTGGGTATGGGGCAACCAAACCAGCTGCTAACATTGCCCTGCTTTTTATTGAAACCAACCGAGAGCTCTTTTTAGTATCCTCATTGTTCCCTTAAGTGCAATTGTCTGGATCTCTTTTGTACTTGGTTCATCAGGAATATTAGTTAGGTAGGACTTCAGGTTCTGTGATTGCGATTCAGACATACATTTTAGGCTATACATTCACAGATAATAAAAAGCAGAACCTGCGTAGACAGACAAGAAAGACCAAGTGATGATATGTTTATCTATAAAATCGGAAATTGAGTTCCAGTCTCTTAAATTGATGCGATCATTTTGCAATAAAATCTTTGGAAAAAAAATATGGATCCTTTTCTCTTTCTCTTCACCTAACTAAGACAAAAATGGAAGGGTGGACTAGACTTTCCAACCATGGAAAATAAAAACTAATCTTATATGAATCTTTTATGTAAGCTTCAAAAATAGACTAATAATGCAAACTAAAAATGTAAAAAATGTCATGTAAAGACTTGGTTGGCAAACCGTTTAAAGAAATTGCAGCTTTGATTACAAAAGCTAGTTTGGATTTTTCAAGTCTATTTAAAAACAAACCTTACTTTCAATGGAAACAACTTTTGTAAACCTGCGTTACATATATCCTTCCTTCCCTACGAGAAGTGAACATGAATACACAACATAGATATATACAAGCATGAAAAAATAAGATGTAAATAAATATATCTGAAAGACAAAATAATGTCCAAAAAGAAACAAAATGGAAAAATTCAGAGCCTGTTGCATTTTTTGCTTTTTAGAATGTATTTCAAAAGCAAAAGGAGAAAGTGCTATTGCCCCTCACTCTCAAGAAAAGAACTGTATACATTGGTGTGATCTCAAAATATTATTTGCATATGAGAGAAGTGACTGTGATAAGAACGAATTGTATAGGAAAAAGAGTCAAGTGTTTGGCAGCAAAGAGAACACATTGAAGTTGTGCTAATCATGCGAATGTGGGAGTGCTGTCAATTTCTCTTGATTTTCTTATTTAGATTACAATTGACTTGGTCATGTTTTAAACACTTATTTACATGCCTCCTCATATGACAAAGTTAGACACAAAGTCAATTTTTAATATAGAAAAAAATCCAGCACCACAACATTGGGCACTTTGTGTTGGGACGTTTTCATCTAACAAATTCTCAATCCAACTTGTAGTGCTGGATCAACTTCAATACCGGTGAAAGCAGTGAAGAGGATAGATCAAAACATTGCTATCAACAATGAAAGCTGGGCACTTGCCCTCAGAATGATATTTTTCCGATGGTGGAATCATGAGTGACTGGAGATCATCAATGGAATCTAAATCACAGAAGAAGACAGTTTAACCCTTCTTGGCTGATAGCTACCAGAAATTCAAAATATTATTTAAAAAAATAAATAAATAAAAAATAGTGTTTTAATATATCAGGTAAGACCAGTCTTTCAAAAAATCATTTTAATGACTCAATTAGTTGAGGATGACTCAAAATCTTCTTTCTCATTGCCTATGTCACCCCTTTACTGGTATTATTACCCTTGATCCTCATCTTATAATGCTGAGTGCTTAGCAAAGTGACATCAAATACCGTTGTTGTATTCTTTGATATGACTCAACTGAAATTTGAACCTTTGATCTACCAGCCCATTAGCAAACACTAACCATTTTGCTAAACAAACTCTTAGTGACAGCTGCCACAAGTACAAGTATGCCTCCCCCCAAAAAAAACAGTTTTATATAAGTCATTAAAATATTATTTTAATAAATCTATGGAAGTTGAGAATGACCCAAAGCCTCTCTTATAATTGCCTACTACATTGAGATGTAGGAGGACATTACTTCTTTCCTTGGGTTACTCCACTTATCCTTGATTCTCACCCTATAAAATCATTTAGCAGTTTTACTCTCTAATTCAGATGTACTCCTACTCTGCTCATGGACATAGGGAAAAATTGATAAGAAATCTTTAAAGATTCACTGGGAAAGGAAGTCTTGATTAGAATTGATTCAATGGCTCAATTGGTTAGCATGCTTAAGAGGCTAAAGTTATGAGTTTGAACCAAACCGAGTGTTTACTTTGATTTAAATGAAATCATTTCGAATTACAATTTGTTTCATTTACTTTCATTTTATTATCTACATATTTTACAGATTTTTTTTTAAATCATGGCATTCAGCAAAAACGGCAAATTCCCCCGACCTATAATTTATTTTCTAATCCAATTTCATTGTTTTTGAATCATATTAAATACCAACATCCAGAGTATTTTGCAAACTTATCTTTCAGCAAATAGAATTTGGCCAGTTTTTCAGGTGTCATTAGAATCTAAAATCGTACAGCAGCATATTTTATTTATTTGCAGACTATTGTCCTCATCTTTTATAGTTGTTACTTCACGCCGTTTCGGCCAACTATTCCTCTGGCCTTTATCAGGTTGTTAACTGTGATGGGATAGGAATGCTGAATCTTCAACTGTATTTTCAAAAATTACTGTGTTCCACGGTTGTTGTCGTCTTACTACATTTTGGCAAACCAATCCTCTGCTAACTTCAGACAATGCTCACCTGAGATTCAACGCCTCTATCCATTTTTGGTCTTATAAATTCAAGTTTTTTTGTTATCTGATCTTCCATTGTAGGGTCCGTATTGAATGGTATATATTATTTTAATTATTAGGATTCTTTTGAGATGAGTAATTTGTATATATAATATATAATGTATTCCTCCATCTACAACGGTTTTTTTTTACATGGAGGTCACCACTTATCAAGGCCTGGAAGCCACTCGGGGATAAGGGTTATTGCGTGTGCAGTAATCAATGGGATAGTATCGTAGTAATCGTTAGTACTGGAGATTTGATAACGTGTCTTACTTAAGGGGACGTTTCATCATGAACTTGTTTATGTTGGACTTGAAGACATCCAAGTTGTAGTCAGGTGGGAAACAGGCAAACGGAAGAGAGTTCCACAGGCGTGCACTTCTAAGAAAGAAGCTTTGTTTATGGAATCTATGTTTGGATTTAGGCACAGATAAAGAGTGGGGAAAATTAATGACAGTGATTTCAGCTAGATAGGTATTTTTCGTGAAAGATTGGCGAGGAGTGGACCAGAGATTGGAGCTCAGACGAGCACTTGCCATGGAAATAATGCTAAAACAAAGACAGGCTCGCAACGTCTCTTCTGTTGGAGAGAGGTTGCAGGGAAGAGAAAAGGGCATCCCCTACTAAGTCATGAAGTCTATTTTGTGCTCTGTCAAGGAAGGATAGGCTGCTTTTAGCAGCTCCTGCCCAGATGTGGCAGCAGTACTCCATCCTTGGACGTACTTGGCATTTATACAGATAGAGAATTGCATCAGTAGTGAGATATCTTCTAGAGTGGTAGAAGGATTCCACCATTTTCCCAGCGACCTTGGCAACAGACTTGATGTATGTGTTCAATTTTAGATCAGGAGTAAAGGTCAAACCCAGAAGCTTGTCAAAACATGGAGCCTTCCCAACACAAGAGCCATCCGTTTCAATTGATGCCAGATGGGGATCAGAACATAGATGATGTAAAGATAGAAGCTTGGTTTTAGATGCATTAAAAGTAACCAGCCTCCTCTTCCCCCACTGTACCAGTGTACCATGTGCTCAAGATCAGAGGAGATTTCATTTTATATGTCATTTTATTTAAGCTTTTCAGAGTATAATCGATTCTGATAATAAAAATAAATTTGAAAAATGTTACTTGTTCAGTTTTTAGAAGAATTCAATTTGTTATATAAATTTAAAATAAAAACTTGATCTTTTTTTGTGCTTCTGAGTTTTTGAGAGGAGGATTGATGAATGCAGATTCACATGTTCAACAAGGTAGTTCAATATTATTTTTAATTGGAATTCATTATCGAGATGTGTGTTATCTGTTAATTTATTTTTTAATGCGGACTATTATTTTCATCTTTCTTAGTTGTTGTTTCACAACGTTTCGGCCAACTATTCGTCTGGCCTTCATCAGTCTGACGAAGGCCAGGCGAATAGTTAGCCGAAACATTGTGAAACAACAACTAAGAAAGATGAGAATAATAGTCTGCATTAAAAAATAAATTAATAAGATAGTTCAGATGATCCAAATGTTCAACCAAAATATCACATTTACATCATTTCGGAATTTCAACTGGAGAAAGGTAGGGTAATTTTATATAAAAAATAACATATTAAATTCTAACACTCACAATTTTTGTAATAATCTTAAAAATGTGTGCTCAATATAATTCAAAAGTTAAAATTAAAAACAAGAACTTAAATATTTTAAAGAACAATGAAGAAATTTTGGAAAGGACAATTTTATATTAAACTTACATAGAAAACTCTAAGCCTAATCCACCCTGAAATTTTAGTTATCTATAATATAAGCCATTCGTACAGTATAGTTAACAACCAAAAACTCTAAAACAAACAAAATATGCAACAAAAACACTTCTACCAAATGCCAAAAACATTTAATTTTCTACCGATATGTATAATTTTAAAATCTGGAAATTGATTGTAAGATTTATTATCTCTATTATTTATTTATTATCTCTATTATTTATTTCATTTAGTCACACAGGAGTAAATAAAAAAAATGGTACTTGCTTTTGTTTGGACAATGTTCACAAACTTCAAGCTTAAAAGAAAAAGAAAAAGGCTTACCCTACCACTAACTAAGTTTGTGAGGATTTCCAGTCGATATTAGGGTTAGTGATAAATAAGTCATTTTTGTTATAGTATTTTTTAAGGAATGAAACACTAACAAGTACAGACACAGGTCAGTCATGTTTAGTTTTTAGAGTCTTCAAATGACAGAATCAGATAAAATCTTATACTAAAATATGAAAATGTTTAAAACAGTTTCAGAACTTTAAAACCATGCAGGTCGATAAAAATTAAATTTTCTTTAGTTTGGTAAAAGTTATTTACTATATATGTTGTTTGTTTTCAATTTCTTGACTAATATCTATATTACATGAATGCCTTATCTAAAAATTTTGAATAATTAAAAACAATTTAGTACCTGGGAAGGGAAGGCATGTGCTGTATACGTTTGCTCACAAAAAATATCACAGGCTGAAATATAGGTGCCTTGAAGATTATCAAAAATGGTGTCAGATAAAAACTTCACATTGATATAAAACTGTTCTGCTTACTAAACTGGATTTTTATTTGAATTAAAAATAACTAATTAAATTGGTGTAAAAGAAAATATCTAAGTTTTATATATATTTTTGTTTTTTAAAAATATCTGTTACAAAAATAAGTAATACATGATTATTTTTTGTATGAAATAACAAATAAAATGTTATTGTTTCACTGCTTTAAATTTCTTTTTAATATTTTGATATTTTCTGGCGTGGCAGAGTTAAACATTTACTTTGGCAACATTTTACATAAAATCTGCATGTGTTATGTTTGTTAGAGTTTTTAAAAATATATTAACACAAAAACATTTTGTTCTATTAAAAATAAATAAAATCCATAAATATTTCATAAAGTAGTATATTTTTTTATATTACTAAAAACAAATTTAAAATATTATTCTATTTCTCAAAAAAAAAAAAAACAAATCAATAAGGATTCATAAAGTAATATATTTCTTGTAATGCTAAAAACAAATTAAAAACAGTAAAAACAGTTTATTCTATTTTTCAAAAAAAAAAAAAAAAAAAGAAATCTATAAGGATTCACAAAATAATATATTTTTTTATAATATTAAAAATAAATTCAAAACAGTGAACCAATTAAATTTTATTATTTTATGTAAAACATAATCAAGTATTACTTATTTTTGTAAAAAATATTTTTAAAAATAAAAATTTTTACAAACTTTTACATACTTGCTTTTATGTCTATTTGATTAGCTCAGGAAGTTTTTATATCAATGCAAAGTTTTTATCTTACACCATTTCTGGCTAACTTTGAGTCGCCTGGTCTTCTGTATTTGTTGTTGCAAGCTAAATAAGCATTAAAAAATGTCAGAACCTTTTGTTTTTTTGTCTCTCAAAGCTACAGATATTTGTTTTTTTTTGATAAAAATTATAAAATAAAATGACATCAAATTCATTCTCAAACTTCAATTTCACTTTTTATTCCTGATATTCCTCTTATTTTTATGTTTTAATTAAAACAAATATTTTATGGCTTTATTTTAAATCACATGTGGCAACTTTTAAACTTTCTGTAGATGATATTACATTTTCAAAACTATGGGTATGGGCTAGAAGTGTAATTATAATTTCACAAAACAAATGCAAGATTATGTACATATATCAGTGTTGGGACAATTAATCGATATCGGAGTTGAAAAAAAATCAGAACTTTTTGGTGTATTGGAATCGGTATCAAAAAAAAAAATTGTGCTTATTTTCTGATGCCAAAAGCGATTCCTTTAACTTTCTTTTTTTTTTTATTTGATTTTGTTTAAAACAAAATCTTCCACTGCTGGCAGTAATAATAAGATAATAAATATTTATTGATTTTCAACTACTAGTAAAGTATTTATAGATCACCATCTCATGTGTGTTTTTACGTTTGAGAAAATATATTCACATTGAATGTGTGTTTTCTTTTTTTCTTTACACTAATCAAGGAAAAATAATTTTATAGTTAAATATTTAGAGATTTATAAAGAATTGGAATTGGTAATTGTATCGGAATGGGGAATTTAGTATAGAATTGGTAATTGTATCAGAATCAGGAAAAATATTGGAATTGTCCCATCACTAATATATATGTATATATTTTCTTCATAAGACGAATTGACAACCCATAGAGGATAGCAATTGAAAAACTCCCACAACTGGAAATGGATTCGATGTAAGTTGCTGTGATTTTTTCTTGATTTTATTTGTTATACATTTTTCTTTGTGAGAACTTCCTGTTTTTTTATGAGTCTACAAAGGAAATGTCCATTATTGACATACAAATATCGGTTGTTCTCCCATGAATGAAACAGATCTGTAAATGTACTAAAAGTTTGTTAAAAAAAATAATTAGCAAGATGAATAAAATCTTGTCTTTGGAACATAGAAAAATTGTTGTAAGTTTAGGATATCGAAAGCTATGACAATGCTATGTAAGGTTGATGACATCATCTGAGTTGAAAGAAAAATTATATGAAGACAAGATAATGTTAAAATAATATAATAATTTTCATTTTATTATTTGCATGTTACATCATTCTCAATCAATCAATAAATTAAATAATATTGGACACCATATTATTGATTGAGAATGATGTAATAGGAGAATAATTAAAAATTATTGCAACTTTTGACATCCTGAACTTTCTACACAATATGCACAATTCTTCAAACAAGCATAAAAAAACATTCATCATAAATTTAGTTTTTGACCCCATTTTTCTTTTTTTGTCTGTACACAAGTAATTTTATATTGTTTTCTAAGTTGAACAAAAACTGGCAAAATTCTTATAATATTCAGTTCTTATTTGAAATTATTCAAGTAAGAACTAAACTATAACAAAAAAATATATGATGAGACTCTTATGGGGATGAAACCAAATGTAGTATTCTAACTTAAAGAATTTTATCAGCTCTGTTTATATATATATATATATATATATATATATATATATATATATATATATATAAAACAAATAAATATGATTTTCGATTTTAAAATGCAATTTTTTTTACTCTGATTATCAACTTTTAGAAAATTAGAAAGCATTTATATTGCTTAGTGAATATATATATATATATATATATATATATATATATATATATATATATATATATATATATATATAAAATTCCAGGATAATATCTTACAGGGGTGAAGCAACCAATTAAGTTTTAACAAGGTTAATGCAAGTGCTCAATACCAAAGTAGGGGAAGATATACTTTATTTGTTTCACATATATTATATATATATATATATATATATATATATATATATATATATATATGTTAATTTGAAAAAAAAAGAGGAAGATTTTTTTCAGAGAGAAAGGGCTAACCTGTCTGGATAGATGAAGCTTTACCTGATTAAGAAGAGCAATTTATAAGAAGAGATAGGAAGATAATAATTAAAGTTACATTAGAACTTTATTAAATTTTCCTGTCAATAAGGATGAGAATGATTACAATAAGTGAAAGGGAAATGATAGGGGGGAAACCTCTTTAGGACATGGCATTTCAAAGCTAAATGCTTTTCATCAGAAGAGAAGAAAAAAATCAGCATTATACAAGAGTAAGGGCAAAGAAGACAACACAGATTTTATATAAATTCAAAGTTAGAAATGGGAAAGTTCAGGGAGGGAACTAATAAAAGGGAGGTGAGATCATTTCTATATTAATAAAATAGCCATAGGAATTCCACTTTGGACAAAAGTATCATAGGTTTGCAACAACAGATGCCACATACAAATTTAATACATCTAAGCTAATAGCCACTACCTTATGTAGCTTTTGAAAACCATTTTAGACACATTCAGTTGTGATAATAAAATACTACATTACATCCTATGAGCAACAACACCATAATTGCAACATTGTTAGAGGAAGGAGTCCCTATTGTTTTCTTTAAATATTTAGTCCTACCACCGCTACCAGTTGTCACCGGGATTCTACATGTCCCACAGATTCTGTGATTACACCGACCGTATCTAGCTCATACATACATAGACCTAACATAATCTTTCTAATTTCCAATTCATAAATATAAAAACCTCCCTCACTAAAGTCTGTCCATTCTGATTGGCTGAGCACTGAAGGTTCTCATTTTCCGGAACCTAGGTCTCTGCTTTATAAAAGAACGGTTACTAAAATTAAAATATGGCATCACTAGGAGACATATTGTTTTGTCCGGCGTCAAGTTCATTTAATGTATAGGTCATTACAGTTGTGTGTGTGTGTGTGTGTGCAATACTAATCACTAATATATCCTAAATTTTTAAGAAGGGCTTCTACCTCTTTTTCATGATACTAAGGGAAAGTAATAGTGGCTTTGTAGCTGTTGAAATGCTGTTCCCTATGGTTCTACGCAATCCACAGTGTATGTAAAGGGATTAATCTCCCCGCTCTCTCTCTCTCACTGTCCATATTTCTCTTCACTAATGGTTCTTATTACAGTTTGTGCATGTGTGTGTTAAATTGAGCATGTGTCTGACAATGCAATAACATTTCTTCTTCTTCTCAACCTATTTTTAATTATCAATTCATTTCTGTTGTGTTTTCTTTTTTTCTTTCTTACACAATTTTATTGTGTTGGGGTTTTTAAAAATATATTTTTATTTCTTTAGTAAGTTATGTTTTTTGGACGCTAGCCGTTAGTCTATTTTTAAATCATACATAATATCTCTGACTGTGGCCTGTGCCATACACACACACACACACACACACACACACACACACACACACACACACACACATATGTAGATACTCATGGGAAGGGGAAAAAGTTTTCAAACTAATCTGTACTTTCACCTAACATTTTAATAAACAAATCATGCCATAAGAACTGGATCGATTCTGAAAATCCTATCTAAAGAACAATATCACAGTATGTCTTCTGCATAAGTCCCCATAACATATGCAAGTATAGAATAGTTAACAAAGCCTCCCTCCCAAATAATAATGTTATTATTTTAGCATGATCCGTCGGCATACTATGAATGTGATCTTAAATAAAGCCATGGTAAAATTTCAGCATTAAATGTTTTATATTTGTTTGAATAAAATTCACACCAAAACTAATTGACCGATCATTATCAATTTTGGAGCACAGCTGCTAGGTGCAGGGCCGACATCTAAATATGATCTATGATTACTTTCCCTTAGTATTATGAGAAAGAGGTAGAAGTCCTTAAAAGTTTAGGATAATATTTACCATATTATCCAACTGCTTCATTTACAAATAAACACTTTTTTTTTTTTTTACTTTTATGGCCCCGGACAATGCCAGATAGCTCTGTTAGTTAGGAATAATTCCAAAGGCGAAGGAACAGGGGTATTTAGTAGGACAGAATTGGTTACTGAAAGTATTTAATAAGAGAAAAGGTGCAGATTATAGCTAACAAAAAAAGAAATAAGGAATAGGGAATGAAAAATAGGAACTAAAGATAGGAGTAGAGACATTAGAGATAGAAAAAAAATGGGGTATAAAAGGAAGGAGAATAGAAAATAAAATAATTTTATATATATATATATATATATATATATATATATATATATATATATATATATATATAAGTTTAGATTATGTATTCACAAGGGAAAACAGACAGAATTGCAACCGGGTTTATATAATAGTGCTCAGTAGTAAATAGAGCTATTTATATTAATATTTTTATTTATACAAACATGTGTAAAGGCGACAATATGATGAGGATTTGATTTGTGATCATTAAAAACTACAATTTCTTCAGGCAAAAAGTCTTTTCTTTAGTTGAAGAAAGAAACCTTTTTTTCTTTTTTCAGTATGAAATAGACTTCTTTGCCTGAGGTGATCATAGATTTTAATGACTACAGATTGAAACTTTGTTATGTCACTGTCACTTTTGTATATGTCTGTATAAATAAAAGTATTGATAAATATATATACAAGTTATTTATTTCAAAACTATACATTACTAATTCTATAGATGGCCTATAGTTTTATTAACACAAAAAATCATTATTGTTTAGAAAAGACTCTCACAGTCCCAATCAACATCTCTCAAAAATGAAGGCAATCTGAAAAAAAAAAAAAAAAAAAAAAAAAAAAATCGACCAGCCGCAATCACTGTCTATGAGCATCTGGTTTTTTATTTCAAGCTGTCTCTTCTGGGGGAAGGGGGGAAGTTCTATGTTTATAGAAGGCTGTTTATATTAATTATTTAATAATTTTTATTATAGTTTAGTATTATTTAGCTACAACTTAATATTATTGATTATCAAGATTATTTATACAGTTTTTAAATAATTTGTATTTTAGCTTTCAAAAACTTTATAATTAAGCACTTTGATTTCTTTTCAACATACACTGAAACATTCTTTCTTTTTCTCTTTCTCTCTCTATGTGTGTGTATATATATATACTATTAAGTCAAACTTTCAGAATTAAAGCTCAATAAATGTTAATTTTTTCACTCCAGAGCACGTATAAATAAATAATACGTTAGATTCCAGTAACTTATATCCTTATTTCTGAAAAAATCATTTCTTGACAGTTTCATTTACAATTAGACATAAAACATACAGAGTTATATATCCTAGTTTTTCTATTATTGTTTTTTTTCTTATATTTTTTCTTTTTATTCTGGTAGAAAAACAAGATATATAACTGTATTTTGGCTCTCTTAATTCAAACGAAACTGTCTTTCAAAAAAATAGATAACTAACAGAGAGAGAGGGAGAAAACGAGAGAGAGAGAGAGAGATGGGGGACTCGTTCAGTTAATTGTAAATTATGGTTAATTAGAAAATTAAAACAAGTTCTTGTTTCAAACATAACTTAATCAAAGCATTAAAGCATATTTTAGCATGTATTTTGTGCTATTAAAGCATATAGGAAAATCCTTAGAGAAATAAATGTTGATTAACTTATTTTTAGTATATTATATACTAGTAGGAACATCCGATGTTGCGCAGGATGTAATAAGGATCAAAGAACGTTCCACCAGGCTTCCAATACTTTTGTCATCAAAATCGGTGAAATCACCCATTTTTTAATCAAAGTGATTGAGTGCCTGCTCTAGTCAGGGAGCCACTGCAGTGCACTGGGAGAAAGCTTCACATGGCTCCACAATACATTGTAGTCTACATTGCACTGTAAAGAACTTAATGTTATAAAATACTATTTATATAATTGTTTGAATTAAAGTTTAAAATGTAAAAGTTAAGTATCATGGCTTAATTGTGATCAGCAGAAACATTAATTTCAAATGTGCCTCTGTTTTATCAAGAATCTGTTGTTGATTTTATTTGCTGAGCTCTTCTACTTGTGCAATGATAAAATTTCTCAAATAAACTTATGTTGTTAGGCTGTATGAGGGTGTTAATCATAAAACCTATCTAAGAACTCCCAGACACAAAGTACATTTGTGTGAAATTTAAAAAAAAATTAGCCCAGCCATTTCAGAGAACATAGGAAATAAACTCACACACAGTGCATTATACATATATATATATATATATATATATATATATATATATATATATATATATGTATGTGTGTGTGTGTGTGTGTGACTTTGTCTGTCTGTGTGAGAAACGGTCTCTACCAAACTCCTTTGTCAATGTTTGGGCTACAAACTTGAAATGATATATAATGGATTTAGACCTGTGAAACAAATTTAATTTGATTTTTGCTGGTAAAAATAGCTACTAAGGAGTTAAAATTTAAAAATAAATTGAAACTTGGTAAGCATAAGTCGAGTAGTCATGTTATTTCTATACATGTGCAAATATACATTTATATATTTAACAATGTTATTTTCAAAGGTTTTGTATGCATATAGATTTATCTCAGACAGTAACAAATAAGGCTGGAGAGCTACATGTTTTGATGATTTTGATTCTAGCTGATGGCACCCAAGTCATATTTATTTGAACTTTTGAAATCACTACTACAATATAATAATCAATAGACCATTGGTTTTATAATAATGAATAGAAAATCTGCATGAATTAAAACATCATATTTAAACATATTTTATGACCGAGCAATACTGGGCGGCCTACTAGTATATATAAAGATGAAAATTATCGATCTGTCCACTAACTATTTTTAGTTTTTAGACCTACAAATTTTAAATATGCTATGAATGATTCCCTACCCAGAAGATGGGTGGGAATGATAATAGATCACATTCATCATTTTCCCCTTAAGGAGTATGAAATCTCCTACTTTAATTCTTTTTACTTTGACTTTTTTAAAGAGATCAAAGTTATCTTTACATTGCATAAAATTAAATGGCTTCTCAAATTTTGAGCCAATTTTGATCACTTAAAAACATTTTTTATGAAATTAAAAACCTTTCAAAGTTCATAACTTTAGTTATGCAAACTCTTTTTTTTTCAGCATTTCCTGATTGCATTAAAATATTTTGGGAACTGATCACTTCCAACTTTTTAAAGGTACATGAATCTCTAATTTCATTAATTAAAACTTAACTCCACAAAATTAAAACTTTTATAATTCCATAACTTCAGTTGTGTAGTCCTCATTTTCACACTTTTTACCAAAGTTATATATTTTTTTAAAGCTTTGGTGATGCTTGTTTATATTGATGATCTTTTAAACCAACACATTTCAAGTGAAAACATTTTTACATACTTATGTGTCATGGCAAAATTAGTATACATTCCAAAAATTATGAAAAATGATCCAGTAGAAGATATGCTATATGTATTTTTAACAAAAAAATCATCCACCATTGTGTTCTGTTTAAAAATGGTAGACACTTAATTTAAATCAAGGGTCATAAGTCAGTTTGTCATACAGAATTAGTCGCAACAGCTCTTCTATATTAAAAAATATGGTAAAATTTGATAATTCATTAAATTATATTTTTACTTCTAATTATTTTTCTATTGGATTATTTTTCATGATTTTTGGAATTTATACTAATTTAACCATGACATGCAAGTATGTAATAATGTTTTCACCTGAAATGTGTTGGTTTAAAAGCTCACAAATATAAACAAGTAGTGGTTTGATCTATTGCAGTTATTAAAGATTTTAATCATTCATCATTATTAAGAAACCCATCTTGGGGTGGGTATGTTAGCATATATGTCCACATCCATACACCTATACATAAAATTTTATCTATTACTCTGCTAGTGCATCTGTATGATAAAAGATGACGGTATATGATTTGCATTGCTTATATTTATTGCTTATATTTATTGCTTAATTTAGTTTCACATGTTTTTAATTGCAAAGATTAAATAACGTAATTAATGAATTATCAAGTTTGGACATACAGAAAAGCAAAGAAAACAAGCAATATAATTAAGGGAAAGCTGGTTTCGAGAATTAAATACCTACAATTTTGAATACTAAAAGATATGTTGAATGAATTACTTCCCTTTAGTGCTACACACAAAAAAATTAGATATTTATACATTTGAAACAGAGACAATGTGTGTTATCAAAGATTATTTCATGGATGGATTGTTGAAAAATATGCTATGTAAATATAAATGTGAATTTTGTAACCATTGGAAGGGATATCATTGCATGAGCGACCTTTTCCTTTGCAATTCCAGTTAGAATGAAATTGATAAAATGCTATTAGCTGCTATGATCATCCGTGATGTAATACGATAAAATAATTTCAAAGTTTAAAAAATGAATGAAAGCTTTATATCTTGCCTGCACAGATTTTTCATCAAAAACATTTTTTGTTCTTTAATAAAAAAAATAAAACAAAACAAAACTTCCTCAGCCAATATCTGGAAAGAGTGAATAAACCTAGTTTGTGGGTGTTAGGTTTTGGCCCACAAGTCAGAGGTTGCCTATGCCTGGTTTTAAATACTTGCTTAAGATTAAAACAATGATATTTTTTGGAAATTAAAATAATCCTATCCCTGAGATTTATTAAATTGTGAGAGATACCACGCTTGCAGCAAAGTCTTTCTTTGGTTGTTGAAGTGAACTCTCCGTGGATTCATGTAACTTATTTGTGCTTGTATAGAGTTCTTTTGGTCGTTCTGCTGCCTGCCGAGCAAGCGATGTTAGATATTCAACCTCAGCAGAATCACTTTGGTGTACCATTTTGTAGAAATATCCCTTTATGTCTTGGAGCAAATTATATGGACTGTCAAATTCCATTAGCTCTCCATTATCCAGTACCTAAAACAAAATAACAAAAACAAAATGATACATTAAAATAAATAAGTATGACCACAAAAAAATTATTTAGATGAATTAATATACGAGTCCATCTTGTATATACCATTTGGTTAATGCAGGTAAAAAGATTAGTTATTTCTTTCCTTCTTTTTAAATACTGTCATAAAACAAAAAAATTACAATTTCACTAATTTATCAAACTTATATAGGAAATGCATTTTCTTTGCTACTGCTCTGAAATCATACACATAAATTATATTAAATTTTCCCAATTCAAACGTAAAATATAAAAAACTTAGCAATTCATTTAGTTCTCATCCTTTTATATTTCTTTGGGCAACATCATATATATATATATATATATATATATATATATATATATATATATAATTCTGTGGATATATATAAATATATTCAAGACCACAATTCATTGTTTAAAAAAAGGATATATGAAAAAGAATTATATTTCCTTAATCCATGGATTTTCAATAATGGCTCATATCAGAGGAAATGTTGTTAGCAAAATTATTAATTATAAATAAACATATATTTTGCTTATTATTGTAATTAAAAATTATTTAAAAAGCATAGATGAAGGATATCATACAGCCTAAGCAATTCAATTATTTGCGGAATATTTCTGCCAGGTGGGGCAAATAATAATCCAAGGAAAAAGGATTGGAAGCAATGGAGTAATCCACAACATTTGAAAATATCAAACTAGAGGTAACATCCAAAATACGTAAAGTTCCGAGAATGTCTGTTCCAAAGGCAAAAGAAATGGTAAATAATTCCATCGAGGTAAAAATCCGTTGGTGCTGAAAATTAGGAAAGTTCTGGAATCTTTGAGAGTGCATAGACATTGTATCCATCGATTACACCCACATGCATACAAATATACAAACATATATATAGACATATATATGTCCACACATACATATAAATGAATATATATAAAGGAAAACTAGGCGTACAAATATGCATATAAATTCAGATCACATAAATCTCTAAGCTTATTTGGTAAACATACAAACTTTATTGAAAATCTATGGATTAAGGAAATAAATATAATTCTTTTCCATATATCCCTTGTTTCAAGCAATGAATTCTAGGCTTGAATATATTTATATATATTTTTAATCCACAGAATTTAACAATAATTCCTACATTTATATTTTGCTCTATTTTATATAGTGAGTTTTTCCTTTTTGGCTGGGACTGTCTTGAAAATATCATCTCACTATAATATTTAATAAGACAATAATTCATTTGATTATCAAATATGTGATTTAACTCATATATATATATATATATATATATATATATATATATATATATATATGTTTTATTTTTTTATTACCGTTTTATCTGTTTGGCTACATATGTTTCAGATGTTGGACATCTGAAACATATGTAGCCAAACAGATAGAACAGTAATAAAAAAATAAAACATATTTGCTCTGCAATAGTATTGAGCACTCTCTTCAGGTTTTTACTAATTACCAGTTTTACCAAATATATATATATATACACGAGGGGTGTGCAATAAGTAATGCCCCTGATCCACTTCCCATAGCAGTAGAGCAACGAAACTTGGCACAGTTATTAGTCTTTCTCTACATAGGGACCACCCAGAGTTATGCATTTCTCCCATCGTTTGATGCAGCTCTGGAGACCGTTTTTGTAGAACACCCTAGGTTGGTTCTCCAACCACGACATGACTCCAGAAATCAAGGCTGCATCATCTGGGAAAAGCTTTTCTTTCAAAAACAACTTCATGGCTGGGAAGAGGTGAAAGTCAGAGGGTGCAAGGTCAGGAGAATAGGGAGGATGGGGGAGGATTTCATAACTACACGCATGTGCTTCTGATCTGGCGACATGGGAGTTGTGGACCAGAGCGTTGTCCTGCAGGAGGAGGATACCTTTGCTGATCTTGCCTCACCTCTTGATTTTGTTAGCTTCTCTTAATTTCCTCAAAAGTGAAGCATAATAGGCTCCTGTAATTGTGGTACCCTTTGCCAGGAAATCTGTCATCACTACTCTGTCCTGGTTCCAGAAGACTGTGAGCATGACTTTGCTAGTAGAGGGCTGCACCCTTGCCTTCTTTGGAGGTAATGAGTCTAAGTGCTTCCACTGCATTGACTGAGCTTTGGTCTCTGGATAATAGTGATGGACCCAGGTTTCATCCTGTATAATCAGTCTTTTGAAAAACTTTGACTCATCTTCTTGGCACATCTCCAAATTCATCCTCGAGCACTCGACACATTCTTGCTTCTGGAATGGTGTGAGCAACCTGGGAATCAATCTGGCAGACACCTTATGCATATGCAAATGGTAATGAATGATAGTTTCCACAGACCCTGTACTAATCTTGACATCTTGGGCTATTTGGTGAATAGTAATGCGCCAATCTTCCAAAATGGCAGCCTCAACTTGACCGACAGATGCCTCATCAATGGCAGAAGGGAGGGCGACTAGGTCTGGGAGCTGTTTCCACAGACTTCCGGCCATGTTTGAATTCACGATACCAGCGTTTTACAAGGTCATATCATGGGGCATTATCACCATAAGTTTCTTTCATTTCATCAAAAGTCTCCTGTGGTGTGCGTCCTTTCAAATACAAAAACCGGATCACTGCTTGACATTCAACAGGCTGCATTTCACACCTGACTCAGTTCAAACACCTGTAAAACAGAAACCACAATTAGTTTAGAGCTGTAATTTGCCACATAACCTGTAGAGATATGCACATGCAAAATTTCAGCAAGATCAGACAACTGAAAGTGGGTCAGGGGCATTACTTATTGCATGCCCCTCTTGTATATATATATATATATATATATATATATATATATATATATATATATATATATATATATATATATATATATACACACATACACACACAATATATATAGAGGGAGTTAATCAAAGATCAACTTCTAGAATATTATTTGTAACAATGAAAACGGTTGTCACACAAAAATAAAACAAAACCTTTTTATAACAAAGAAAAGTTTGTATTATTTGGATCAATTGGACTAATCTAGAGTTATTTGCACAATGTTTCAGTTGGTGTAACCTCTGAACTTCTTCAGGTGCAAGAAGGTTGAAGGTTACACCAACTGAAATGTTGTGCAAATAACACTCAAGATGAGGATGTTAATCAAATTAATCCAAATAATACAATCATCGAAAGAATTCAGAATTGCAACAAAGAATTTGCTTAAGTTACCTACACCGTTGTGTGTAGGTTGCAGAAAGTTGGACAATATTTGATTAAAAAAAATAAAGTTAGAAAGTCGGCTGCCACTTTTCTTGGAAGCATATATCTTTGATAAAGTCAACTTTGCACAGTGTTGATGATATGAGCAGAGTTAAAAGAGAGTATTTTTTAAAAGCAAGAACTCACTTTTAAACTGTTGTAATATTTTTTACTTTGATCATGTACAAATTAAACATTATAATGTTATAAAAAAACCTTCAGTTTTAATTATGTATAGTCTTTGCCTTATTCCACTGTTTCTCTTAAGAGCTTTGGTTTTTCAAAGTTATTGTTAGCTATTATTCAGTATGACATCATATACTTGGAAATAAATATATTTACTTAAGTAATTACAGAGAAATATAAACATCTTTAAAATTAATTGTGATGATTTTTATTCATTCATTGCTTGCAAAGATGACTGATCATACAGTTATTCTGTGGGTTTGGAAATGGCTTATCAATCCAGTCTGAGCTCTGAAGTTTCACTCACATCTAGGGCATCTGTAGGATGATTCTGCAGCAGAGGTGCTGACCGTTTCCTCTTTTCTATTAGCACATTTCCGCTCGTATTCTTCAATGCATGCGGATTCAATAAATATCTTTCTGGCTTGCAATATGCTAGAAACATCAGTTTTAGGCTAGATTTTCTCATAACTTAGACTACAAGCCAAACTATTTAAGGAACACCTTCAAGCTGTCCTTGAACCATTGAACCTTTGGACAGCTCACTGTAAAAGAGCTCTTTCTTTAGTCATTAATCTAACATGCAACACATATGACCCATGAACCCAACACTGATCCAGCATGGTGTGTGCTGACGGGAAGCTGTATTTTCCATCTTGTCATGTTACTTGATTTTCATCAATCTACGGAGGCAAGCTATATGAAATTGGTTTACTATCTTTGTTATGTGCCTGACATATACAGTCCAAGTTTTGTGGCCATATATAAGGATGGTAAGAATCACAGCTCTGTATGCCTGAAATAAGTAAGGTCCAAAGAAGTGCGTTTAAAAAATAAAATTCTTACCAGAACGCGGTCTGAATCCATGATTGTTACAAGACGATGTGCAATTGTAAGAACAGTGCAATGTTTAAACTTTTCACGAATGGTTTTTTGAATTAAGGCATCAGTTCTGAAATTTAAAAAAAAAATTTGTTAAATTAACCTAAAAATCGTTGTATAAACAGAATTGTAATATTTAAAAAAAATTAAATCTGTTATTTAAATGTGTATTAGTGATCGAATATCGTAGTCAAGCACAGCTCGGCGCCATTGTTGCTTATTAATCAACACTGTCCTATCACTGTCAGTGGCTGCTCCTGATGTTTCAGTGTCTCCATTCCTGCTGATGCAATCTGTGTTTTGTTACATGTCATTATAGGTACAATGGAGATCTTATATTTCACACTATAACATCATCTACATTTCAATGTAATTTTCCTTTCAATTTTATCATTATATACTGTATCAAAAATGTTGATAAACTCATTTTGAAATTTTAATCTAAATTTTTGACTCATGCCATTTTTTTTCTTCTTATTTATCCATTTATACTATTTTTTTATCACAGTTCATTATCAATTAATTTTTGTTTTACTAGTAGTTTAAAATCAATAAATATTTATCATTAGTTCCAGTAATAGAAAAACAACTTTTAAATAAACAGAAAGAGTAAAAAAAACTTTTAAAAATAAGAAAAAGTAAATAAACTAGGCTCAAATCTTTCTGATTCTGATACCCAAAACATTCCAATTTTTCTGATTCCCAATTCCGCTTAATCATCCCAAAAATATTTATTAATTATTAAATAATATTTATTAATTGTGTTACAGAACATATTAAATATGTTTTCAAACTGTTATGGTTTAAAAAGACAAAAAGTAATCTACCAAATGTCTTCAAATTAAAGTTGGGTAAAGAAGACAAGGAAAAAAATCACCAAAGTCCTAATGTTAATTTAAAGGATCATCAGTTGTTTAACATGAAACACTGTTTCAAGGATTTAAAAACAAAACAGTATATTAAATCATGGCTCCCTAGCAGTGTTGATCAAACATCACCTCCCTTAATCACAGGAACAAAAAGTCTTCCAGATATTGGATCTAGTTACCTGCTCATGATTAATTTTGCAAACCTATTCATGTTACAAAAAAATGCCTTCTTTACCTGTGAGATTTGTTCCTGTCTCCAAATTCAAAATGGATATTTTTTTTATTTACCAGTATTATATTCATGATTTGGATATAGATATATATAAAAGTATTTCTATGTGTGTTATATTTCCGTTAAAGTAAAAGTTTCTATGGCACATAAAAAAACATAATGGATTGAGAATGATTGTAATTTAAACTCTGAATAAAATTATGCTGATTGATCTTGATAGACAAAATAATTATATAAAGAAACATGTAACAATGTGATGTGTTCTTTGATCCCAAACTTTAAATATATTTATGGCTGGCATTTTGTCTGAAGTCTTGCTGACACTCTGTAAGTTGTTTTGTAAACTTTATGTCTGTCAGCTTTTTAATATCCAAAAAGTAACAAAATTTCTGGACAACTTGAACAGCCTCATTATCCCAAATATACTTTCTCCACATGAATTTTCAGGTCTTTATTGTCTTACACTGCTTGCACGCAAACTGGTTATCATCTCTCAAACTAATTGTAATTTTACACAATGTTTCAAAATATCACAAAAAATTTGAGTTACACAAACTGAGTAGGAGAAAAAGTAAATTTCTCAAGCATTCATAAAGTATTCTATATACTTTTAAAAATATATTTGTCGATTTAAAATGGGAAAAAAATTAAGTAATTAAAAAGATGTCAGAAATTTTCTATCTCTATGTCTATCCTTGTGGCCATGTCACTAGTAAGGGTGCTGGAGGTAAACGTTTTGTCTGGGCTGACATTATCCGCCTGATAGTCAGGGACCCGAACCTTGGATTAACCACTAAGGAGGCTGTCCTATCAGCAGGTGCAATGTACTGGGACTGCTGTATTGCCATTTGGTGAATGGATTCTGAACCACGCAGTAGTCTCTGGTGGGGCCCCTCGATGCCATACTAGCGGTTAATTGTTATGGCTTTACCTTTTCATGTGCTACAAAAAAAAAAAATTTTTTCCTGTCTTTTTCTCTCTTACTTTCCCTCTCTGTACTGCTCTAACCAAGTATGCCGACCTGTTCCACAAATCCCAAAACCTCAACATGAAATATCTCCAGAAAAATACTCGAATAAACCTAGAACCCCATCTTCCAACGTAGACCCCTACTACCAGGTCTCCTTCTCCAACATCAGGGGTCTACGTTCCAACCTTCCAGAGGTTGAAACCCAATTACAGGAGACAAAACCGGACATATTCTTTCTAAGTGAAACTGGAATAGGGCCGACCACTTCCCATAGATGAGTTCATAATTAACGGATACTCTAACTTAACAGCTAAATCTGACCCCCAAGATCTCCATGGGCATGGAATATGTGCCTACATTAAAGATGGCTTCCCGTGTGGCAGAGATATCTCTAGAGAAGATCCTAATTTACCCTATATGTGCTTCCAGGTTGCACTTGCTTACACCACTGCATTTATATTTGCTCTCTATCGGCCCCATAACAGCGGAGTTACTATCTTTAAGAGTATATATGAGAAAATAGACCACATCCTGTCTGCACATCCCTCGGCTAACATCCACATCTGTGGTGACTTCTACGTCCATAACATGGAATGGCTGACCCATTCAAATAAGACAGACAATGAGGGGAGGATTTGTCATGATTTTGCCATTGCTTATGACCTCACTCAGATTGTTCGCGAACCCACCCGTGTGCTCGATACTACTGGTCAGTATGCAAGCCTCCTAGACCTTTTTCTCTCAACTTCCCCTGAGCTATGTTCATGTTCCGTTCATTCTCCTCTAGGATCCTCCGACCACTCCGTCGTATCAGTTAAGATAAAAATACCGCTACACCGTACTATATACCGATACTCTATGGCTGACTGGGATAGCTTCTGTATATTCATATCTGATTTACCTCTGCACTCCATGTTTAAAAAGGATGTGTCCTCTATAGTATCAAGTCTGACCGAATGGTTAATTGTAAGCATAGACCAATTCATGCCATCTAAAAAATTCCAACAAAAACTTAACAGCCAACCATGGTTCTACCCAGAATGTGCTGCTGCTATCGCGCACAGAAATCACTTCTTCCATAACTACCAACGTAATAGATGCACTGAGACTAAAGCTACTTTCAGGAACGCCAGCAACCACTGTAAAAGAGTAATAAAAAATACAAGAGAGCTATATGCTCAGTCTGTTAAATCCAAAGTAGCTGATCAGCGGCTTGGTTCCCACCAGTTTTGGCAAATAACAAATAGGATCCTGAACAGAAGTGTGCGTTCTATCCCAACCATTATCAATGGACCAGAGGTCATCTCGTCAGCATCAGACAAGGCCAAACTATTTGCCAAGAACTTTGCTGCTAATTCTACCCTATGTGACGAAGGCCATCAACTCCCCGTATTTCCTCCTATAACACAGAACACGCTAGGTAACATACAAATATCTGTGCATGAGGTCGCCAAGCTAATCAAGAACCTTGATTCCAGTAAAGCAACTTGCCCTGACGGCATTCCAATTATAGTGTTAAAAAAGCTTCAACCAGAACTTGCTCCCATACTTACGAAACTGTTTAAGCGTTGCCTTAAAGAGAAGTGCTTCCCAACACCCTAGAAAAACCTCATCAGTATGCGCTGTATTTAAGAATTCAGGTGATAAGTCATCTCCCTCTCAGTACAGATCAATAAGTCTCCTGTGTGTTATGAGTAAGTTGCTGGAATCCATATTAAATAGAGAAAAAGTAAACCAGCTAAGCAGAAACAATCTTCTTAGTGAAACACAATATGGTTTCCGTTCTGCAAGATCTACCGCAGATGTGCTAACGGTTATATCTCACAGGATTAGTGAATCTCTTGACAAAGGCTTCCTTTCTAGGGCAATTGCTCTTGACATATCAAAAGCCTTCGACAAGGTATGGCATAAGGGCCTACTTCACAAGATTTCCAGCTACGGTATAACTGGAAATGTTTTCTCAATCATTAAATCATTTCTCTCCGATAGGCTCATAAGAGTAGTGGTCGATGGACAAAAATCAGAGACCTGCAGTATTAATGCTGGAGTCCCTCAAGGGTCAATCCTGGGCCCAACTCTCTTCCTGATCTACATCAATGACCTCCATAAACATACTTAAATCATTCGTTGGCATATATGCTGATGACACGACCATCTACGGCAACACATCAAAGGCTGTAAATGACAAAGTTCTCTCTGATTCTCTCTCCTCTGATTTCGAGCGCGTGGTTCAGTGGGGGAAGATGTGGCTGGTTACCTTTAATGCATCTAAAACCAAACGCCTATCTTTACCTCATCAACGCTCTGATTCCCATCTGGCATCAATTGAAATGGATGGCTCTCGTCTAGGAGAAGCCCCATGTTTTGACAAGCTTCTGGGTTTGTCCTTTACTCCTGATCTGAAATGGAACACGTATATCAAGTCTGTTGCCAAGGTCACTGGAAAGATGGTGGGATCCTTCTACCGCTCCAGAGGATATCTCACTACTGATGCAATTCTCTATATAAAAGCAAACCTCTCTCCCACAGAAGAGACGTTGCGAGCCTATCCTTGTTTTATCGTTATTTCCATGGCAGGTGCTCGTCTGAACTCCAATCTCTGGTTCCCCCTCTCCAATCTTTCACGAAAAATACCCGTCTAGCTGAATCCACTGTGAAAAATTTCCCCCACTCTTTATCTGTGCCTAAATCAAAACGTGGATTCCATGAACAAAGCTTCTTTCTTAGAACTGCACGCCTGTGGAACTCTGTTCCGTCCGCCTGCTTCCCACCTGACTACAACTTGGATGTCTTCAAGTCCAACATTAACAAATTCCTAATGAACCGGCCCCTTAAGTAAACACTTCATCAAATCTCCACACTAACGTACTGTACTTGCAATAACCGTTATCCCTGAGTGGCTTCCGGGCCTTGATAAGTGGTGACCACCATGTAAAAAAAAAAAGAAAAAAACAACAAAAAACAAGAACATGTCTTCCTTACCCTACATCAACATTTGCTGTTGCTTCATCAATGATAAGGATTCTGTTTTGTCGTAGAACTGCTCGTCCCAGGCAAATTAATTGTCGCTGACCAACACTAAAGTTATTGCCTCCTTCATTTACTTTACTCTCTAAGCCATCAGGCAGTTCTGTAATGGCATCTTTCATTTGGACCTTAAAAATAAAAACAAAATGATAAAAAGGTTAAGCGTCTATCAAGGTTTCAATAATTTATCAAATGGTATTACTAGAATGTTAAAAACTTACTGTATTCACCTGTTGTTGCTGAACTTAATTTCCATAAATAATGATTTTTGGTGTCATCCCAGACACTCAGAATAAATTAAAGAAAGATAAAACTGAAATCCATTTCACTCTAAATAACTTGAATAATAGGAATTAACCTGTAATGTTTTAAAAACATGTGGATTTACCTTTTACTGAAAACTGATAATAAATTTAATTTAGTTTCTTTAAAAATCATTGTAGTTCAGTTGTTTACATTTGGAATGAACCGTTCGTATAAGTAAGCTAAACAGATTTAATATAATTATTAATTTTAACAAATAACGCCTAACCAATGAAGTTGTAACACAAAAAGGAAAAAAAAAAGAAAAGCAAGGTGACTCAGTACCATGCAACAACAGTCTCCAAGGATTCTCTCACAGTAGTCTGTCTGCGTTCTCCACATGACCCACTTTTATGAAAGTGAGGTCCACCTAATCTGCACATGAGCAGCAAGCATTTTCAGGTAGATACACGAGTGTCCATAAATATTATATAAACTACCCTAAATTGAAATAAAGAGTCTGTTGGCTAACTAGTTTGAGAAATCAATTTCTATGCTTCCTTCACCTCTCACCACATTCATTTGCTTGAACTGAGCAAAACTATATCATAATATCTTCATACATCAGTGCTTTTCACCATTCTTTTAAGCA
The DNA here is from genome assembly GCF_053919585.1 of Euprymna scolopes. NCBI lineage: Eukaryota > Metazoa > Mollusca > Cephalopoda > Sepiida > Sepiolidae > Euprymna > Euprymna scolopes. The sequence continues at coordinate 81,137,359 of NC_136482.1, read as the reverse complement.
TAGTGTAGCAGCAGCAGTGACACCACGCAGTTTAAGAGTTTGAATCTGCCTTTGATTTATGAGCTCATTACTATTTGGTGCAAGCAGTCAACTTCCTTTCTGGCTTGCCCCATCATAGGTCATCTCTCAGCTGAGCATGTGAAAAAGACTTAATTAAATGCACGGCAACTTCCTCTTTCTTGGTCAGCACGCAGTACTAACAACATCTTCATGCAGCTCCAATCAATCCCCAAACTTCTCTCTTGGAGTGCAACAGAACCCGCATGGGCCTTTGGCTCTGTGTTCGATTTCGATGAGGAGATAAATAATCCAGTATGGTTAACACCAGACCCTGACTTCAATATGGTACATATACATGAACTATTCTACTCGAGCAGGACTGTCTAACCTTTTGTCTCTGTCTCACATGGACTCATTCTATTACTAAATCTACTCCACTCTTACTAATGAAGGTTCGTATGTGGCTTCTTCTGTGGCTACTAATACATTATGGCCCTGCCATAGTACTCTTTACTTACTAAGATATATTATATATATATATATATATATATATATATATATATATATATATAAATATATAAATTATTTCATGTACACACATTATAAATAGATATAATAGATTTTCAGTATTTACTTGAACAATGCAGTAAGTTACAAATTGTTAAGTTTAGCGGGAAATTATTTCTGAAATATTAATGACATGGCAAATTTTAATTTTATACCAGTGCCTAATGTTTATATTTAATTTTATAATTGCAAATAAATAATTAATGTTTATATTAATGAAAGTATATGAACTTAAATGTTTGAATGACTATGTACTAAATGATTTTATTTATATTTTTGAGTTGTAAGAAACAGTAATTTCATTACATAATCATCTCTGAATATTCGGAAAATTATATTAGCAAAAAAATATCTGGTTGAATATAGTATGTAATCAATAAAATAGCTTTGAATAATAAAATTTTGTTTATGAAAAACAAAATCAGAAAATTTCTGTAATTAACTGGCTATTCAGAATGAAATATTGATTTTGTAGGACATAAGTTATCACTTTCTCAAAAATTTGACTTAATTTTATATATTAAACATATATTAGTAATGTTCTGCAATAATTATTTTATAGCTTTTATTGTTGACTGCAATCAACTGTTTATTTCTTAAAATTCAGTTTTTATCATTCTATGCATTGATCTATATACGTAAAACAACTCAAGTCACTCTCTAGTCAAGCTTTAAAGTTTAACATTTGTTTCTAATAATCTTTTATTAGATTTAATGAGATAAAAAAAAAACTAAAAAATTACTTGCCTCTCCAAGAGCTCTCCATAATTCTTCATCTGTATACTCTTTGAATGGATCCAAATTCCTTCGGAGAGTTCCTTTAAATAAAACAGGATCCTAAAAGAGAGAAGGAAAAAGTTACAATTCCATGCCAATTATTATTTGTTTTTTTTTAAGCCACATTAGGTCTTCCTCTTCTGCTTATTTTTGCAAATCAACCCATAACACACCCAGAAGTAGTCATAAAATGCACAAGTCAAAAAGACACAAAACAAATTAGCATCAGAGCAATTAATTTATTTAGTGAGGGGTCATAACAGTATCATACAAACTATTTCCCAACAGAAACCCAATGTAACCAATAGGAATACCATACAAACTCTCTAGCATTACTTCTGGGCGAAGGGCCTACCAACTATTACCGTATTTTCATGTGCAATAAAAACAAATTCATATAATAACAACTTTGTTGAATCTAACTTGCAACGCCATAATATGACTAACCTCAGCAATAATGTCATCCCACATGATTTCTTTGAAAAGTAACTCTAACTCAATGGTTATATTGTGTTGTTGAGCACAAGGTGGAGAGGATGGCTGTGGGAAAGCCATACACATAACAGCAGGACTCAGCTCTGTGTCATATTTCCAAAAATTACTCTGAATATGCTATCTAAGACCTTCCATAACTTTACCAACCCAAATATCTGACCTCTCCAATTCATTTGGACTATTATGTGTGGTGTGTAACTGAGAAGGAAACCAACCATTATGCCTATAATATCAAGAACAAGCTGATTACCGATTAATGACTCGGGTTCCGCATCTTTCTTCATGGTATTGTGGTATGTGCGTCAATCGATCGGCTATGTTGTGAATTGATGCAACCAATGTCACGTCTACTGAGAGTTCCTATTCCTTCACTAATTCTTCGAGTGTATTCAGTCGTCTTCTAATGAGCATCTCATGGCATCTCACGGTACTTTAAACTGCATGAAAACTGCATGTTTACCCAACATCAAATCACACGGAAATCATTATTACTCATCTATATTTTGGCTTCCTATGAATGACTCACTCCTAACAAAAGTTCTCATCTGTGCCTATACATACTTGAAGTTATGAAAACCTTTTATCTAGCATTTCACTTTTAAACTCTGACTTAGGTGACAGCCATTTCCTAATCTGGTTGATTAATTAGTAATGTTTAAAGGTCACAATCAGAAAAGAATGCAAGAAAAAATCCTGTAAATGGTTTTATACTGTTGTTTTTGTGATCTATATATCTACAAAAGTGAGAAGTGTGTGTGTGTGTGTGTGTGTGTGTGTGTGCGTGTGTGTGTGTGTGAGGACAACTTTCAACCTTTATACTCAACAAATTTTTTAGCTCCAAACTCGTATATAAGGTATTCAGACAACTTTAAAAATAAACCTAGAACCCCATCCTCCAACATAGACCCCTACTACCATATCTCCTTCTCCAACATCAGGGGTCTACGTTCCAACCTTCCAGATGTTAAAACCCAATTACAGGAGACAAAACTGGACATATTCTTCCTAAGCGAAACTGGCATAGGGCCGACCACTTCCCTAAAGTTCATCATTAAAGGATACTCTAACTTAACATCTAAATCTGATCGCCATGGGCATGGAATATGTGCCTACATTAAAGATGGCTTTCCGTGTGGTAGGGATATCTCCAGTGAAGACCCTAAGTTACCTTATACGTGCTTCCAGGTTGCACTTGCTTACACCACTGCATTTATATTTGCTTTTATCACCACCACAACAGTGGAGTTACTCTCTTTAAGAGCATGTCTGAGAAAATTGACCACATCCTGTCTGCTCATCCTTCGGCTAACATCCACATTTGTGGTGACTTCAATGTCCACAATGTGGAATGGCTGACTCACTCAAACAAGACAGATGATGAGGGGAGGTTCTGTCATGATTTCGCCATTGCCTATGACCTCACCCAGATTGTTCATGAACCCACCCGTGTGCCTTATACTTCCGGTCAATACGCTAGCCTTCTAGACCTTTTTCTCACAACTTCTCCCGAGCTATGTTCATGTTCTGTTCTGTCCCCTCTGGGATCTTCTGACCACTCGGTTGTATCAGTTGAGATAAAAATGAAATGCAATAAGTCTTCAGACGTACCGCTACACCGTACTATATACCGATACTCTATGGCTGACTGGGATAGCTTCCGTACATTTATATCTGATCTACCCCTACATTCCATGTTTAAAAAGGATGTGTCCTCTATAGTATCAAGTCTGACCGAATGGTTAATTGTAGGCATAGACCGATTCATACCATCTAAAAACTTCCAACAAAAACCTAATAGCCAGCCATGGTCCTCCCCAGAATGTGCTGCTGCCATCACGCACAGAAATCACTTTTTCCATAGCTACTAACATAATAGATGCACTGTGACTAGAGCTGCTTTCAGGACTGCCAGCAACCATTGTAAAAGAGTAATAAAAAATACAAGAGAGCTATATGCTCAGTCTGTTAAATCCAAAGTAGCTGATCAGCGGCTTGGTTCCCACCAGTTTTGGCAAATAACAAACAGGATTCTGAACATAAGCATGCGTTCTATCCCAACCATCATCAATGGACCTGAGGTCATCTCGTTAGTATCAGACAAAGCCAAACTATTTGCCAAGAACTTTGCTGCTAATTCTACCCTATGCGACGAAGGCCATCAACTCTCCGTATTTCCTCCTATAACAGACAACACGCTATGCAACATACAAATATCTGTGCGTGACGTCGCTAAGCTAATCAAGAATCTTGATTCCAGTAAAGCAACTGGCCCTGATGGCATTCCAATTATAGTGCTGAAAAAGCTTCAACCAGAACTTGCCCCCACACTTACAAAACTGTTTAAGCGTTGCCTTAAAGAGAAGTGCTTCCCAACACCCTGGAAAACCTCATCAGTATGCGCTGTATTTAAGAATTCAGGTGATAAGTCATCTCCCTCTCAGTACAGACCAATAAGTCTCCTGTATGTCATGAGTAAGTTGCTGGAATCCATATTAAATAGAGAAGTAGTCAACCAGCTCAACAGAAATAACCTTCTTAGTGACATGCAATATGGTTTCCGTTCTGCCAGATCTACAGCAGATGTGCTAATGGTTATATCTCATAGGATTAGTGAATCTCTTGACAAAGGCTTCCTCTCTAGGGTGATTGCTCTTGACATATCAAAAGCCTTCGACAAGGTATGGCATAAGGGCCTACTTCACAAGATTTCCAGCTACGGTATAACTGGAAATGTTTTCTCGATCATTAAATCATTTCTCTCTGATAGGCTCATAATAGTGGTTGATGGGCAGAAATCAGAGTCCCTCAGGAATCCATCCAGGGCTCAACTCTCTTCCTGATCTACAACAATGATCTCCCAAAACACATACTTAAATCATTCGTTGACATCTATGCTGATGACACAACCATCTATGGCAACCAACACATCAAAGGCCGTAAATGACAAAATTCTTTCTGATTCTCTCTCCTCTGATCTAGAGCGTGTGGTACAGTGGGGGAAGAGGTGGCTGGTTACTTTTAATGCATCTAAAACCAAGCTCCTATCTTTACATCATCAACGCACTGATCCCCATCTGGCATCAATTGTGATGGATGGCTTTCGACTATGGGAAACTCCATGTTTTGATAAGCTTCTGGGCTTGATCTTTACTCCTGACCTGAAATGGAACACGTACATCAAGTCTGTTGCCAAGGTCGCTGGAAAAATGGTAGAATCCTACTACCGATCCAGAAGATATCTCACCCCTGATGCAATTCTCTATCTATATAAAAGCCAAGTACGTCTAAGGATGGAATACTGTTGCCATATCTGGGCAGGAGCTGCTAAAAACAGCCTATTCTGCCTTGACAGAGTACAAAATAGGCTTCAGGGCTTAATGGGGGATGACCTTTTCTCTTCCCTGCAACAGGAGAGACGTTGCGAGCTTGTCTTTGTTTTATCATTACTTCCATGGCAAGTGCTCATCTGAGCTCCAATCTCTGGTCCCCCCTTGCCGATCTTTCACGAAAAACACCCGTCTAGCTGAAACCACTGTCAAAAGTTTTCCCCACTCTTTATCTGTGCCAAAGCCAAAACATAGATTCCATGAACAAAGCTTCTTTCTTAGAACTGCACGCCTGTGGAACTCTGTTTCGTCTGCCTGTTTCCCACCTGACTACAACCTGGATGTCTTCAAGTCCAACATAAACAAATTCCTGATGAACTGCCCCCTTAAGTAAGACACTTCACAAATCTCAACCCTAACGTACTGTACACGCAATAACCCTTATCCCTGAGTGGCTTCCGTGCCTTGATAAGTGGCGACCACCTTGTAAAAAAAACAAACTTTAATCAGTTTTCATCCAGAAAAAAAAGGGCTGCTAAGGGGTCAAAATTGGGGGTGGTCATTGGATTTTTATCTGCTTGTCAACTGCTTCACGACTGTGCATGCGCAAATCGTTCACATGACAGCTTCTTTATGTTAAGAATAAGTAGGTTTGAAAACCCATTAAGATCACGGCAAGCTGGCCTAATGGTTATCGTACTTGACTCACTGTCTTTAGATTTTGGTTTTGATCTCAGTTCGAGTTTTTTTTTACTTACAAGAATTGAACTGTTTATAAGAAAACATAATACTCACATACACATGTCTTAGTTTCTTTCATTTTTTTTTTTACTTCATTTTTCTTTTAAGGAACTTAACGTTACGGTCAATACTGGACAATGCTGGGTACATCTACTAGTATATTAATAAATGAAGAATCATTTTTATCTAAAATCTACTTAGTATTATGCATGTAAAATTGAGAAAAACACACTTAAATTGTGTCAACATTATGTGAATAAGCTAAATCAAAACAAAACAACCACCGAATTTGACCTGATGTTGTGTTTATTTAAAAGCAAAACTCAAATTTTCACTCAAAATGATTCCTCATTTAATATTTATTAAATAAATATTAAATCAATTAATAATATTTAACAAAAAAAAAAAAAAAAACTATTTTTAATGCTTATACATAATTTTTGTCATGTTTTCTGACATTATTTAACATAACTGACTAATCTCCAATTTAGTTCAAAATCTGGTGCAACAAAACACATTGACAAAATGTAAAAAATAATATACAGCAAATAAATATTTATATTAACATAGCATGACCTGATCTAGAGATGGGTAACCGTCTAGTCAACAAAAATGAAAGATTTAAACAAGATTCAGATTTGTATTCTTACCTGTGGAATTATTGACAGTTTACTCCTCAAATCATGCAATCCAATTGATTTCACATCAACGTTATCAATAATGAGTTCTCCTTCAGGTTCGACCATTCGAAATAAGGCACTTATTAAAGAACTTTTCCCTGCACCTGTACGTCCGGCAATTCCAATCTGAGTGGGAGGACAAAAGTAATTTACTAAATGACAATAGCAATATCATCAAATATTCAGAAGACAATACCACCACTCAAGAAAAAGGCAAGAGTCGTACAAACAAAACAAAGTCATTATTTAAAGCAACCCATAGAAATTCTATTGCTACTTAAGGAAATATTTTATTTTATTATATTGTCATGACAAACGAGAACAAGAGAAGCTTTATTCCGCTTATAATAGAACCATGTGAGATTTTATAGTTTCATACTTAATTAAAGTGGGTAATTTCCCTTCATTATGTAAAAAGGAAAATGAAGAAAAATCTGAATTGTGTACTTACCTGCGATGGAAAGAAAATATACACCAAAAATCATGTAAATTGATCAAGTAGTTTTATTTTTGAATAAGAGAATCAAATAATCTTGCAACCATTTTGAAAACAGTCTGAAGGAACAAAGCAGATAACTCCAAATAATTCAAACTTGCAAGATTTAAAAGCCATTCTTAACATTGGGAAAACTTAAATTCGCTTAAAAACGAATTTCTTTATAAAAATAAAACTACTTTTAGTGTATGATATTTTTTGTCACAGGTACATATATTATACAGATTTTTCTTTATTTTAGTTTTTTCATAAGTGAGGGGTGGGATTTAGAAAAGTGCCTGAAAAACTTCTTTAAAAAGAAAAGCAATCATAAAGTAAGGAAGGTTACTCTTGATAACTTATTGCATATTAGTTTCATTCATTTAAATGTAAATTCATTCAGAAATATGCCTCATTCATAAATATTAAGTAAATACAAAAATTTTGTTTTATGTTTTTTACATCTGAAACAAATCTTATGATATAGTTAATAGAATTTACTTTTAACTTTGCAGATTTGAAAAAGAAATCCTTAAAATTTTATGGTTTTATTAGAAATCATTACCAAGGATATATATTTCAAAGGGAAAGGAATGGAGAAATGATGAAAAAAAAAAAACCAAAAAAACAGATAGTGGGGGTGGAGGGATCTATGGTACACTTATTAAACCTCATTAGTGTATAGCTATAAATTTAGAACCAGAAATTATTTGACACTAAAAACATACAATATTGGACAGTCAGCAGAATAGGCACAATAAATGCTAATAGCACTAATATGCAAAATATTAGCAGAAACAGACACAAACTAAGCTTTGGTATAAGTACAGGGAGGTAGCTGTGGGGGAAGTAGATAATGATGCAAACTGATGGCCTGAATGCACCAAGTTCAAATGGAGACATAATTCACAACCAGTGTGAGGTCCAAATCAAGCCATTAAGATAATGTTTAGAAGGCTTAATTTGTCTTCCCTGTATATAGGGAAAGATCTCATCTGTCATTTCAGAAAGATTTTCTTTCACAAAAATTTACAATAATGGAGAAAAAGAAATAGAAAGATTTAGAAAAATCCAGAATGTCCCAGAACTTTCCAAAACTTTCAACAAAGATTGAGAGGACTCTAGAATATCTTAATACTGGGTGGCGATCTCTATAAAAGAGGTTTTTGCACTAACTTGGCAGTTATTAATTTGTCGACGTGATGGCTATAATCTCAGGTTTGGCGTGATTCCAGGATTATAAATTCAGTTGAAAGATTTCTCTAAAGCCTCCTGTTAAGAAATGGTAATTTCTTTAGAAATATTTCTCTGACTAAAGTGTAAAATTTTCATGTTTCTTTATGTGAATAATAAAACTAAAACTACTCAGTGCACTCTGACTTCCTTCTCCTAATACCCTCATCTATCTCCCTGCCATAAAGTTTTGACTTCATTGTCAGTTTAAGTAAATATATAGTTCTTGGTTTTGAGTTTCCATTTAAGTTAAATTTTTTGTGTTTTGTGTTAAGTAAATAAATTTAAATTAATCATTTCTTATTTTGTTAAACTCTATCCACATAACAATAATCACAGAGAAATTATAGGTTAGATGTTTTATGGCATATTAACGCATTTGAGTCAGTTTATGCCAAATCTAATAATTTCTAGCACTCAGGTCCTGCACTGTCAAACTCCAATCTCCATTGTATCACCACAATGTTGCATCCCTGTGATTGTTTTACAAGTATGTATGTTCCATGGAATGCACTCTGATGAACTTACTGCACCGGTACAGCCTCAACATAAATACCTCCAACACACTCGGTTAGCAGCAAAATCCAACATTTTTATTGTATATGGCTTTAGATGTCAGAAGGTTTTTTGCTTTAATAGCTTCTTTCTTTGGACTGCTCGCCTGTGAAATTCCCTTCCTAACTACTCACCCAGGTTGACCTCTAGAAATCTGGCTCCTACCACAGCAGTCCATTATGCTTTAGTAGCAATATCACTTGTTTGGAGGGTGAACGATAATAAAATAAAATATAACAAACAAAAAAGTTTCTATCCTTCAAGTTTTTAATATCTTCAAGTTTTTAATATCTTCAAGTTTTTAATATCTTCAAAGAATTATTCATGCTGTAAAATCTGGTATATTTCATTCTATGCAATATTTTTCAAATATTAACTTGTATTTATAGACTTTGATATCGTTGTCAGTTCTTTTGATTTTTCTATATAGATTCAGTGCTTTTAGGAAGGGTTAGTTAACCTTTTCGAATAATACTTTCATATTGTTTACGGCATAAAAATGTTTCTTTTATATAGGCTAGTGTGGCACTATTTCTCAGTGCCATGGTTTCTAACACACTCTACAGCATGGCTGAGTGGTGATTTGGCCATGAGCATGGAGATACAAAGAAAGGCATTCCCATAATTCCCTTTCTAGATCTGTCTCTTTCTGCACGCACCATCATGAGGTGAGCACGCACACAATTCTGTCTCTCTGTAAAGGAGGGGAGGGTCACTCCCTCCCTCAATATTAGTTAGGCTAGTTAGTTTAGTTTTGAAGATATGTAAATTGTAAAAGTTTTTGTAATATATATTGTATCCATAATGTAAAATAAAATAGTTAGTTATGTTTCATATATATTACAATTGTGTCACGTGTCATTATTTTTGTGTCTGCCAAATGCCTTCATTGAAACAACAAAGCGGTCCAGAGGATGAAGAAAGAAAATTCCAACCAGAATGCTAGCAGGGTGAAGAGGTCAAGACGTTTCCTGGGAGAAGAAGGAGCCACACAGCACATCCAGCATCTCAGGTATGCTTTTCTTCTTACAGACTCTAATGACGCCCATCTTCATATCTTCATGACCACTTCTAAGACATTTAGTATAACATGTGAAGCCAGTCACACCTCAGTGACCAGCTGATCGTGTTATACTATATCAATGTATATAGTCATCAGCATCACATCACATGAAGATGAAGATTCTATTGTTGGCATTGGTTTCCTCAATATTTTTCTGCTCAGAATTATTTCTAGAAATACATCAAATACTTACAAGAGGGACCACGTGAAGGTTGATAATATCATAAGTGAAAGTGATTTTTATGGAACAAATTGGATTTGAACATGGGACACCTAGGTTGTCAATCGATGTTGTTAACCACTGAGCCACCATAACCTCCCAGTGTATATAGTGGGAGCATAGTATTTTATTGAATATACAATACAGGAGAACACATAGAACTTGTGTTTTTGAACATAAAAGATTAAAACGGCCATGAAAATATATTAACAATTTTCAAACTCCCTGTACTTAGATAACAGATTGATAAAAAGGTATGAAATTCATATTTTCTCAGAACTTGAAAAAAATTTTTTTCAAAGATTAAATAAAAACAGAAATGTTTACCTTTTCCTGAGATTCAATGGCAAAATCAAGATTCTTCAGAACAAGGGGACCGTTTTCAGAATATTTTAGTCCCAAATTCTTTGCCACAATCAGTCCATGTTCTGGCCAACTTGGTCTGGGACGCTTTGATTCCTCAGATTCAATATTAGCTTCTTTTGGTAATTTAGCATAATCAACAACTCGTTCAACAGAAACTATCTGTAAATATGATAGCATATAGAGAAAAACAAGTGTAGATGGATGCATAATTGAATGTCATAATATATATTTTTTTTCTATGTATTTCTTCATTTTTTAATTAATTACCAGCAATGCTTCAAACAAACTAACATTCTCATATATATATATATATATATTACGGATCAAGTAAAGATTAGATACCCTGGTAGCAGAAGACAAAGATAGGCACACATTTCAAGTGACACCGGTTGTTCGACCTTAACATTGTCGTTGGTTGTTTGTAAACATGTCAAATAGCAAACATGTTCGTATGTTCGCGAGCAAGATTTTTTAAAAATATATTTACAAAACTTTTTAAGATTTAAAAGAAAAAATATATATTTACAAAACATTTTCTTTAATATTAAACATTTACAAAACTTTTAAGGATTAAAAAAAAAAAAACTTTTCTATTCACACAAAACGTTTTAATGTAAGTAATAAAACTAACATATTTAAACAAAATATATTTAAATAAATGGATGTCTTTTTGGGTGAGTTCTTTTTATATATTTACAGAACTTTTTAATGAAACTATTAATAATAATATTAATAATAATAATAATAATAATAATAATAATAATATAAATAAATGGTAAATTTTTACGACGTGCCCCAACATATTATAAACACTCCAACCTCCTTATGTTAAGAATGGCTTTTGGGATAACACTCCCAACCTCAAAAGCTGTTCTTAACATGGGGAGGTTCGGAGGTGTTTATTCCGAAAGCCGTTATTAACATGGAGTGGTTGAGGGTGTTTATACTACACTAGGGCAGACCGTAAAATAATATCAAATAAATAAATAAACCGGCGTTATAACTGAGAATTTCGGATGATGTCAATTAAAAAAATACATAATTTAAAAAAAAATTTTAATGAAATTATTATAACCAAACTTTTTAATGGCAGAAACAAATATAAAATAACTGACTTGTTCAGATTTTTGCGACCAAGATTAATTTTTATGTATAGTGCGTGTGTGTGTGTGTGTTTATCTTTCTTTGTGCATTTTTAATACAATTCAATATTTATTTAAAGTGTGATATATGTAGGTGGTCAGTGAAAGGAGAAATCCTTCTAGACGGAGGCAATTTTTATGCATAATAAAATCACAAGTATAAACAATCGAGATTTTAAAAAATATATTTTATTCACATATTTTTTATAACTTTTATTTTTATAAAGATGAAGTGTAGTATCACAAGATACAAATCTTTTTATAATTTTCATTTTTATTTTAAAAAAAAAACCTTTGAAATTTTCAGTTTCTAATGTTTTGTAATTAATATAGTTCATTCTTTTTATTTTTATTATAATTATTAATATTATTAGTTTTATTAAAGTTCTGTAAATATATTAAAAAAATGCACTCAGAAAGACACCCATTTATTTTAATATATTTTGTTAAATTTACGTTCGTTTTGTTACTTACACTAAAAAGTTTTGTGTGAATAAAAAGTTTTTTTTAATCCTTAAATGTGGTTTTGTTATTGTGTTAAAAAAATTTAAATTTTAAAGAAAGAAGTAAGTTGTTTGTATTTAAGATGTGTCCAAACATCTTTGTAAACAATTTTATTTTTCAGATTTAAGATGAAATATTAAAAATGATTAAATGTTAAGTGTTGAAACATTATGTTGAACAAAGATGGCGGTAGTAAATCAAATCGGCAAAGAATCAGTGCAGTCACAATCTCGAGAGTTGAGTAATTCTTAATAACAAAGATGACAGCAAAGAATCAATGTAGTCACGATCTTGAGTGTTGAGTAATTCTTAATAACAAAGATGGCGGCAAAGAATCAATGTAGTCACGATTCAGTTATTTCAAGACAGAGGTTGACAGCGAACTGACTTGAATCCAAAATTCGATATTTTTATGAGGTTAGAGGCTTCTCATTGGTTGATTGTTCTAACCGTACTTTAAAATAAGATCGTCGAAATCATTGGAGTAATACCCTCATTATTAATCCAAAATATTTTACCTGCCCCCCCCCCTTTTGATATGATGAAAAAGTCCTTTCGAACTCAATTTGATTTGATAATGTAAAAAAATGTATATTTATTTATTTCTTTTTCGTTTGTTTTATTTATTTTTGGAATTTGTCTTTATTATCATTGGTCAAAAAATATATTAATATATTGGTATAATGTGTGTAAAAAGAAGCCATTTTTAATCACATTTTTAAGTTGTTTTTTGTTTACTTTTAATGCATATAAAAATACAGATATACATACTTTTCAAATAAGCGAGATAAGACACTGATAGAATTCAGATGAAAAATCCTGATAGATATTACTTGAAGTAATACCTTCAAGGTGATCCTAGCCAAAAAGGAAAATCTCAATATTTAAGAATAGAGCAATACATACGTTTTGTGGTTAAATTTTGAATTCTGAAAAAACAACATATAGAGACATATATTCGATTTAAGAATTTATTGTTTGACAAAAGGAATATATAGAAGGGGTCATTTTAATTTCCTTAATCCATGGATTTTCAACAATGGCTCATATCATCAGAGGAAATGAAATGCAGTTAGTAAAATGTTCAGCTGCGAATGGACGCTATTTTGCTTTTTAGCACAATTATTGAAAATAGTTTTTGAGTGGTTGTGGATAATTATATGGAATAAATTATACGAAAAGAGAAGTTGATACAACCTGGGTAATCCATTATCGGAAGGATTCCAATGTCGTTCAGGGTTATAAATCCAGGTGGGCAGAAAATAGGCCCATGGGAGAAAGTGATATTCCCATATAGTGAAAGCATATTGCTCCTTATTGATTTTTCGAAAAATGGATTAAGGAAATTAAAATAACCCCTTCTATATATTCCTTTTGTCAAACAATAAATTCTTAAATCGAATATATGTCTCTATATGTTGTTTTTTCAGAATTTAAAATTTAACCACGATACTTTTCAATTCAATCTGTATTTGTGTATATGTATGTATGTATGTATGTATATATATATATATATATATATATATATACACAAATACAGATATACATACTTTTCAAATATATATACATTGTAATACAGATATACACATTTTACACATTTTTTCACATATACATATTTTTTTTTTTTTTGTGAAACAAAAACTTCAAATATTCTATTTTAGTTTGTTAATCTGGTTAGGAAGACAAGAAAAAAATGGTTGTAGTTTAGCATCGTACCCGGAACAATTTGCAATTATTTTTTTTGTGGTTTTGACTTCTCATTTTGGGTTTCTGAAAATAGATTTATTCATGATTAAATTCCAAAAAGTTCAATGATAAAATGTTTTAATTTTATACTTTTTATAGGTTTAGTGAAAATGTGGGCTATATTATTCTCAGAAGTTACATAACTAAGAGTAATATTTTTTTTACAGATTTTATTCCTTATGAAATGATATTTGATATCAATATGCTTCGACCTTTGATGAATCATAGAATTATTTACTAATAAGATACTACTCTGGTTATCACAATGAATTACTATTGATTTTTTACTTAGATCTGGTTTTTAAATAGATTTAGAACAGTGTTTAGAAAAATTGCTTCCTGTACTGAGTGCATAAGTGCAACAAACTCTGCCTCACATGTAGAAAGGGCAACAATTTGTTGTTTTTTAGTTTTCCAGGAGATCATAGGTCCAGTCTTTGACAATCTAAAACAGTATCCCGTTATACCTTTTTGATCCTCAGAGTTACTCCAATCCGAAAATTCTAATATGGATATGTTGACTTTTTAAATACTAAAGATTGTTCCTTTGTTCCTTTTAGATAACGAAGGAGTCCTTAATTGTCGGTTTTGATAAGTTTTGAGATAGCTTTGTTACAGTGTAACATATATCAGGCCTAGTGGTAGTCATGAAATAAATCGTTCTCTATATTCTTATTTATATCTCAATGGGAGTTATACGTGGTTTGCAATCTTGCATTCCAAACTTCAACAGGTTTTTTTCAATGTACTGTGATTGGTTCATTGTTATGGTTTCATTTTCACAAGTAAACTTTATACCAGGGAACCATGACAATTGTCCTAGTTCGGTCATTTAAAATTTTTTATTTAATTTATTTTTAACATCTTTTTAAAGTGTTGTCCCAATTTGAGACGAGTAATACATCATCAACTCCAAAAACCAAAATCAACAATTTATTACCTATATTTTTGGTATACATGGATGTGTCTACGGGACACTGCCTGAATTCTTGTTCTATTAAAGAATTATGGAGTGTTAAATTCCATTTGTGAGCACTTTGTTTTGGACTGTACAGTAACTTATTCAGTTTCCATATAAAATTTTTTATTTTTTAGTTTAAATCTCTCGGAGAGGGGAAGGGGGGGAGGGTAAATATAAATCTCACAGTCCATCAATAAGCACTTTTTACATCCATTTAATGTATTTTTTAATTGTATTGAGTAGCAAGTTGCAATAAAATTCTAATTGTTGTTAAATTTGTCGTTGGTGAGAATGTGGCAAAATATTCAACTCCAGAAATTTGTGAAAAACCTTTACAACAAATCTTGCTTTAAAAGTTTCACTGTCAGAAGCTGTAATTTTTTTTGAGAAAACCTAACGATTAATATTTCATGCTATTGGGCACATAACCTGTTAAGTGTTGAGACAAAAGATAGCGGTAGTAAATCAAATCAGTGAAGAATCAATGCAGTCACGATCTTGAGTGTTAAGTAATTCTTAATAGCAAAGATGATGGCAAAGAATCCATGTAGTCACGATTCAGTCATTTCAGACAGAGGTTGACAGTGAACTGACTTGAATCCAAAATTCAATATTTTTATAATGAGGTTGGAGGCGTCTCATTGGCTGATTGTCCTAACTGTAGTTATAAATAAGATTATCAAAATCATTGGAGTCATACCCTCATTAGTAATCAAAAATATTTTAACAGGGGGCTTATTTTTAAAAGTATCTTTTTAGATCCATATTCAAGTTTCATATAACAGTTACAGCTAAAAGTTTTCACTTCAAACAAGGGATGAAACCATTTGGCGTAAGGAGGTAACGAGAATGAATGATGATTAATGCAATAACCGATGCTTTAGCCTTGAAAAGACCAAGGCAAGAAGAAAGCAATCAATAGAAAGAGAGAGTTTCACAAGCTCTTGGAATAGGAAGATGGATTACATTGAGGTATCAAAGCAGTGAATTGATAAAGACCACTTGACCAATGAGTCAAATGAACTGGAACAAAAGAAGCAGGGAAGAGATCAATTCTTTATTTTTTTTATTTAACAAAAATATTACAAGAAATATTTCAGGTATTTAAAGCTGACAGGCCTAAATTGTCCAAATGATGGTCGGAATCAGAGGTTGCTCGAACAAATAGCCTAGATTGCATGAATGAAGTGGTCGTGCTTTGTTGAGCTGGCATATATTAATAGTAGAACTAGTTTTGTTTTAATAATAATGAAAAACAAACCAAAATTTTGCTGAAAATCTATAGACGAATCATGATAAATTTAGTAAAAAAAGGAAATAGTAACGAAAGTATAAAATCGTTCCAATAAAGATCAGGGATAAAACAAACAAACAAAAAAAATTACTTACATTATTTTCAACTTCAACACTTTGTCTTATAAACCACTGGAACATTCCCGTTAATGTAAAGGAATATGTGATGGATAGACCAACAGTACCAGCATCCAATTCTTTAAAAGAAAAACAAAATCCAAGATTATTTTCGGAGGAATAAAACAAGTTACCTATGTATTAAGATGCTTCTTTGTTGATGCTATTGTTTGCACACATAATACTAATAAACAAGCGATTATTTAGTCTGTGAGTTTAGAAATAAGCAAACAATATCGCAAAGTGAAAAATGAGATTCATACAGGATTCCAAGAAAAGTTGTGATACTATGGAATGCCCCCCACCCCCAATCTAAGATCATGGAGAATATAAGGAAATGATTTGTCATGGTGCACAAAGGCGATTGCAAGTAAGAGGAGTAGTTAGGCGGGAGTAACTAAAAGGTTGAGCATAGAAGTAGTCAGATTCTATTAATGGGGAACAAAAGACAAGAATGGACATAGGATTTCCAGTCATAAGTTAATATATTTGGAAATCAGGCTTGTTCCAGGCAGTTTGCTGTTTGTGAGGGTTTCAAGAGAGTTCTGCTTCAGACAGATGAGGGTAGACCTGAGTGAGGTGAGAAAGACTGCAGATTGGTGCAGACCTCAGGTGAACTGTTTTTATCCGAACAACAATGATGCCTCGACAGACAAATTATTTCAGTCTTAGCTGATATGCTGAAACTTAACTAAGATGTGGGGAGTTAATTTCAATGATGGTATCACACACACATCCTCTGAGCACAATTGATTTATATACAATATGTCGGAGTTTTTGTACTCTCTTGAGAGTCTGCATTGTTCTATTTTTATATACTTGTAAACTAATATTCAGAGCACAACTGATTTATATACAATATATTGGAGTCTGTGTTCACTCATGTGAGTTTGCATTTTGTTTTTTTTTATACTTGTAAACTGGTGCTCACAAAACCATGGTACACAACTGTTGGGTTGGTGATTGTCGAGGGAACGACACATGGTCTAACTGAGGGGCATTTGTACCATCTTGGATCACTTGAGTAATGAGCCATATGTTCGGAGAAAGTGAAATTGTACAAATAACTCATCTATCAAACATACAGGGTTCATACAGATTTTCAAGGCTATTTCAAGGTCTTCTCCAGACAAAATGCAAGTTCTAAAAACAAAATTTGATATATAAAGAATGATATAATAAACCAAAAAATTAATAATAAATTAATTAATATTTAAAAACTATTTTAATAGTATTTATTTCGATTTTGAATTTTGCTTCGACTACATACGTAAAATATATGAATTACATTCAGTAGTTTTGTGATAAATGGATGTAACTCTTGTATACCAGAAATAATAATACATATATATGTATGATGCAATTTCAGAAAAATGTATTTATTTCAATTTCATTAAAAAAAATATTTTAATTATATTCATTTTGATTTTATTTTTAATATTTCGACACAAATTTTTACTGAATATAAAGAATATGATTTTCAAGCCTTTTTTCAAGATATTTCCCATATGTTCAAGGCCCTTTCAAAACAAAGCTCAAAATTCAAGGCTTTTCTAAGCCTGTGTAAATCCTGTAAATCTATCAAGAAGATAGAGTTACATTATTAGTAAAATAATAAACAACCCCCCCCCAACCTTCCCTCTGAAAAAAAAAAAAAAAGAAAAGATTACAAATCATATTTACTGGAAGATAGAGGTATGCACCCCATGATAACAGAGGCGACGAAGGCTGTACAGAGAAGATCCAGACGCACGGCTAACCACCGTGTCGTAGCTATAAACATAAACCATGCCTCTGTGTGAATGTCCTGGAAGTTATCAAATTCCTCCAAAAACCTTTCTTCAGCATTGTAGGCTCGGATAGAGCTCATTCCTTGCAGGGAGGCATTGATTTGAGAAAAAACAGGACTGCGAGCTGGAAGAAAAAAGATGAGGGGAGTTAAATTTAAAACAGCTAACAGAAAAAAATGCTTTACATAACAATCCTCAATATTAAATGCAGATAAATGTTTATTATTAAAAAATATTCTGTGTTGTATTGGTTTTTTAAATTACAGATTTATATTAAAAAAAACAAAAAAAACTTATTTTTACTAAAACTTGAAATACTACTTTATGTCAACATGATTGGTATCGTCTGGCAACTGGCAATTGTGTTTTGTTTGAAATACTTTGAGATGTCAACTTATGTGTTGGAGAAAAGTCACATTTGTACCTAATGGGATTTGAGTTGCCAAAGCAAAACTCATATTGGAGGATATGTAAACTTTAAAAAGATTAAATGACACTTGTAGTTGGTAGGATTGGTCATGTGACATAAGGAAATTTTTTTTGTGCACAATACTTTTCTGAGCTAAAATATCAGTATTGCACTCTTACAAAAGACTGAAGGATGTAACATGTAATGTTCTCAACCTTATTTTATATCTTAGCGAATGAACCACAGTGTTAGTTACGTTATAATAAAGTATATTTTTTAAAGAGAAAAAATGACAATGATATGTTTGCATAGAGACATTTATTCCAGCTTGCTTGCTTGCAACCTGTCAGACACAGCACTACAGAGAGCCCTATCTATGGATTGAGACAGCGTTTTCTCACAAAACAAAGCAGAGAGGAATTGTTGATGGGTTACTTACCCAAGTTCCTTAGTAGCTGCATTAACACCAAAGTTCTGAAGATCTAAATACAATATGGGTGTAAAATGGTTGACAGATTAAATAGTCGGAATGTATGCGATCCTTGTGGCATCGGACTACAGCCAGTGCCAAGTCATCCAGAATAGAACACTGAGTGACTCCCTGTATCGCAATTATATGATAACTTATCTACACAATAAAAAGTTTGCATAACATAAAATTAGAATCGTAATTACATTGCTTAGTAAAGATTTGTACATCAAGAAGCAGTAAATGAAGATAACTTCTTTTAACTGATATTCATGAGGATCAATTTTACATAAAGGCTTGTATAGGTAGGCCAATACCGATTTGGCAATTACAAATTTGGTTCATTCACTTATTTAGATTTTGAAATAAGGAGTTAGGAGTAAGTGTATATTTAGTATGCTAATTATACTAGCAGCTGAAAGGAAGATATTTAGCATAGCACTGTATCTGATGTCATTCTAATTTTAAGATTAAATATAAACATAATTGGGAGTTTTTATGGATGATTTGGTTGTTTTGTTTTACAGTCTATCAAGTCTTTTAGGATCATTTAATTCCGAATCCAGTTATTTTGGTAAAAGTTTTTATTCTTCAAGTTAGTTATATCTTCAAATATTTATTCATGGTGTTTGGTTGTTGTTTTTGTTTTTAGTTTTGCAGAACATGATTGAGTTTAGCAAAGGAAAAGAAAAAAAAACAATAACATCAATGTTTGGTGCATTTTAGATAATTTTGGGGAAACCTTAACTTTCTTCTTTAAAGATAATGTTGATAGATGCAATATTTTTTAAAATAATTAAATAGCAACACAGTTTGTTATATAGATAGACAGAATTTGCTTATTATATTATGAATCTTTTTACCAATATTATAGGAATTTTATTGTAATATATAAAATTATTGTATCTTACCTTCTTTATCTTCTTATAATGCTATAATTTATATATAAAAATTATCTCGTCAGAGTTTGTACTCAATAACAAATATAAATAGCAATTAATTTGCTAAATTAATATTGATTCCCATTTATCAGTGTGTTATGTTGTTAAGAACAAAAAGTTATTTGATTTCTTTCTTTCAAAAAGTCACATTATCAATTTTTTTTTTTTTTTTTTTTTGCTGTAGACAGACATCTTTAAAAACAAGGGAATAAACTCTGACTTGATTTCTTCTGTGAAACAAATTAATATTTTAGACAGAGATTTATTTAATACCATATCTTCAATAATTTCAAAATCAAAAGAACTTTTGTATTTAGAGAAAAGAAGGACACATGAATTTAGTCGTCTCTGTGTTAACAGTTTTAAATAAAGAACATTTGAGAAAAAACAAACATGCTTCTTCGAAATAAGAAAATCAAAAGCTGCAAAATTGAATTTTCATTAAAAATCATTTTGTCTACTTAACTATCATGTCACAATTAGTAACATAAAAGCATGTATTACATAATCGCGCTGACACACCGGTTCTCATCAGATCACCAAAGGTAAGCAACGTTGATTCTGGTTAGTACCAGATGGGTGACCATTTGACAATTTTAGGTGCTGTATGTGCTCTCCGCTGATCTCTGCATTTGTTTCCAGTCGTCCTGTACATACACTTCACTTGCCACTGATATTTAACAATGTCGACTCAGGAGAGGTGTGGTCAGAGACTGCGCAGCTCCTTCCACAAAAATTTCACGTGCAGGCACCCCTTTGTGGGCATCCATAGTCTGTCAAAGACTGAAGGAATCCTGCCTGTCTTTCACGATTTCACGATTCACTGACCACCATTGAAATATAACAAGACAGACTGCAAGTGACTTCCCCTGCTAGGATATGAACTCGTCTGTTAATTATTTAAGTATAACTCTTCAAAAACTATTTTTCATTAATAACCAACTTTCTACTTATCATTTTTCTTAATTTTTGGATAGTTTAATAATTTCAACATGACAATTAAGTAGATACCATTGGTTTTAATTGAAATTCAATTTTCATTCTTATTTCAAAAGAAGCATCAAAAACACTTTCTCTACAGGCTTTTTTCATCACAATTTTTCAACACCCAGGCAACATTGAGTAGGGATAACTAGTTGAATTTTGTTGTTAGGTTCAATTTCACTTAAATTTTAATGTTATTTCTTTGATGACTGCTAATTTAAAAAAGATAATTTGTTACGATAAACCTGCTTTTATTAATTACAAGCAGGGACTCACAAAATGACTGAGGACCCCGTGTATTTTTACTTCAAACCCTGAACCGAATATTTACCAATTTTATTATAAAAAAAATAAAATGATACAAAATTAGTAAAAACATTAGATTTCTAATAAACTTTTGAGAAAAATTATGCCTGGTATTGTTTCCAGTTGGATCTTTAGACAAACACATTTATATTGTAGATTTGTAGCAGCAGTGCTACTAGCAGCAGCAAACAGCTCATGGTTTACGATTTTGAATCTGTGCTTAATTTCTAAGCTTGGCACTGATTGATGTAAGCATTTAACTTCTTTTGTGGCTTGCCCAATCAGGGGTCATCTTTCAGGCGAGCTGAGAACACTACAGAAGTTGATAAAAGAAGTACCAACTCGACCTTTTTTTTCTGGCCAGATCACCAGCGATTTAATTCACTTTACAGTGCTTCTTTCAACCTTAATTTTTCTCTGTTGGGATGTAACTAAAAATACCTGGGGCCATCTGGCCCTGGGGTTTGATAAGAAGCTACATAGACTCAATATGGATATTACAGCAGCAGGGAGGCGATGGTGACTCAGAGGTTAACCATTCGGGCTGACAGCCTGTTGTGTGCCAAGTTCAAACCCAGTTTGTTCCACAGAAACACTTTCACTTAGGAACGTTGGCAACATTCATGTGGTCCCTCCCAAAAGTACCTAATATCATTCTAGAAAGAATTCTTAATAAAAAGAGAAACGAGCGCCAACAAAAATCATGGATGATGCTCATGATGATGCTTCCGTTCAGTTTCAAGAAACAATGGATACCCCCTGTAAGGGTTGTTGCATGTGTAATTGTGAGGTGAGGGTTGCGCAATCCCCAATCACACCTCTCCTGAATCGGCACTGCTTGAGTCCAGTGGCAAAGAGAAATGCAAGACGATTGGAAACAATGCCAAGATAAGCAGAGAGCACAGACAGTACCTGGAATTCTCAAATGGTCACCCATTTTAGTACTGACCAGGCTCAACATTGCTTAACTTTGATGATCTAATGAGAACCGGTGTGTCAATGTAATGATGCCATATAATGATGCTCAACAAACTACACGTGGACTTAAAATGTACGTATATGGCTCTTAGTTTAACACTTGTGTACTGCAGAATAAAACATCTTTTATCTATGAACATTTTCATTTCCACAAAAACAGGATATTTTTTCTACCCTTCAATATGAACACTAATGAGACATTTATTTATCAATACATGGACAGTCTAATCTTTTGTTTCAGTCCACACTCATAGGCATATTCCTTAACTTTTTTTCATTAACATGTTAACAAAGATGGTTCAATAAAGTTGTTTTAAATGTTAGAATAAGACTTTGCCAACTTATTTTACAGATTTGTTCATTTTGCTTTGAACTTATGTCATGGATTAAACAGATTTAAAAAAAAAAAAATGGAAAAAAAAAGGAAAAGAAGTTGTGAAGATCATGTGATTTGTTTGGACAAAAAAGGATTTTCAGAAAGTTGTTTCTTCAGAAAGTTGGAGAAAAGTTGCATACCGACAGTTTCCAAACGTTTGACGCTTCTGGAAGTGCGTACATAATACTGTCGCAGGTAAATAAATATGCACAACATGATAGACGTTGGGATGAGTGTCCATGGGTTTGCCACTCCTGTAACAAGCACTACACTCACCGTGAGAAAGAAACACTGAAATACAAACAAAATGATTAACATTGTAAAAGAACAAGGCAAACATCATCAAATTTTAAATAAAAAATTCACTATTTCTAAGAATTCATGCAATAATTGGAAACAATAATGTACAATGGAATTTATTATGAATCAACAAAGATGGCGGTGGAGGGGGGGGGTCACCGTGGTTAAATGGTTAAAGACACAGACTGACAACCTGGGTGTGCTAGGTTCGAATCCAGTTTATTCCACATAAATACTTTCAATTAAAGATGTTGGAAACCTTCACATGGTCCCTCTCATAAGTACCGATATCTTTATAAAAAGAATTGTAGCAGTCACAGAGAACTATTTTCTCTGGTGAATCCTCTGAGTTCTCTAGCCACAGGCTAACCAATCAGCTAACAGGGCACATTGATTCATCCATTCCCTAAAAGTCTTAAGGGGACGTCAGCAGTCAGATCCGGACCACCAGCGTAGCAACATCTATCCTCTTTCATCTCCTGTCCACTGGACATCTCGCTATAGCATTGACGGTCTCGATTTGAGACAACTGCTATCAAACCATGGATGACACGCACTGATTGACCGACGATGACCTTAAAAGAACTTTTCTTTTTTTTTTTTTTTTACATAGGCATCACCACTTATCAAGGCCAAGAGGCCACTCGAGGATAAGGGTTAAAGAGTGTACAGTAGAAATTGGACAATATAGTAACCGTTAGTAATAGAGATTCGGTAAATTTGTTAACTTATATGGAACAGCTCATGAAAAAACTTGTTTACATTAGACTTGAAGACAACCATATTGTAGCCAGCTGGAAAGCAGAAAAATGGAAGACAAATCCATAGGCATGCAGTTCTAAGAAAAAAGCTTTGCTCAATGGAATCTACGTTTAGGTTTAGGCACAGATAAAGAGTGGGGGAAATTAGTGATAGTGTTTTCTGCTAGACAGGTGTTTCTTGTGAAAGTTTGGCGAGGGGGGACCATAGAATGGAGCTCAGCCAAGCACTTGCCATGAAAATAATGATAAAGCAGAGACAAAATCGCAACATCTCTTCTGTGAGAAAGAGGATGCAGGGAAGAGAAAAGAACATTCCCCACAATGCTATGAAGTCTATTTTGAACTCTATCAAGGCAGGATAAGTCCTTTCTAGCAGCTCCTGCCCAGATGTGGCAACAGTATTCCATCCTTGGACGTACCTGGCTCTTATATAGATAGAGAATTGCACCAGCAGTGAGATATCTACTGGATCGATAGAAGGATCCCACCATTTTTTTTCCAGCGGCCTTGGCAACGGATTTAATGTATGTGTTCCATTTAAGATCAGGAGTAAAGATCAAGCCCAGAAGCTTGTCAAAACATGAGGCCTCCCCAAGTCGAGAGCCATTCATTTAAATTGATGCCAGATGGGGATCAGAGCGTTGATGATGTAAAGATAAAAGCTTGGTTTTAGATGCATTAAAAGTAACAAACCACCTCTTTTCCCACTGTACCACTTGCTCAAGATCAGAGGAGAGAGAATCAGAGAGAACTTGGTCATTTACGGTCTTAGATGTGCTACCATAGATAGTAGTGTCGTCAGCATAGATGTCTACAAATGATGTAAGGATGTGATTTGGAAGATCATTAATATAGATCAGGAAGAGACTTAGGCCCAGGATGGACCCCTGAGGGACTCCAGCATTAATACTGTGAGCTTCTGATTTCTGCCCATCAACCACTACTCTTATGAACCTATCAGAGAGAAATTATTTAATAATTGAGAAGACATTTCCAGCTATACTGTAGCTGGACAGCTTGTGAAGTAAACCTTTATGCCATACTCTATCAAAGGCCTTTGATATGTCAAGAGCAATTGCCCTAGAAAGGTAGCCTCCGTCGAGAGATTCGCTAATCTAATGAGATATAACTGTAAGCACATTTGCTGTAGATCTGGCAGAACGGAAACCATATTGTGTGTCATTAAGAAGGTTATTTTTGCTGAGATGGTTGATTACTTCTCTATTTAACACAGAATCCAGCAACTTACTCATGACGCACAGGAGACTTATTGGCCTGTACTGAGAGGGGGATGAGCGATCACCTGAATTCTTAAATACGGGACATACTGATGAAATTTTCCAGGGTGACGGGAAGCAATTCTCCTTAAGACAACGTTTAAACAGTTTTGTAAGGATGGGCGCAAGTTCTGGTTGAAGTTTTTTGAGTACTATAATTGGAATACTGTCAGGGCCGGTTGCTTTACTGGAATCAAGGTTTTTGATTAGCTTGGCAACATCACATACAGATATTTGTATATCACATAGCATGTTTTCTGATACAGGAGGACATATTGGAGGTTGGCAACCTTGGTCGCAAAGGTTAGAATTAGCTGCAAAGAGTTTGGCTTTGTCTGATGCTGACGAGATTATCTCCGGTCCATTTATGAGAGTTGGGATAGAGCACACGCTTCTGTTCAGGATTTTGTTTGCTATTTGCCAAAACTGGTGGGAACCAAGGTGCTGCTCAGCTACTTTGGACTTGACAGACTCTCTTTTTTACAGTGGTTACTGGCAGTTTTGAAAGCGGCTTTAGTCTCGGTACATCTATTACATTGGAAGCAATGGAAAAAGTGACTTCTATGTGCAATGGCAGCAGCACATTCCAGAGAGAACCACGGCTGGCTGTTAGGTTTTTGATGGAATTTTTTCGAGGGTATAAAACGGTCTATACCTACAATTAACCATTCTGTCAGGTCTGATACTATAGAGGACACATCCTTTTTAAACATGGAATACAGAGGTAGATCTGATATAAATGTGCAGAAGCTATTCCAGTCAGCAATAGAGTATCAATATACTGCACGATGGAGAGGTAATTCTGGGGAATACATTTCATTTTTATCTTAACTGATCCAATTGAGTGGTCGGAAGATCCATGTTGAGACAGAACAGAAGCTGAACACAGTTCAGGGCAAGTTATGAGAAAGAGGTCTAGGAGACTTGCATACTGGCCGTCAGTATCGGGAAACCGGGTGGGTTCATGAACAATCTGACTGAGGTCATAAGCAATAGAGAAATCATGACAGAACTTCCCCTCATCATCGGTCTTGTTTGAGTGAGTTAACCATTCCACAATGTGAACATTGAAGTCTCCACAGATATGAATATTAGCTGAAGGATAAGTATATAGGGCATGGTTAATTTTCTCAGATATGCTTCTAAAGATAGTAACTCCACTGTTGTGGGGGCAATAGAGAGCAAGTATAAATGCAGTAGTTTGAGCAAGTGCAAACTGGAAGCACATATAGGGTAAGTTAGGATCTTCTCTGGAGATGTCCCTATCACATGGAAAGCCATCTTTTATATAGGCACATATTCCATGCCCATGGCGATCTTGGGGGTCAGATTTGGAAGTTAAAAAACAGGCAGTCATGTCAGTGAAATTGATTTTTGCTGATAATCTACAAGGCAGGATCAAATAGGTCAACAGAAATCGATTTTATACTACTTAGACTGCCCATTTCCTTTCCCCTTAATTTGCTTTTCTTATTATGTGTTTAATGTTTTTTTTTTACTCATGTTCACTCCTAACAAGGATACTTGGATGTAAGGGGCTAGGAAAGATTAACTTCTGCAGTCTTTGCATATTTGAAGAAGGTATATAATATTTTTGCACATAAAAATATTTCTATCTACCTGAAGAAAGTCTATTCCACTGGAAGGTAACATGTCATCAATTAATCCCATATCCTTGGAAAATCTGTTCAGTATGCGACCTGAAACAATAAAATTTTAAAAATGAGATGGGTACAGGGAATTATTATACAAAAGGAAAAAGAAAAAAATTAATTTGACGATAAAACAACAACAAAAAAAAACGTGCACAAATCTGAGAAAAATACACTAAAAATAATTTTATGAGTTTTGAGTGGAAGTAATTTTAATGAAACTTCTAATAGATAAAGTCTGGAAAATATTCAAACCAAATTTAAAAACTGGAAACTTTTCTTAAATAATCTTGAGAATTCAAATATTCAGATTCAATGAAACAAAACGTTTTGCAGCAAAATCCAACACTTGATAAAAAGAAAACCTAAAAAGCAATAAAAATAAAAGTTGTATATGCAGAGACCCGACAGTTTATTTAGCAACAGTAAGAGTTATATTCTATATTATTTTTCAGTAATCTTTCAGTTTTGTAAGTAAATTTCACTGGGAGACAATCATCTCAAAGCAACCGCAAAATGAGTTACATGCATTGGTGCTCATATCCTGGTGTATATTGGTGAACAATACCATGATGGCAGCCATCAGAGAGTCAACCATGTTGTGGGCACATTCGTTGGCCTTGATTTTGATCAGAAATTATCTGATCATAAAATACACTTAAATATCATTTTATTTTATCCAAATTTCATATATATTATTATAAAGTTCCGTTTTCCTGCTTTCCAAATCCAGTGGTTTTGAAGAAAAGTTTTTTAATAGAATATATTTGTTTTTTCAAGTCGGTTTCTATTTAACTCATAGTTGAGACCCTAACAGGTACTACCACTCTGGGTCAGAGTGGACTTGGGAGCAATAGTAATTAAAGGGTGGCTCCACACTCCCCAAAGCCCGTAAGCTGGGGCCTCACCATTGGATATAGTTTAAGGTCATATCCAGGACCTTTTGACCCTTTAGTAACTATTTTAAAAGTAAAGACTCATTAAAAAAATCCATAAAAAATGCAATCATATGAGCTGCCTCATGCTGCTCTGTGACCTTTCATCTTGGAGAAAATACAGTTTGAAAAAATATATATAGACAGACAGATATAATGAGTTTTATAAGTGAGATTTGCATTAAATTTGATCCAGTTATTAGACATCAATGAAGCAAAGTTCCCTGCATTTCAATTTCTTAATCCTTAAGCTTTAAATTTTTTACATTTTCTAGAATAAAAATAATATCTTGGATTTTTGTCAAATTAGATTAATGATTCTAGACTTGGGGTTTAGTAGCATTATATCTAGATTTTAATCTTTGTAAAGTGCCATAAAATGCAATATTTTTCTGTTCAGGGAATAAATTTTACCTACCCTAAGACAGGTATTGTAAAGTACATATAGGAATTAATTTTACCTCGCATAGGATGGGTATTGATCTTAAACAATTGTTTATTGGGCATTTTGGAATGTTCTATTTGCATTCTAAGGGAAATCAGCATAAGAAAGATGGGAGTGATTCGAAATATTCCATTTTAATTGTAAGGTAAATAAGGATGATAAGGGTCAGAGCGAATATGCATATTAATATATAAATAGTAGAGAGAAAAAAATGAAACCACTACTTATGTTTAATTGAATATCTATAAATAATTTATAATAAATTAATGTTTAGTGTTATTTATCTGCAATTTTATTGTCCTATTTTCATACATATGTACTACAGTTTTGTCAGTATTAAGAGCAATTAATGAAAGTGATGCAAGAAAAAGGATAAATTATTAAAACTTTTTTTAAAATAGGCTCAGTCATTTTCAAGGGAGGTAATTTAAATGAAAACTATTAATTTTTTAAATTACAATAGATTTATATTAAAGATATGCAATGTAAGTTATACATTTAAAAAGAATGCTCAAAAATAGATTAAGGTAGCTTTTTACTAGTATGTATATAAACCACAATGAAAAGCGGATGTAATGTTCGCAATTAAAGGGACATAACTCTCTTCTAAATTAAGGAAAAAGGCAGTCGACATAGCCCATCACATACACCAAGGCATTGTCAAGACAAAACAATTAAAAGAAAAGGCGTGGTTCCCAGGAATAGACAAACTGATAGAAGAAATTGCCCATGACTGTATCCCCTGTCAAGCCTCAAACCCAGGACACACACACTGAACCAATATGCTCCACTCCTCGCAATTGTTCCATGGACTGAAATTTCAATTGATTTTGCAGATCCTTTTCCATCTGGAAACAATTTGCTTGTCACAATTGATGACTACAACCACTTCCCTGAAACTAAAATACTCCGCTTGCTGTTTACAAGTGCAGTTATCCTTCGCCTGAACACTGAACATGATTTTTACTAGATAAGCGTATCCAACTATTTTGAAATCTGATAATGATCCCCCCATTTCAAGGACAACATTTCAGAGACTTTGCCAATTCAGTCAGGTTTTAAATCCCAAAAATCACACCTCTACGGTCTTAGGAAAAATGGAGAGGTAAAGCACTTTATGCATGCATTAAAAAGATTTATACTTGCTACCATGGTGAAAGGTCACAATTGGAAAACTCAGTTACCTCACTTCCTAAGCCAATATAGAGTTACCCCCCCTCCCATACCACCACAAAAATATCTACTTTTGGAGCCTGTACTGGCAGAAAAATGAATATGTGCATAACTAATACTGTTGAGAAACTAGTATTAGGTCCAATGCATAACAACAACAACAAAAAAAAATGATTCTAAGAAAAGGAGAAAATGAAAGGGTATGCAGATAAAAACAAAACAAACACCCATCTGCCTAGGTGACAAACTCCTTGTCAGGCAAAAGAATTAAAACAAGCTGATCCCATTGTACAACCTTAACCATATACAGTCGCACAAAAAAAAAGGGGGCAGCAGAGAGGAAACCACTAAATCACCAGAAACTCCTCTCTGTTCAAGCAAGTAAGCTGAAGCGCAAACCATAAGGAAGAAGAGTCTGACTCTGACTGTGAGTACAACCCACACCTGCAAGAAAAACACTTTGGAAAATCCACAACCACAATAGCTGACCAACTTCAAAGATGGAACTCATCACAGAAAAGACTGCCCCCAGCCAGACTCAAAGACTTCATAATAAAGTAACATATATACAAAACAAAGGAGAACAATGCATTCCACCAACTAAAAGAGTTACCACCCCTAAAACGTAAGGTAAATAAAAAAAACATGTGAACCAGTTTATTCTGGGAGTGTGCTGTTGTTAATTATACATCTGTGTTTTTTCATATTTTCTTGTTGATAACTACGAACCAGGGCATTTACAACATCACAGTGAAGTAGGGGCCTTGAGATGCCATGTTTTATAGAACGTGTTAAAATTCAAAGGGTGAAAACTCAATTCGACTACCAAGATTTACTAAATGTGCCATTTTATTTTTTATTATTATTCGCTAAAAATTGTAAAATTTGATTTTCTTAAAAAAAAAAAAAAAAAAAAACTACTTGATCAATTTATATGATTTTTGGAATATGACATCTTCATTCCATGATAAAAATGTACATCATAAAGATTTTTCTGTATTTTTGTTTGAAGTCTAAATAAAAACCAAAATTTGTGTTTCCTTTTAAGAGAGCACAAATCTGTAAATCTCCATTCAAATCAAAGAGTCTCAATAAACCCTCCAAGGTATACAGTTTTTCATGAATAAGGTAACTGTTAAGGGAAACCTTCTCATAATAAACATAAAAAATGATCAGTTACGTTAATTGACATAAACAGTTGCAGAAATTACTCTCATCATTCCTCATAGTAAAGTCAGTTGTGAGACTGCTAACTTTGTAATAACAACGTAAGGATAAACCAAGGTCTTATCTGGGCCTTACTTTTCCTTACTTATGAAGTATTCTGGAAGTTATGCCATAACTCAAAAACTATTTGATTAAGCTGAAATGAAGATTGGCGGTTACTGTTATCAAAGAGCATCGGATCTATATATCAAATTGGAAAAACTTGGATGTTGAAATTCCATCAAACTTTCAACCATAACTGAAATTTTATGGTCATATAAGATGCAGAACTTCATTGGCTACAATGAAACTCCATGAACAGAATTGAAGTTATTGCTAAGAGTGTGATCGTTTCCATGACTTTTACCTTTGACCTAGATATCCCCAAATTAAAGAAGTTCTAAGTTGATTGACATTCTATGAATTCTTCAGTAATCAAAATAATTGATACTTTGAAAGTTGATTAATAAATATCTCAGTGCTAAAACTAATTAACACTCCATGAACACTCCTTACAGATAAAAAAATGAAGCTATATTCAATTAACGTTGCATCGATACAAATAATTAAGTGAATTTCAATCAAGATTTAACTGATATTTTTAAACAACTTTCTCTACTTACCAGTCGGATTTTCATCAAAAAAAGCAATTTTTGCCTGGACGACATTTTGGTACATAGCATTGTGTAGAGTCTGAGAACATCGAATTGAATTCCAGTAGAACATGAAAGACTTGAGTAAACTACATGCAAAAATTCCAAGAGTAAGACCAGAGTAGATTGCTGTATTGTAATTGAAATCAACTGCTGGGATCGTAAGGTTAGTGTTATTGTAGCCCTCACTGAGCAGATATTCTTGTTCTTTAATCATGTCATAGCGACTTTGCTCTTGGTTTGACCTGAAATGAACAAAAAAAAAAATGATAACATTTTTTCGTTTTTAGAGGGATTGGCAAGATAAACATTGTTAGTGTTATATGCCCCTTTCATCAGAGATGAAGGTTAAACTCAACACAGATTTAGAAAAATAAATGTATTTTCTTCTGTCAATAATTTAACAGTGCATATAAGGGTAATTGGTGTGTGACACTATAAAGTATTTTACTAGTGAAATATTAATTGATTTATTAAATTAATTATGAAATAATTAAAAGAAAGAGGGCTCAACACACATTTGGGTGACAAGTATCAGTAATTATTTTTGTTTGAATCCAACGATTTTATTTTTAAGATGAAAAGGTCATATGAATAATTTGTGTCGAATTGTTATGTTTCAATCATGATTTAATAGATTAAATTAATTATTAAAAGCAGACTAACATTCATTTGCAAAGCTTTCAATAAGAGACTCGTTGGTTGTCCATGTGTGGCACAATGGAGAGTACTCCTTTTACATTAACAACCCCTATATCTAGCTTCTAACCTTGTGCCTGACTTTGTGATGAAGTTAAAAACGTGTCATGCAGGTGCTTTGTGGGTTTGGGAAGGTTAGAGCATGTCGGCTGGGTTTGGATGACAATCGTTTCTTAATATTCAACTAAGTCAAAACGATTTGAGATCCTAGAAAATGAAAGGTCAAACTCGAAGAACTTGTCATTGAGGCATACAAAAACAATGTTCAAACTGTATGAATATATCTTTCTCTCTTTTTATGTAATTCTCTCTCTCTCTCTCTCTCTCTCTCTATTTCTCTCTTTCACTCCCGTTCTCTCTCTTCATTGAAAGAGAGAACTGAAATATAATTCTATTGTTTTAAAACAATTGAAGCTTGGACTCTGCACACGCGAGACAAAGATAGTAGTTTATGAGCACGCAATGGGTTGACGACTAAAATATGCTCCACCAGTGTTAATGTTAAATAAATTATATATTTTTATAAAAATGCATTTGTTTGCTATTTTTGTACAAGCATTAAATTTCAGTATGCGGTCCCTGCTGACAATGGAAAGCTGCCTGTGACGACACAACGAAGACACAAAAAGCGACTCATGCCAGTTGGGTATAGCCGACGACATATCAACCCGTTGCGTTGATGTTTCCATGTGTCTATTGTTTGATATCGTTTGTTCCCCCAGGGAGCTGGTTGTGCTCCCAGGACGTTTCTCAACCAAGTAACACTCCCCGGGAACGATAGTGTAATACATGCATAAGTTTAAAATAGCATTGGAAAACCTCATCAGTATGCCCTGTATTTAAGAATTCAGGTGATAAGTCATCTCCCTCTCAGTACAGACCAATAAGTCTCCTGTGTGTCATGAGTAAGTTGCTGGAATCCACAATAAATAGAGAAGTAGTCCCCATCTGGCATCAATTGAAATGGATGGCTCTCGTCTAAGGGAGGCCCCAGGATTTGATAAGCTCCTGGGTTTGACCTTTACACCTGATCTTAAATGGAACACATACATCAAGTCTGTGGCCAAGGTTGCTGGGAAAATGGTGGGATCCTTCTACCGCTCCAGAAGATATCTCACTAATGATGCAATTCTCTATCTATATAAGAGCCAAGTACGTCCAAAGATGGAGTACTGCTGCCACATCTGGGTGGGGGGCTGCAAAAAACAGCCTATCCTGCCTTGACGGAGTACAAAATAGACTCCGTGGCTTGGTGGGGGATGCCCTTTTCACTACCCTGCAACCTCTTTCCCACAGAAGAGACGTGGCGAGCCTATCATTGTTCTATCGTTATTTCCATGGTAGGTGCTCGTCTGAGCTCCATTCTCTGGTCCCCCCTCGCCAATCTTTCTCAAAAAAACCCTACTAGCTGAAACCACCATCAATAATTTCCCCCACTCCCTATCTGTGCCTAAATCAAAACGTAGATACCATAAACAAAGCTTCTTTCTTAGAACTGCACGCCTGTGGAACTCCCGACTTCAAACTGGATGTCTTCAAGTCCAACACAAACAAATTCTTGATGAACCGCTCCCCCCCCCAAGTAATGACACCTTACCAATTCTCCAATACTATTGCTACACTATCCCTTTGATTACTGTACACACAATAACCTTTATCCCTGAGTGGCCATTGGGCCTTGATAAGTGGTGAACTCCATGTAAAAAAAAAAAAAAAATTACATTAAGTAGTTATGCTCAAGTTTGAAATAGCATTTTCATTTTTTTACCACAGTTATGTTTCAAATAGTATAATGATAGAATAGATTTTCATATTACACATACCAATTAACAATAGGGATAATTTAGTCTGAAATAGGTTTAAAAAAATTTAATTTCGCAAGGGAGTAAACCATGCTTAAAAAAACATTACAAAATCCATAGCATCAAATTAAATCAATTTAGTAAATTTAATGTAGGATGATTTTTATTGTTCAAAGATTCAAAACATAGCCATTGTAATTTTTTTTAAGTGTCCTGATGGCATACTACCCAAAATAAGTGCGACTAATCAAAAAAGGAGGTATAGAAAAGATAAAAAAGAATTCTTCCAATTAAATCTTTCCTAAGGAACAAAAGCGCAAAGTAAATTTCAAAATTCCTCAGCCAAAGTTTAGCATCAGTCAAATTCATCAACTTCTTTTTTTCTCCAACAAGAACAACATAATTTTTCCTTTTATTATTGTTACACAAGACCTAAAAGAGCAAGCCAAGCATTAGCATTAGTAGACAATCATATAGAGTAAGTTTCTTGATAAAAAAGCACTAACTCACTTCACTGGGTAGGCATCAGCAAAGGCATCCAACTTATAAAAGTCTTGCCTCAAACGACTTTCAAAGAAAATTAGTTTCATTCCAATTCATGTAGCTTAAATGTTGGAAGCTTCTGTAGAAAGTTTGGTGAGATTGTTGAATTTCTTGAAAGATGATCTGGTGACATATGCTGTGTTCAAGAAACTTGTTGGAGAGGTAAATCTAGAATGACTGTGGGCAAGTTTTATTGGATTTGAAATGAAAAAGGAAGAAGTAGTGATAATTGTATTGTAGAAAGATAAGTAGATAAGTGATAGAAGTTAATCATTTAATGAAGTTGATGGTTGGCAAATTTTCAAAACTATATTTGTTTATGCTGTGGCATGAGATTACTTCATCAGTTGCAGCCATCCAAGTATTAAAGGGGAATAACTCTTATACGTGAACTGTATTAATGAACATGATAATTGTCAATTGATGATATACTTACCATCTGGCGACCCAGTAGTCTGTACCAATATAAAACATTATGGATACAATGAAAATGAATGACAGCAATATTCCATAGAGGAAATGGCATCCAGCTTTGAAGTATTCGATATAGACATAAAGTCCAACATAGCCTGTTCGACGTTCCTCTTCTTTGATATGAACAACGTCCTAAAGTTGAAAGAGAATAAAAAAAAGAAATTAATAAACATATAAAAAAAGAAAATAAACACATAATAAAAAAAAGAAGAAAAGGCCACAGAGTCTTTCGATGGTTATTTTACACGTAATTCTTTTTTGATATGTCCAAATAAACATCCTTACATCTCTATCAGGGACTCTATCAATCGGTGGATTGGTTAGTCTTTCATGCTTAAGTTTGAAATTGCATTGCCATTCATCGATCTATCATGCCAAAAGGTGGAATAGCATTTTCATTGCTAAATAGCAGGAATGTGGGTTGGCAACTGTAAAGAAATGGAAATAAATTTCCCAACCTGAATGTTCCAACCCCTCCTTTGTGTGTATGTGTGGGGAGAGAAGGGAATGCAAAAAGAATGATAACTAAAAACAACTTGGATGATGTGTTGGTGGTAAACATTAAAAACAATTTCGTAAATAGGAAAAACATGTCTTTTTTTTTTTTTTTTGGAGAAGGAGATGATTTCTCCAGAAATATCAAAATATTTTCGTCATCCCGGAATATTTACAAGTAAAAGATTTACTGAAAAATAAGTAGATAAGTTTTTTTTAATAAAAATATTGTATATATTGTCTTTGATTATTTGTTTTTGTTCATCTCTTTCACCATTTTAGTCATTTCTGCATGACTAATAGACTTATTAAATACCATTATACTTATTTGCCAGCAATGCTTCCAGGAAACTACCATACCCTTTCACATTGAAATTAATTTGAAAAATATATAATTAGTGAAACATCAATCTCGTAAAAAAATTATTCTTTAATCAATTGCATCTATTTACCATCATTTATTGAACGCCACCCCACAAGAACAGAGTTAGACACATGGTCGGTTTTTAATGAAGAGAAAATCCAACTCTTCAAAAAAAGTCACTCTGGATTGGAAAATAAATATTGCTATAATCAAAAGGTATCTCCTCCTCACTGACCAAAGATAGAAAAGATGAAGTGTAGTATCAGAACAGATAATCCCCCCCACCTCTCCTAAAAAAAAAAACAACTCAATTCAGTTTCAACTAAGAAAGTCAAAATTAGAAGAAAGACAATAGTGCATATGTGGAAGTAATATTTCTACTCCCATTGTTTAAAGTCTTACTTAATATTTTCAGTTTTCAGAGAGAACTATTATAAAAGGGAATAGAAAAGCAAAGCAAGACACAATGGAGAGAAGAGAAAGAAAAAAAACGAGAAAAAAGAAAGATAAAAAGAGGAAGAAAAAAAGAAAGAAATTCCAGGAAAATAGCAACAAAACAAAACAAGGATTTGATAGAAAAATTCTTCTTAAAAAATCCACATTTTAAGAGGAAATTCCATTTTCTCTAAAAAAAAAAAAAAAAAAAAAAAAAAAAAAAAAAAAAAAAAAGTGTGATTCCGCGAAAAAAACAAAACAAATGGAGAAATGACATCCCTTCCCTGACGCATGTAAATTAAATAAACAAATATAAAACATTTATTCTGGTTTTTAAAATTGTACATTTTAATATTATTTGCAACCATGATTAACCAATCCTATGACAATAAAATATTCTTTTATGAATTTAATATCTGCATGATTCTTAATTCTGAATTTAATATCTGCATGATTCTTAATTCTGAATTTAATATCTGCATGATTCTGAATTCTGAATTTAATATCTGCATGATTCTGAATTCTCCAAGAAGATTTTTGTAACTTTTACCTTAACATCATTGCCAACTGAACAAAGAGATATTAAGGAACCAAGAGGATCTTTGAGATTTGTCACAGAATTAGACATTCCTCCAACCAAATCAAGTGTTGATAATGACTTCATTGGAATCTCAGCATCTTCTTCTTTGTTTGTTATTTGGAGGAGGCTGGCAAAATCAATACCCGACTCAAGGAGTTCATCAAACGTACCAGTCCCAACGGCTTCTCCCTTTTGGAAAAAAACAAAAGAAAGAAAAATACATATAAATATGTAATCTATATTTTTATGGATACAGAATTAACAAAAATTGAATACACATCAGATAACCTTTTAACCTTTTTCAGCGTAAACTGAGTAGAATGTGTGTGTGTGTATATATATATATATATATATATATATATATATATATATATAATATTTTATAGAGGAAATTAGACCGGGAGTCTAAAGAGCAGAGTTTATTTTAATGTATTAATACTTTTAAAAGAACAGTGCGCATAGTACTGTAATATAATAAGCACAATAGGTATATGTATCCTAGAGCTATATTAATATTGAGTAAAAAGATCATCATCATATCTTATCGCAATAGAAATTAACCCATCGCATGGCGGTGCTGTTTGCCTCCTTAAGGTCTTGGTTTGAGCAATAAGGACCCAATCGGCAGTTTCCCCTAAGGTGGTGCATCGTTTATACCTCTCCACATGGACATAAAGGTGAGATGTCTAGGCCCCACTTGTGGAGATAGTCTTTTGTTTTGCCTACTTTGGCTCTGGCTCTATTTAGAGTCACCCAGTTTTTTCTACCAAGGTTTGAACCCTGGGGAAGTGTTTCTTTTGGGTCTGGTAGGGCTTCATTTTTATTCCTGCCGTTATAGTCTCGCCATCGTTCCATCCTATAGGAGGCAGCTTGCCTGGGATCGATTTCCTCTATATTAATGAAGCTACTGTGAGATTTTAGTCTTTGTCTCACTGATTGGTGGCCAAACAGTGAGTGCCTGTGGTCGTTAAGCTGTTTGTACCGATCTATTCTGGTGATGACTTCTCGCCTGATATGTGGTGGTGGAATACCAGTTAGGCAGTATAGAGCTGGTAAGGGAGTTGGTCTTAGAGCACCAGTTATGGTTTGGTATGCCTTGTTCAGCTTTACGTCAATTTTATGGGCATGGCATGATCTTGCCCATACTGGAGCACAATATTCTGCTGTGGAATGGCACAGTGCGAGAGCTGTATGCCTCAGTGTTTTGGGGTCGGCACCCCAATTGCTGGTGGCAAGCTTACTGAGAAGGCTCTTTCGTGATGACAGCTTGCCTTTCAATTTGGTAATGTGTTTTCTAGAAGAGAGTGTTCTGTCCAGAGTTACCCCCCAGGTAGACTTGGAAAGGTTCATCTGTAAGCATGTTGTCATTCCACATGACTCTTAGTCTCCGATTTGCTTGGTGATTATTAAGATGAAGGGCACAAACCTGGGTCTTGTCTGGGTTTGCATTTAAGTATCACTTTTTGTAGTACCTAGAGAGAGTGGCTAGGGCATCATAGAGTCTTTCTTCTATGATGTCCAAACTATTTGTCTGAGTGGCGATGCATAGGTCATCGGCATATATATATCTTTGTATATTTGGGTATTGTGGTTGGTCGTTAGTGTAGATATTGAATAGAGTTGGAGCCAAAACTGAACCTTGTGGGAGGCCATTGTTTTGGATAAACCATCTACTCTTTTTTCCATCCATCTCAACATGGAAACGCCGATTACTAAGTAGACATTCAATTATGCTCACCAATGCTGAGTTTTCTATCATTTGGCTACTTTTAGTATGAGTGCCCTATGGTTGACAGTGTCATAGGCTGCTGGAAGGTCTACAAACACAGTGCCTGTTATTTTTTTGGTCTCAAATCCATCCTCAATGAATTGGGTCAGGTTTAAAATCTGGCTACAACATGACCGACCTGGTCTAAAGCCAGCTTGGTCAGCTGAAAGTTGTTCTTCCACTGTTTCCATTATTCTGGCAAGTATCATGCGCTCGTATAGTTTATAGAGAATGCACAGTAGGGAGATAGGTCGGTAGCTCTTAGGTGATGTGAGGTCTTTTCCTGGTTTTAGAATGGCTACTACTCTTGCCTTTTCCAGATTTTAGGGAGTTTGAGGGATGACGCACAGTTATTTATTAGGACCAGTAACCACTTTCTTACAGTTGTTCCAAAGTGTGTTACCATCTCTGTGGTTATTCCATCATCCATTTTTTAGTTGAGATATTGCTGCGGTTATTTCGGCTTCTGAGAATGGTTCTAGATGGGCATTGCTGTTTTGCATGACGTGGCTAAGTTCGGATTTCATTCTCTTTTTCTGTCCAAAAGAGTAAAAAGATTAATAATTGTAAATTATGAATCAGTTTCTAAAGGAAAAACAAACAAAATCAACTTGAGTGTATGATGGTTTTGGAAACAATATTCATTTTACTACAATTGACAATGAATATTGACAATAATTGACAAAGGTTTTGTCTTTGAATATAATCTCATCGGCAAAAAAATATGGGGGGGGGGAGAAGTTTAAGACACTAAAATAAAACTAACATTTTTGTAATAAATAAGAACGAAGTTATTAATTTTATGTTAATAATGAAAATAGAAAATCAGCAATAAAATTAAGATAAAAAAGAAAAAGAATTTTTAGAATAAAAAGAAATTTTGGAAGTCCTTATTCTTTTGACTCCCAAAGTTTCGTCTGCTAAAATTTTAGTCACGTGATTACGATGTAGCATCAATAAAATAAACCATTCATTGAAGTTTCGCTTGTTATGGATTTAGCTGAATACAATATTAATGATGCGTATGTATGTATGTATGTATGTATGTATATGTACATCTACTTCTTACTGGAGATCTATATCTCCACATATATGTATATAGGTAGGTGTGTGTGTGTATATATATATATATATATATATATATATATATATATATATATGTGTCTATATATATTTGTGAGTGTGTATATATATATATATATATATATATATGTGTGTGGTGTGTATAAGAGTTGTGTGTATGTGTATGTATGCCTGCATATGTATCCATGTATGTCTGCATATACATTGTTTATATATATGTGTGTGTGTGCGTATGTGTCTGTATATGGATGTGTAGAAGTGTACATATATATGTATATGTATGTATGCATATTTGCACATGTGTTAACGTATGTATTATTAAAAAAAACAACCCACTGAAAACTGAAATGGACAAGTCGACGTATAGCGACTACGAAAATTTTAAATGAACTCTGTACCTGTCAAAAGACATGACATGTGCACTAACTTTTTCCCTCTCTCGCTCTCCCTCTCTCTCATCTACTTAATATACCTTACTGAACAAGCAAAAGGTAGTTAAAATTTAAAACCTAAAAATTGAAACTCCCCTCCCCTCCAACCTTACCCCCTCCCTTTTTCTTTTCTTTACCATCCTCTCTCCACCTCCCCCTCTCTATATCCATATATCTCCAGCCACGCCTACTTGAATCTGCTACCCCCACATACACAATACAATCTAATGTATCTTAACCCTCAAAACTGAAATATTGTCAATACCCGTCTCCCTCCCCCCTTATTATCGCCTACCCCCCTCCCTTTTTTTTTGTATTTTTTCTAAAACACTTCTTCCTAATACCAACAACCACTTCTGTAAGGTCTGATGAGGCTGTTAGATCATAAACATGGTTCAACATCTGAAACATATGTAACCAAACAGATAAAACGATAATAAAAAAATAAAAATTAAAAAAAAATTAAAAAAAAAGAAAACATTTGCTCTGCAATAGTATTGAGCACTCTCTTCAGGTTTTTACTAATTACCAGTTTTACCAAATATCAATATATATATATTTATATATATAGTTTGAGTTTGTTGCGTTGAAGGATGTAGTAGCTGGTCTCTTCGGTTAAGAAAATGGAAGGCGAAATATCGTTTGCCCGTGGTTGATTCGTGTGTAAAGAAAAACAAACTATTCGTAAACAAAATGTTTTTCGCTTTCTGTTCTTTTTGTTTTGTTTTTTTTTGTTTTGTTTTATTTTGTTAGTTTTCTGGGGGTTTTAAAACAAAACTCTTCAGTATTTTTTCTTCTCATTTTTGTTATTTTTTTTTTTATAAGAGAGAAACGGGAAACCAGTTTCGAAGTTTTTTTGTTATTGTTTTCTTCTTTGATTTTGAATGCGCTTTTGCTGTTTGTATCGGCGATGGCGACAAAAGGAAAATGAATAACTTTCTTGTCAAAGTTCTTTTTGTGAAAAAAATATCTCTTCCAGTCATTCTGCCTTTGTGATTTGGTCCCTTGTCATTTTTTAATATTTTGCTCAAAAAAATGAAATGCTGCTTTGTAATCAAAAGGTCTGTGTTTGTTTCGGGTCAACATTTTATAGGAGGGAAATGTTGTGCATTTCTCTCCTAATAATTATTTAAATAAACACAAGGCCAAACGACATTGCTTTTAACAAAACAATAATAAAGGGTTTATTTAGAAAAGGCAAGATTATATCTCAGACTGAAGAGAGAGAAAGAAAGTGTAAAAGTCTGTTTGGAGGTGTCGTCTGCCATCAGACTGCAGTCATCAACAAGTAGCAGTGGGAGGGGTGAGTGAGAGAGGTCTGTATAGGTCGCTTGCTGTCCTCTCTTTAGCGATCGCAGCTGAGATCCCAAAGGGCTAAAAATAGTCCTTAAGGGGGCAACTCAAATCAATGCGCCCTGCCAACCAATTGGTCAGTGTGGCCGAATCACTATGGCACCGGGCATTGATCCACTTATAGTAAATAGTTTGTTAACTGCTACATCTTCACCTAGACGGGTGTTTTTCATGAAAGATTGACGAGGGAGGACCAGAGATTGGAGCTCAGCCGAGCACTTGCTATGGAAATAATGATAAAACGACGACAGGCTTGCAATGTCCCTTCTGTGGAAGAGGTTGCAGGGAAGAGAAAAGGGCATCTCCCACTAGGTTCCGAAGTCTATTTTGTACTCTATCAAGGCAGGATAGGCTGTTTTTAGCAGTTCCTGCCCAGATATGGCAGCAGTACTCCATCCTTGGATGTACTTGGCTTTTATATAGATAGAGAATTGCATCAGCAGTGAGATATCTATTGGAGCGGTAGAAGGATCCCACCATTTTTCCAGCGACCTTGGCAACAGATTTGATGTACGTATTTCATTTCAGATCAGGAGTAAAGTTTAAGCCCAGAAGCTTGTCAAAACATGATAGATATTATATTTAAATAAGTAAAATAATATTTATAAAATTATTATTAATAATTACAAATGATAATAATCAGATTAATAATATTTATTAAAGGGGGTTTAAACCAGTCAAACTTCATCCAATGTCTATGTATGCATCCTATATATGTATATATATGTTATCAAAGAGTAATATTATGAAATGAAAGATGAGGAATAAAAGTTATAACTTTACTATATCATCAGAACAATAAAGAGATGTTAAAGGGAAAATTAAGAAAAAAAAACTCTTTAGACCATGGCATTTCGAAGCCAGAAGAGGAGATTAGCCAGAATTATACAAAATGCAAATATAGAAAAAACTGGCTTAATGACATTTAGATATGAAATATCAGATATTTTGTAATTCATATGCAAAACTAACTAAAAAAAACTAAGAAAACAAATGACTATGATTGAAATATTTTATGGCTGTAAAAAAGTGCCAACAATAGGCTAAGTAATTGATGATCCCCTTAATGCGCAACCTTAAGGGCAAATATCACATAGCCCACTCCACAATTCAGGTCATTACCTTTCCAACGAGTCTTCATTCATTAGATTCTGATCAATAGTCGCTGAGATTTGGAACTTATAAAATTGCCAAAAAAGGTGATATATATATATATATATATATATATATATATATATATATATATATGGATATATTTATACTCATAGCCAAATTGAATATTGAAGCATTGAAATGCTCATATCTTTGGTTCTATGGGATGAAACTACATGAAAATTTGCACATGTTTTAAAGATTATAATACTATTCTATGTTTCAAATTTTATGACAATTGTTAAAAAAAGAACCTATATTTTCAAACCAATAAAATATGCCCAAATTCGCCTACATTTGTATATAGTGTCCTGGCAAGCCAGCTTTAGTTTTGCTGCTTTGGGAGGAATAGTTTCTTTTTTGCTTGGTTGTTTCCTCTGTGGCCTTGCCAGGCCACTAATATATATAATGATCAGAAGATAGAACGTAAAAGCACAATTGATAAGTAACTATTCAGCTAACCTTTATACTGGTGGGTAAATCATGCGAATTATAATGAGTCATTCAAAATATTGCAAATATATTCAGCTCAATAGAAAAGGAGTTAAATCTTCCAGAGCTTAAGTAGAGTAAATAGGAGGTAAACAAAATCAATCTACGATCATTTACAAATGTTCCAAGAATTCAAAATATAACAACTTAAATTTGTGTACGATTGTTTCAGAGATGATATTAACTTTATTAATAAACACACATCATTAGCACAAAGGGGTAGTTGACACCAAGTTAACATTTAAATAAGAATATCATAAACTACTGAGTTATACATTGGATCAGTGGGTAACTGACTATGATTTCTCATTTAGTTTTTCAGTTACCAATTAATTCAATGTTTAACTGTAAATGAAATACACTTTACAGGTGGCTTATATTTTATTCTTTACCTGATCCAAGATGATGATTTGATTGGCTTTTGGCAAAAATTGCAATTGATGGGTCACAAGAATTATTGCCTTTTTCTTCAAGTAGCCATTGATGCAACTGAAAAAGTAACAATAAAAAGTTGTGAAGATCAAGAAATATAAAAACGATTTTTTTTCCTTATTCCATGACATTTCAAAAATTAGGCTTTTCTTTTTCAAGTAAATAACTAGCAAAAGAAAAGTAAAGTTTACTAGTTTACATAAATTTGAAAACTTTGAAAATTCTAAGTAAAAGAATTTCTAGCATAAGATTTTTAGGAAACTCGTATTATTTGGATTCTTCAGACTACTGTTTTCATCTTGAGTGCTATTTTCACAATGTTTCGGTCGATGTAACCTCCAACCTTGTTCAGGTGTATCTT
Organism: Euprymna scolopes; assembly: GCF_053919585.1. Lineage (NCBI taxonomy): Eukaryota > Metazoa > Mollusca > Cephalopoda > Sepiida > Sepiolidae > Euprymna > Euprymna scolopes. The sequence goes on along the minus strand of NC_136482.1, from coordinate 81,093,979 downwards.
GTCAAACCCAGGAATGTTTCTATCAAACTTGGGAATTTGAACAGAATTTTGAACAGAACCCTTTATTTACTTCATGGTGGTAGCATGCTCTTGTTCCATCAGCCATGACTAAATAAAGGTTCATAAGAAATTTGCAATTGTATTTTTCGGTCGCCCACACTGAGAATTGAAACTTCAGGAGAATATTACTTTCATAATTGAAGTAAGTAAAGGGCTCTGTTCGAAATTCTGTCCAAATTTCTGAATTAGACAGAAACATTTCCAAGTTTGACAAAATACACCTGAAAAAGGTTGGAGGTTACACCAACCGAAACATTGTGAAAATCAAGATGAGAACAGTAGTCGGATGAATCCAAATAATACAATCCTCATCTAAAGAATTCAGAAACGTTTTTAGGAAAGTTTCAAAATTTGATAGAAAAACAATGTTTGGAAAAATGATTTAAAAGTCGTAGAAGAAAGTTGAGCAATGAAACACATGAATCCAAACAGAGTCAAATGGAACAACCCATGAGTAATGAATTAGGTGGTTGAATCACAAGTTGTAAATCTGTAAATAGTGAATAATTCCTTTAGGATCTGAAATCACAAACGAAAAAATACAATTCCTAAATCAGAAAAAGTAAAATTAAATGAAGTAAAATCAAAATTATGATTTTTGAATAAAATTTCTTATGTACATAAACAACTACATAAGAAACATTAAATAAGGAGATATGACGTTAGCAGTTTGACCAGAAATTAGCTTTTTCTTATTTAAAAAAAAAAGGCGGAGATTTCAACCATTAAGTAGAGGAGCATATATCAATTTAAGCAGAAAATGACTTTTTCTGGATTAAAAATAAAGCGGAATTCTGTTGAAAAGGAGAGGATTTCCAACCTTGAGTAAATCAAAAAGTACAATAAAAAAATAGATAGAGATTACAAAAGCTCACATATCAACTTACTGGTTAAAAAGATGTCGTCCAACTTTGGCATCAACAGCGCTTAATGGGTCGTCAAGGATATAAATATCAGCATCCATGTAGAGAGCTCGAGCCAGGCTGACTCTTGCCCTTTGACCCCCACTTAGAGTTATACCCCGCTCACCAACCAGAGTAAAGTCTTTGTGGGGCAAGGTCTCAATATCCTAAAACAAGAAAATACAAGCAGAAAATAGAACAGTTAAAATTTGTATGCACATCTGTTTGAAAATTGAGTTATGGGGAGGGGATGTAATTAGTTTTCATAACAACTTACCCCCAGGTAAAGAAGTCTTTCAGACAACTGTACTGAAATAAGTTATACTGAGAACATCCATCAGAAAATACGAGACTGAGTTAAACAGACATTGTATTTCTATTTATAAAAAGTTTGGTATGTGTATACGTACAAGATTCACTAATTACTTGATCATTATTAATTTTGGAACACAGCTGCTAGACATAAAATGTCATTATGTGTGTTAGATTTAGTTTCATTTAAAATAAGTAAAAGGAAGTAGAAGATGATAATCCAACAGCTTCCAATTTTTGTAAAATTGTAATCTCATTATTACTTACATTGTAACCTCATTAAATTAGACATCAAGTAATAAACATTCTTCAAATTTTAGTTTATGTGGGTTATTACAAAGAGATTTTAGTTTATTTTAGTTTGAGCACAACCTTTAATCTGAAAATTCCAATAGTTCAAATTTGCATTGAATTTGATCCATAATTATTAAACACCAATTAAACAAGAATCCCTGACTTTCAGTTTCTTCTGAAGAATAAAGGAAGATTTCCAATTTTAAACATTTTCTAGAATTAAAATTATGTAATGGATTTTTATAAAAAATAAGGGTTGTAGATATATAGTTTAGTCACATTATATCTTGATTTTTAAACTTTTTAAAAGGATATAAAAATGGAGCAAAACTGTTCTGTTTGTGAAATTAGTTTTACCCATCCTTGGTTGGTATTCTTCTAATATTTATATATAGTTTTTGTAACAAGAGATTTATAAACATGTTTCTGCATACGTATGAATATTGTATATAAATAACATGGCTTATGCTTTGTCATAATTGTATATCAGTCCTTAAATGTATTTCAAAATTTACTTTACATGAAGTTCATGAGCTTATTTATTTTTTTTTTTAGTCCCATCATGTTGGTGTCCAGCTTGCTACTACTGGCAAGAAAGGTTCCCTTAGCTCCAATAGATTAAACAGAGTTATTAGAAATTATGACAGAGTTGCATCTTTCTTAGATAAGAAAATTATTTTAGAAATGATTAAACAAAAAAGTCTGAAAAAATGTCACCTTTTTTAGAGCACAGACTTGGACTATCCGATTATATTTGACTTTGTCATATTTCTGACCAAATAAGATATTTTGTCGTAAGGAAGCCGAGAAGATCCACGGTTGCTGGGCTACATATGACACAGTTCCATGAACATTCACTTGACCGGAGAGTAAAGGCAATTCCTTCAGGATAGTCATTAAGACTGAGGACTTTAAAAAAGAAAAAGATACAAATTATATATTTACAGAAGACTTTGTTGGTTTGGTCATATTCAAAGAACAGATGAGAGTAAAACAGTTATAGTAGGATATAAATATATATATAGTGGATATAAAACAGTTATAGTAAGAGTTACTTAGCACAGGAAAACCAAGGAAAACATGGGAGGAAGTGATAAAAATGGATTTGAGAGAAATAAATAAATAAATAAATAAATAAAGACTTTTCCAGAGATAGGTTATCTTGAATTGAAAACCATGTTTAATTTAAGCAGAGTGTCTGATTGGTAGCTATTATATACAAGTCCTGGAGATGAAGAATTTTCAGTGGGTAGCTATTCTGTACAGGTCCTAGACTTTAAATTTTGCAGGCAAAGAGCAAAAGATCCTTCTTGTGTTGACACAAAAATAAATGATGTGCTGGAATGCTAAAAAATTCAATATTTTTATGGAGCAATTCTGGTTTCTGATTGGTTGCTAGCAGAATGTGGCTTAATTCGATTCATCAATTCCTATCGGCAGTGTCTATAAGTAGGATCTCCTAATTTTCAGGGCTCATACCCTTAAAATATATAAAAATATTGCAACAGGTTAGTTTGGAAGCCATTCTCAAAGGCTGTCCAGCTGCCAATACAACTTTCCCCTCCAACTACTACTATTATACATGATGATGGTGGTGTTAGTAGTGGTGGTGGTGGTTTTCTTCTTGATTTTAAGCTGAGTACACTCATACCCACTTGAAGTATTTGCTTTGATTCTCAAATAAGCATTTTTCTTCTCTTAGCACAAACTTTTCAAACATGCTCATGTGATATTCAATTCCGAACTCTCATTCACAGGCGTAAATACACATATGCTCATAAGCATATGTGTATCATAAGCATATGTGTATCAAATCAAATTTATTGGCAAAACAATAGCAAAATGCAACACATGATGTAAAATAGAGTGCATATCAATATATTGTCTAAATATTTGTTCAAGTGAACTTTAAACCTGGATATAGTATGCATTGTCAAAACCTTCTTTGTAGGCTTACAGAGCAGAAACATGGAGAATGTTGTCTTTTTTTTATTGAGATGAAAGCACCTATGCTATATCTTTTGCTGGATCCTGTGTAGATCACTAATTGCTGTTGGTAGAGCAATTAGTGATCTACACAGGATCATTTAAAGATAGATTTAAAGATGATCTACACAGGATCATTTAAAGGTAGATTTAAAGATGATCTACACAGGATCATTTAAAGGTAGATTTAAAGATGATCTGCACAGGATCATTTAAAGGTAGATTTAAAGATGATCTACACAGGATCATTTAAAGGTAGATTTAAAGATGATCTACACAGGATCATTTAAAGGTAGATTTAAAGATGATCTACACAGGATCATTTAAAGGTAGATTTAAAGATGATCTACACAGGATCATTTAAAGATAGATTTAAAGATGATCTACACAGGATCATTTAAAGATAGATTTAAAGATGATCTACACAGGATCATTTAAAGGTAGATTTAAAGATGATCTACACAGGATCATTTAAAGGTAGATTTAAAGATGATCTACACAGGATCATTTAAAGGTAGATTTAAAGATGATCTACACAGGATCATTTAAAGGTAGATTTAAAGATGATCTACACAGGATCATTTAAAGATAGATTTAAAGATGATCTACACAGGATCATTTAAAGGTAGATTTAAAGATGATCTACACAGGATCATTTAAAGGTAGATTTAAAGATGATCTACACAGGATCATTTAAAGGTAGATTTAAAGATGATCTACACAGGATCATTTAAAGGTAGATTTAAAGATGATCTACACAGGATCATTTAAAGATAGATTTAAAGATGATCTACACAGGATCATTTAAAGATAGATTTAAAGATGATCTACACAGGATCATTTAAAGATAGATTTAAAGATGATCTACACAGGATCATTTAAAGGTAGATTTAAAGATGATCTGCACAGGATCATTTAAAGATAGATTTAAAGATGATCTACACAGGATCATTTAAAGGTAGATTTAAAGATGATCTACACAGGATCATTTAAAGATAGATTTAAAGATGATCTACACAGGATCATTTAAAGGTAGATTTAAAGATGATCTACACAGGATCATTTAAAGATAGATTTAAAGATGATCTACACAGGATCATTTAAAGGTAGATTTAAAGATGATCTACACAGGATCATTTAAAGGTAGATTTAAAGATGATCTGCACAGGATCATTTAAAGATAGATTTAAAGATGATCTACACAGGATCATTTAAAGGTAGATTTAAAGATGATCTGCACAGGATCATTTAAAGATAGATTTAAAGATGATCTACACAGGATCATTTAAAGATAGATTTAAAGATGATCTACACAGGATCATTTAAAGATAGATTTAAAGATGATCTACACAGGATCATTTAAAGATAGATTTAAAGATGATCTACACAGGATCATTTAAAGGTAGATTTAAAGATGATCTACACAGGATCATTTAAAGATAGATTTAAAGATGATCTACACAGGATCATTTAAAGGTAGATTTAAAGATGATCTACACAGGATCATTTAAAGGTAGATTTAAAGATGATCTACACAGGATCATTTAAAGATAGATTTAAAGATGATCTACACAGGATCATTTAAAGGTAGATTTAAAGATGATCTACACAGGATCATTTAAAGATAGATTTAAAGATGATCTACACAGGATCATTTAAAGGTAGATTTAAAGATGATCTACACAGGATCATTTAAAGATAGATTTAAAGATGATCTACACAGGATCATTTAAAGGTAGATTTAAAGATGATCTACACAGGATCATTTCAAGATAGATTTAAAGATGATCTACACAGGATCATTTAAAGATAGATTTAAAGATGATCTACACAGGATCATTTAAAGGTAGATTTAAAGATGATCTGCACAGGATCATTTAAAGATAGATTTAAAGATGATCTACACAGGATCATTTAAAGGTAGATTTAAAGATGATCTACACAGGATCATTTAAAGATAGATTTAAAGATGATCTACACAGGATCATTTAAAGGTAGATTTAAAGATGATCTACACAGGATCATTTAAAGATAGATTTAAAGATGATCTACACAGGATCATTTAAAGGTAGATTTAAAGATGATCTACACAGGATCATTTAAAGATAGATTTAAAGATGATCTACACAGGATCATTTAAAGATAGATTTAAAGATGATCTACACAGGATCATTTAAAGATAGATTTAAAGATGATCTACACAGGATCATTTAAAGGTAGATTTAAAGATGATCTACACAGGATCATTTAAAGATAGATTTAAAGATGATCTACACAGGATCATTTAAAGGTAGATTTAAAGATGATCTACACAGGATCATTTAAAGATAGATTTAAAGATGATCTGCACAGGATCATTTCAAGGTAGATTTAAAGATGATCTACACAGGATCATTTAAAGGTAGATTTAAAGATGATCTACACAGGATCATTTAAAGGTAGATTTAAAGATGATCTACACAGGATCATTTAAAGATAGATTTAAAGATGATCTACACAGGATCATTTAAAGATAGATTTAAAGATGATCTACACAGGATCATTTAAAGGTAGATTTAAAGATGATCTACACAGGATCATTTAAAGATAGATTTAAAGATGATCTACACAGGATCATTTAAAGGTAGATTTAAAGATGATCTACACAGGATCATTTAAAGATAGATTTAAAGATGATCTACACAGGATCATTTAAAGGTAGATTTAAAGATGATCTACACAGGATCATTTAAAGATAGATTTAAAGATGATCTACACAGGATCATTTAAAGGTAGATTTAAAGATGATCTACACAGGATCATTTAAAGATAGATTTAACGATGATCTACACAGGATCATTTAAAGATAGATTTAAAGATGATCTACACAGGATCATTTAAAGGTAGATTTAAAGATGATCTGCACAGGATCATTTAAAGATAGATTTTAAGATGATCTACACAGGATCATTTAAAGGTAGATTTAAAGATGATCTACACAGGATCATTTAAAGATAGATTTAAAGATGATCTACACAGGATCATTTAAAGGTAGATTTAAAGATGATCTACACAGGATCATTTAAAGATAGATTTAAAGATGATTTACACAGGATCATTTAAAGGTAGATTTAAAGATGATCTACACAGGATCATTTAAAGATAGATTTAAAGATGATCTACACAGGATCATTTAAAGATAGATTTAAAGATGATCTACACAGGATCATTTAAAGATAGATTTAAAGATGATCTACACAGGATCATTTAAAGGTAGATTTAAAGATGATCTACACAGGATCATTTAAAGGTAGATTTAAAGATGATCTACACAGGATCATTTAAAGATAGATTTAAAGATGATCTACACAGGATCATTTAAAGGTAGATTTAAAGATGATCTACACAGGATCATTTAAAGATAGATTTAAAGATGATCTACACAGGATCATTTAAAGGTAGATTTAAAGATGATCTACACAGGATCATTTAAAGATAGATTTAAAGATGATCTACACAGGATCATTTAAAGGTAGATTTAAAGATGATCTACACAGGATCATTTCAAGATAGATTTAAAGATGATCTACACAGGATCATTTAAAGATAGATTTAAAGATGATCTACACAGGATCATTTAAAGGTAGATTTAAAGATGATCTGCACAGGATCATTTAAAGATAGATTTAAAGATGATCTACACAGGATCATTTAAAGGTAGATTTAAAGATGATCTACACAGGATCATTTAAAGATAGATTTAAAGATGATCTACACAGGATCATTTAAAGGTAGATTTAAAGATGATCTACACAGGATCATTTAAAGATAGATTTAAAGATGATCTACACAGGATCATTTAAAGGTAGATTTAAAGATGATCTACACAGGATCATTTAAAGATAGATTTAAAGATGATCTACACAGGATCATTTAAAGATAGATTTAAAGATGATCTACACAGGATCATTTAAAGATAGATTTAAAGATGATCTACACAGGATCATTTAAAGGTAGATTTAAAGATGATCTACACAGGATCATTTAAAGATAGATTTAAAGATGATCTACACAGGATCATTTAAAGGTAGATTTAAAGATGATCTACACAGGATCATTTAAAGATAGATTTAAAGATGATCTGCACAGGATCATTTCAAGGTAGATTTAAAGATGATCTACACAGGATCATTTAAAGGTAGATTTAAAGATGATCTACACAGGATCATTTAAAGGTAGATTTAAAGATGATCTACACAGGATCATTTAAAGATAGATTTAAAGATGATCTACACAGGATCATTTAAAGATAGATTTAAAGATGATCTACACAGGATCATTTAAAGGTAGATTTAAAGATGATCTACACAGGATCATTTAAAGATAGATTTAAGGATGATCTACACAGGATCATTTAAAGATAGATTTAAAGATGATCTACACAGGATCATTTAAAGATAGATTTAAAGATGATCTACACAGGATCATTTAAAGGTAGATTTAAAGATGATCTACACAGGATCATTTAAAGATAGATTTAAAGATGATCTACACAGGATCATTTAAAGGTAGATTTAAAGATGATCTACACAGGATCATTTAAAGATAGATTTAACGATGATCTACACAGGATCATTTAAAGATAGATTTAAAGATGATCTACACAGGATCATTTAAAGGTAGATTTAAAGATGATCTGCACAGGATCATTTAAAGATAGATTTTAAGATGATCTACACAGGATCATTTAAAGGTAGATTTAAAGATGATCTACACAGGATCATTTAAAGATAGATTTAAAGATGATCTACACAGGATCATTTAAAGGTAGATTTAAAGATGATCTACACAGGATCATTTAAAGATAGATTTAAAGATGATTTACACAGGATCATTTAAAGGTAGATTTAAAGATGATCTACACAGGATCATTTAAAGATAGATTTAAAGATGATCTACACAGGATCATTTAAAGATAGATTTAAAGATGATCTACACAGGATCATTTAAAGATAGATTTAAAGATGATCTACACAGGATCATTTAAAGGTAGATTTAAAGATGATCTACACAGGATCATTTAAAGGTAGATTTAAAGATGATCTACACAGGATCATTTAAAGGTAGATTTAAAGATGATCTGGACAGGATCATTTAAAGGTAGATTTAAAGATGATCTACACAGGATCATTTAAAGGTAGATTTAAAGATGATCTACACAGGATCATTTAAAGATAGATTTAAAGATGATCTGCACAGGATCATTTAAAGGTAGATTTAAAGATGATCTACACAGGATCATTTAAAGGTAGATTTAAAGATGATCTGCACAGGATCATTTAAAGATAGATTTAAAGATGATCTACACAGGATCATTTAAAGGTAGATTTAAAGATGATCTGCACAGGATCATTTAAAGATAGATTTAAAGATGATCTACACAGGATCATTTAAAGATAGATTTAAAGATGATCTACACAGGATCATTTAAAGATAGATTTAAAGATGATCTACACAGGATCATTTAAAGATAGATTTAAAGATGATCTACACAGGATCATTTAAAGGTAGATTTAAAGATGATCTACACAGGATCATTTAAAGATAGATTTAAAGATGATCTACACAGGATCATTTAAAGGTAGATTTAAAGATGATCTACACAGGATCATTTAAAGGTAGATTTAAAGATGATCTACACAGGATCATTTAAAGGTAGATTTAAAGATGATCTACACAGGATCATTTAAAGATAGATTTAACGATGATCTACACAGGATCATTTAAAGATAGATTTAAAGATGATCTACACAGGATCATTTAAAGGTAGATTTAAAGATGATCTGCACAGGATCATTTAAAGATAGATTTTAAGATGATCTACACAGGATCATTTAAAGGTAGATTTAAAGATGATCTACACAGGATCATTTAAAGATAGATTTAAAGATGATCTACACAGGATCATTTAAAGGTAGATTTAAAGATGATCTACACAGGATCATTTAAAGATAGATTTAAAGATGATTTACACAGGATCATTTAAAGGTAGATTTAAAGATGATCTACACAGGATCATTTAAAGATAGATTTAAAGATGATCTACACAGGATCATTTAAAGATAGATTTAAAGATGATCTACACAGGATCATTTAAAGATAGATTTAAAGATGATCTACACAGGATCATTTAAAGGTAGATTTAAAGATGATCTACACAGGATCATTTAAAGGTAGATTTAAAGATGATCTACACAGGATCATTTAAAGGTAGATTTAAAGATGATCTGGACAGGATCATTTAAAGGTAGATTTAAAGATGATCTACACAGGATCATTTAAAGGTAGATTTAAAGATGATCTACACAGGATCATTTAAAGATAGATTTAAAGATGATCTGCACAGGATCATTTAAAGGTAGATTTAAAGATGATCTACACAGGATCATTTAAAGATAGATTTAAAGATGATCTACACAGGATCATTTAAAGGTAGATTTAAAGATGATCTACACAGGATCATTTAAAGATAGATTTAAAGATGATCTACACAGGATCATTTAAAGGTAGATTTAAAGATGATCTACACAGGATCATTTAAAGATAGATTTAAAGATGATCTACACAGGATCATTTAAAGATAGATTTAAAGATGATCTACACAGGATCATTTAAAGGTAGATTTAAAGATGATCTACACAGGATCATTTAAAGATAGATTTAAAGATGATCTACACAGGATCATTTAAAGGTAGATTTAAAGATGATCTACACAGGATCATTTAAAGATAGATTTAAAGATGATCTGCACAGGATCATTTAAAGGTAGATTTAAAGATGATCTACACAGGATCATTTAAAGGTAGATTTAAAGATGATCTACACAGGATCATTTAAAGGTAGATTTAAAGATGATCTACACAGGATCATTTAAAGATAGATTTAAAGATGATCTACACAGGATCATTTAAAGATAGATTTAAAGATGATCTACACAGGATCATTTAAAGGTAGATTTAAAGATGATCTACACAGGATCATTTAAAGATAGATTTAAAGATGATCTGCACAGGATCATTTAAAGGTAGATTTAAAGATGATCTACACAGGATCATTTAAAGGTAGATTTAAAGATGATCTACACAGGATCATTTAAAGGTAGATTTAAAGATGATCTACACAGGATCATTTAAAGATAGATTTAAAGATGATCTACACAGGATCATTTAAAGATAGATTTAAAGATGATCTACACAGGATCATTTAAAGATAGATTTAAAGATGATCTACACAGGATCATTTAAAGGTAGATTTAAAGATGATCTACACAGGATCATTTAAAGATAGATTTAAAGATGATCTGCACAGGATCATTTAAAGGTAGATTTAAAGATGATCTACACAGGATCATTTAAAGGTAGATTTAAAGATGATCTGCACAGGATCATTTAAAGGTAGATTTAAAGATGATCTACACAGGATCATTTAAAGATAGATTTAAAGATGTTCTACACAGGATCATTTAAAGATAGATTTAAAGATGATCTACACAGGATCATTTAAAGGTAGATTTAAAGATGATCTACACAGGATCATTTAAAGATAGATTTAAAGATGATCTACACAGGATCATTTAAAGGTAGATTTAAAGATGATCTACACAGGATCATTTAAAGATAGATTTAAAGATGATCTACACAGGATCATTTAAAGGTAGATTTAAAGATGATCTACACAGGATCATTTAAAGATAGATTTAAAGATGATCTACACAGGATCATTTAAAGGTAGATTTAAAGATGATCTACACAGGATCATTTAAAGATAGATTTAACGATGATCTACACAGGATCATTTAAAGATAGATTTAAAGATGATCTACACAGGATCATTTAAAGGTAGATTTAAAGATGATCTGCACAGGATCATTTAAAGATAGATTTAAAGATGATCTACACAGGATCATTTAAAGGTAGATTTAAAGATGATCTACACAGGATCATTTAAAGATAGATTTAAAGATGATCTACACAGGATCATTTAAAGGTAGATTTAAAGATGATCTACACAGGATCATTTAAAGATAGATTTAAAGATGATCTACACAGGATCATTTAAAGGTAGATTTTAAAGATGATCTACACAGGATCATTTAAAGATAGATTTAAAGATGATTCTACACAGGATCATTTAAAGAATAGATTTAAAGATGATCTACACAGGATCATTTAAAGGTAGATTTAAAGATGATCTACACAGGATCATTTAAAGGTAGATTTAAAGATGATCTACACAGGATCATTTAAAGGTAGATTTAAAGATGATCTACACAGGATCATTTAAAGGTAGATTTAAAGATGATCTACACAGGATCATTTAAAGGTAGATTTAAAGATGATCTACACAGGATCATTTAAAGGATAGATTTAAAGATGATCTACACAGGATCATTTAAAGATAGATTTTAAAGATGATCTGCACAGGATCATTTAAAGGTAGATTTAAAGATGATCTGACACAGGATCAGTTAAAGGTAGATTTAAAGATGATCTACACAGGATCATTTAAAGGTAGATTTAAAGATGATCTACACAGGATCATTTAAAGATAGATTTTAAAGATGATCTGCACAGGATCATTTAAAGGTAGATTTAAAGATGATCTACACAGGATCATTAAAGGTAGATTTAAAGATGATCTACACAGGATCATTTAAAGGTAGATTTAAAGATGATCTACACAGGATCATTTAAAGGTAGATTTAAAGATGATCTACACAGGATCATTTAAAGGTAGATTTAAAGATGATCTGCACAGGATCATTTAAAGGTAGATTTAAAGATGATCTACACAGGATCATTTAAAGGTAGATTTAAAGATGATCTACACAGGATCATTTAAAGGTAGATTTAAAGATGATCTACACAGGATCATTTAAAGATAGATTTAAAGATGATCTACACAGGATCATTTAAAGGTAGATTTAAAGATGATCTACACAGGATCATTTAAAGATAGATTTAAAGATGATCTACACAGGATCATTTAAGGTAGATTTAAAGATGATCTACACAGGATCATTTAAAGGTAGATTTAAAGATGATCTACACAGGATCATTTAAAGGTAGATTTAAAGATGATCTACACAGGATCATTTAAAGGTAGATTTAAAGATGATCTACACAGGATCATTTAAAGGTAGATTTAAAGATGATCTACACAGGATCATTTAAAGGTAAGATTTAAAGATGATCTACACAGGATCATTTAAAGATAGATTTAAAGATGATCTACACAGGATCATTTAAGGTAGATTTAAAGGTGATCTACACAGGATCATTTAAAAGTAGATTTAAAGATGATCTACACAGGATCATTTAAGGTAGATTTAAAGATGATCTACACAGGATCATTTAAAGATAGATTTAAAGATCATCACAGGATCAATTAAAGATAGATTTAAAGATGATCTACACAGGATCATTTAAAGGTAGATTTAAAGATGATCTACACAGGATCATTTAAAGATAGATTTAAAGATGATCTACACAGGATCATTTAAAGGTAGATTTAAAGATGATCTACACAGGATCATTTAAAGGTAGATTTAAAGATGATCTACACAGGATCATTTAAAGATAGATTTAAAGATGATCTACACAGGATCATTTAAAGGTAGATTTAAAGATGATCTACACAGGATCATTTAAAGATAGATTTAAAGATGATCTACACAGGATCATTTAAAGGTAGATTTAAAGATGATCTACACAGGATCATTTAAAGATAGATTTAAAGATGATCTACACAGGATCATTTAAAGGTAGATTTAAAGATGATCTGCACAGGATCATTTAAAGATAGATTTAAAGATGATCTACACAGGATCATTTAAAGATAGATTTAAAGATGATCTACACAGGATCATTTAAAGGTAGATTTAAAGATGATCTGCACAGGATCATTTAAAGGTAGATTTAAATTCCTATTGATGAATGCCAGAATCACATCCTCCATTGCTCAAGTAAGAGATAATCATCCAAAGATCAGTATCTATGATGCTACTGTTTTTAAGAATGACAGAATGACAACTGGTTTATTGCCAGTTCTACATAGGTTCTATTTTGAATTGTAAACAGATTGTATCATCCAAACGAGATAGGATTATCTCTACATTTTCCCTTTTTTTAAATTTTCTTTGTATGAAGCCTGATAATGTACACAGAATTCATCTATTATACATCATTTGAACTGGTACTCGTGGTAGGAGACAGTTGAAGAGTTGAATCATCCAATTCAGTCAAACTACATTTTAATGTTTTTAGACTGATAAGTAGACTAAAAATACTCATTGATTTTTTTTTTCAGAATTGTCCAAAAGTATGGTTGTTGGACCATTTAGTCTCACCTTGCGGAATATTTAATTGGTAGCAATTACTACATTTGTACTCTAGACACTTGGGTAAGCATACAATATGTATTATGACACATTGTGGTAAATTAGAAATTGATATCCAAAACAAATGGGTACAAGGGGAAGTACCTTTTCTTTCTTTGTTCATTTAACTTACTCTTTTCACTTCTTTCTCTCTGCTGAGAGAGGGAATCACTAAAGTGATTTGCTTTTAAGTAAGTACATATTGATTTTGACATGTAGGTGTGAACTCAATATTTTTCAACCAGTGAAAATGGTTCATGTTTTTTTAAATGCAAAAAGTAACAAGCTAATGACAAAAATAAATTTACAAAAATAGCAAACTGGTCAATGAAATCAAAGTTCTTCTGGGCAACATAAACAGTGTTCCTCAACTCTCAATTGGAACAACAACCACACATTCAAGAAACATAATTTAAAGTACCCCAAGCCAAAAATCCTTTAAGTATGACAGCTTTCTCTACAGTAACAATTTAATCACCAAGAAGATAAGCATGCACGCACGCACACACACACACACGCACACACACACACACACACACACACACACACACTTTGAAACAAACTTTTTAATGCTCATATCTTTTTTAATCATGAACTTTTCACTTTCTTAAATAATTTTAGTATTTCAAATTATATTATACATCTCTGAAAAATTGTTGCTATATAAGTATGTTTTTTTTTCATTAACTCATGTTTAATTTCTTTCATGTACAAAATCCTGTTAAATTTAGCACTTACTAAATGGTTACCCATTTATAACATTCATGATTTTATCAATCTTTTACATTCACAGCAAATTTATCTACATTTATATTAATTGTTAGCGTGATTCTTACTAATCCCCGAAGATGTTACCATTGTCTAAAATATACTATCCAAAATTAGAAGCAATGCTACAACACAGAATACATGTATTACAATAGAATGAAAACACAAACTGATTCTGCTAATACAATATATCTTTATCACACTAAAAAAAATGATAAAAATGTATAAGATAGTTTATTGTTGGTAAAACCTCAAAAGATATTTGCCAAAAAATAAATTCTTGATTTTTAAAGCCTATAAAAAGAAAAACAAACAAATAAAAAAAAACAAAAAAAATTATAATTTAAAAACGTAAATAAATATTTTTTTCTTTTAATTTAATGGAAATTTTTTCTTTTATGTTTGACTCATTTTTTCAATATTACTCTTTAGTCTAAAAAGAAAAAGTCATGTCAATCCTTCTAAGTTAAAATCAATTGCTTCTTATTTGATTTCTATTTTTTAGTGGCAACAAATGATTGTCACATTGTCACAGGTTGCTCAAATGATGTGTTTACATTTCACAAATAGAGAATCAACAAAAGCAGTTGTTATGCCTTAATTTGTCATAGATAAATAGTAAGTTTTATGTAGAATGAGAATATAAAATGTCATTTTGACAGTATCATTCAAAGAAAGCATTCTTTATGAAATTGCTATAGTTTGACCGGTTTAGTTTTAAATTAGCCAATTAATGATTTGGTAGGCTTTTTCAACTCCTATCATTATACTATTATCTACTCGCTGCCTTTTTTTAATCACAGTGATATCTGCATTAGATGAAAATCCATCCTTTGGTCAATCTATCAGGTCCATCAAATATCAACTGAGATTTGCTGTGGAAATTGCTTTAGAAAGTCAATTTTCATGTATTTCTTGGCACAAATTGACACTTTAAAATATTTACTTCAACAAGAGCAGTTCACTTTTCTTGAGATTCAAATTTCAACAGCATTTTTCACACATACGAGTATTTGACTCTCAGAATTCTATTCTGTTTAAAGATCTCAAAACTAGTTAAAAATTGCTGTTTTCTTTAGTTTACATTCATCGCAAAATGGGAAGTTCTTTAACTTTTATTTACTTTTCTCCTTAATCTCAAATTATATTGATTTTCCACAACTCTTTTTTCATGTTTTCCATTTTACCTTTCCTCAAATAATATTTTAGTTTTTATTCTTATTGTAAACTGAAGAGGACTTACCTTTCCGGCTCCAACGGGACCAACTACAGCCAGTAATTCACCAGGGCTGACTGTTAAAGAGATATTCTTCAAAGTCAGCTGAGGCAACTCCTAAGAAACAAAACAAAACAAAACAAAAACTGACTTTAAAATATCTTAAAATATCATATCAGAAATATATTTTAGATTATTTTATGTCAAAGGATTTTATATCAATTAGCAAACATCTTGGATTTTTTTTTTGTACACAGGAATCACCACTTATCAAGGCCAGGAGGCCACTCGGGGATAAGGGTTAATGGGTATACATTAGTCAATGTGATTATAGCGTAGTAAACATAAGTAGTGGGAATTTTGTAAATTGGATTACTTAGGGGGGACAGTTCATCAAGAACTTGTTTATGTTGGACTTGAAGACAATCAAATTGTAGTCAGCTGGAAAGCAGGCAATCGGAAGAATTCCACAGGCGTGCAATTCTAAGAAAGAAGCTTTGTTCATGGAATTTATGTTTAGGTTTAGGCAGAGATAAAAAGTGTGGGAAATTATTGATAGTGGTTTTGGCTAGACGAGTGTTTTTTGTGAAAGTTTGGCGAGGGGAGACCATAGATTGAAGCTCAGCTGAGCACTTGTCATGAAAATAACGATAAAGCAGAGACAGGCTTGTAACGTCTCTTCTATGAGAAAGAGGTTGCAGGGAAGAGAAAATGGCATCATCCACTAAGCTACGAAGTCTATTTTAAATTCTGTCATGGCAGGATAAGCTGCTAGCAACAGTACTCCATCGTTGGTCATACCTGGCTTTTATATAGGTAGAGAATTGCACCAGGAGTGCGATATCTACTGGAGCGGTAGAAGGATCCCACCATTTTTCCAGCGACCTTGGCAATGGATTTGATATACATGTTCCATTTCAGGCCAGGAGTAAAGGTCAAGTCCAAAAACTTCTCAAAACATGAAGCCTCCCCAAGACGAGAACCATTTATTTCAACCGATGCCAGATTGGCTTATCAGACTATAGATGATGTAGAGATAGAAGCTTCGTTTTAGATGCATTAAAAGTAACAAGCCACCTCTTTCCCCATTGTACATGCTCAAGATCAGAGGAAAGAGTATCAGAGAAAACTTGGTCGTTTACAATCTTTGATGTACTAACATAGATTGTAGTGTCGTCAGCAAAAATGTCTACAAATAATGTAAGGATGTGATTTTAAAGATCATTAATGTAGATCAGGAAGAAAGTTGCGCTCAGGATGGACCCCTGAGGGACTCCAGCATTAATACTAAGAGCTTCTGATTTTTGCCCATCAACCACTACTCTTATGAGCCTATCAGAGAGAAATGATTTAATAATGGAGAAGACATTTCCAGCTATACCATAACTCAAGATCTTTTGAAGTAGACCTTTATGCCATACCTTATCAAAGGCCTTTGATATGTCAAGAGCAATTGCCCTAGAGATTCGCTAATCCTATGAGATATAACTGTAAGCATGTTTACTGTACATCTGTGTGGAAGCTATCCCAGTCAACCATGGGGTACTGATATACTGTACGATGAGAAGGTACGTGTGAGGACCTATTACATTTCATTTTTATCTTAACTGAAACAACAGAATGGTCGGAAGATCCCAATGGAGACAGAACGGAAGATGAACATAGCTCAGGGCAAGTTGTGAGAAAAAAGTCTGTTTGCTGAGAGGTATGCAGAGAAGATGTAGTCAATTTTCTCAGATATGCTTTTAAAGATAGTAACTTCACTGTTATGGGGGCGATAGAGTGCAAATATGAAGGTAGTAGTGTGAGCAAGTGCAACCCGGAAGCACATATAGTGTAAATTAGGATCTTCTTCGGAGATGTCCTTGCCACATGGAAAGCCATTTTTTATATAGGCACATAATCCATGCTCATGGCGATCTTGAGGATCAGGTTTAGAGGTTAAGTTAGAGTATTCTTTAATTACAAACTCATCTAGAGAAGTAGTCTGTCCAATGCTAGTTCTGCTTAGGAATAATAGGTCAGGTTTAGTCTCCTGTCATGGAGTTTGAACCTCTGGAAGGTTGGAACGTAGACCCTTGATGTTGGAGAAGGAGACATGGTAGTGGAGGTCTACGTTGGAAGTTGGAGATCTGGGTTTGATCGAGTATTTTTTCTGGAAACCTTTCATGATTGGGATGATGGATTTGTGGAATAGGTCGACAGACTTGCTTAGAGCAGAGCAGAGAGGGAAAGTAAGACAAAAAGAAAATATTTTTGTTTTCTAGCATGTGATAAGGTGAAGCACTAATATGGACTTGAGAGGCCTCACCAGAAAGCCGGTGCCTTACTATAATAATTATCTTCTTTTATTGAGAGTTAACAAGGGGATAATTAGGATGCTTACAGATTATATTTTGGATTAATAAGTGATTATCATGATGAATCTTATCAGGATACATCTTATTTTATATCAGAACCTGTTTGTCTGAATCTATAACCAGTTCTTTGGGATGAATTAATAAGACTCTCACTGACATTAATAATTGCAGGCAAATTGAATAAATGAAAAAGGAGTCATTTATGAACAAGAAAATCAAGGAATCTTCCTGAATTCTTGAGATAAGGATTGATAATTTGGACTACTGTTCTCATCTTTTTAGCTAATGCAACCTATCAATTTCTTTGGAGGTATCTTGTCAAATTCTGGAATCTTATAGTCAAATTCAAGATTCTATATGTAATTTTGAACAGAACAATCCACAGAGGTAGCATATTCTTGATATAGGTCTTTGTTTTTAATTGCGTCCCAGAAAGAGAGACAGATAGAGAAACTAACAGTTACTCTGTTTCATGTGGTACTGTTTTTACTTTTAATGTATATCGTGCTTTTTTTTCCAAAAATATTTTTTGTTTTAAACAAAGGAAAATAACCATGCATTGATGAATACAGGGTTAGTTCATTTTTTTTGTAAATATAGGATGCATATGTATAAGTATTTTCTAGAAGGAATAAAACTAAATAGAATCATATTTTATTGTTTTTAATAACATGCCTCAATAATCTACCAAAAGAACTAATAAATCAGAATGAAATATTGATTTCATTGAAAGAAACGACAAAAATCAAGAAACAGATTGACTTTACATATTATGGTGCTCTCAGAGAATCACCAGAATCATTACTGTGGCCAGAGAAATAAAATGAGAGAATCCAAACTCTGACATGAACAAGTGTCTTTCAAAGCCTGAATGTCTTATTCCAAGAAGGAAACAAAACATTTTTGTAAAACATTTTGGATCATTTTTAAAAAATCCCTGCTAAACTATTAAAAATAATGCTCCGCTGAGGTTGCCTTAGTTCTCTCAAAACTCTTCAACAAATGCCTCACCAAATCTTCTTTTCTTACTGCTGAAAAATTGCTTCTGTTGTACCAGTTTTCAAGGATTCTAGCAAAAGAACTGACCCACTTAATTACCGTCCCCTTAACCTCCTCCCTCTCTTCGCCAAAATCTTTAAGTTCTTAATCAATCAAGCACTAGTCCATCACTTAATAAACTTTTTTCCGATTTACAGTATGGATTTAGGCAAGCCATTCCACTGCAGATATCCTAACTGTAATCTCCAAACATATATACTGGATAAGACAGTGTAGGCTAACCCAGCAGTAGGTCTGGACAAATCTAAAGCCTTTGGCAGGGTTTGGCACAATGGTCTTCTAATGAAAATTAAATCATATGGTATTACTGGTTGAATACTTAGCATAATCTAATCCTTCTTAGACAGAAAAATCCAGGTTGTCCTCAATGGTTGTATGTCAAGAAGCGTGATATAAATATGGATGTCCCATAGGGATTGATCCTTTATTATTCCTGATATCATAAATGACCTCCCCGATAAAATTGTCTCAGAGATGGATATATTTGTTGATGACGCTATCCTCTATAACAGACTCAAGAAGGAAAAAAATGAAGACATATCTAAGAAAATGGCTAAAACTTTAAAGGAAGACTTTCAGTCTGTAGTGGAATGGGGCTGTAAATGGATGGTAACTTCAAATGCTGCCAAGTCTAAGCTTGTTTCCTTTAATAATTACAAGAAACCTCAACCACTGATAGTTATGGCTAATGATACACTACCTGAAAGTACTTCATCAAGCTCCTTGATCAGATAACATAAATTCGAACAAATACATTGAGGATATTGCCGAGATTGCTACTGTGAAGATAGGCTCTCTCTATTGTGCTAATAGATTACTCACAACTGAGAGTATCCTGTACCTCTATAAACCACTATTCAGCCATGTAAATAATGCTGCCACTAGTCTCTCATTCTTAGACAGGATTCAAAAAGAGTTGCCAACCTTGTAGGTCCCACACTAGCAACCAAACTCCAACCTCTGTTCCATCACTGAAATATGGCATCTCTGTACCTGTTTTACAAGTATTTTAATGGAATATGCTCTGATGAACTCAAAGCACTTGTACCTGCCCAACATAAATAGCCCCTACTAATCCAACAAGTAGCAAAATCCCTCCCCTACACTGTTGAGGTCCCTAAATGCCAGAAAACCTTCTACTCAAATAGTTTATTCCCTCAAACTGCTAGACTCTGGAATTCCATCCCAGGCCCCTGCTTCACTAACTGTACTGATATTCAGAAATTTAAGTGTAATGTGAACAGATATCTCGCTGCTCAACTCCTTGCACAGTGTCCTTGTAAATTTGGTCTCAAATAATAGTCCCTTATATTAAAATGGCACTGTGCCTTGTTTGGGTGTGTGTGAAAAATGAAAAAAACAGAACAGACTGGAGCAAAATATTTCTGAGCAAATAACTAACATAAAATTTTAAAAAAAGCTTCAATAATTTCACTTTTTTTTTTACCTTATCCCATTTTGCAGATACATTTTTGATAACAACAGATTTATTTCCGTCGGGTTTTTGTGTGATTTTTGGTTTTGGTGAAAGTTCCTCAAGAAGAAGGAATTCCTGCAACGGAGAAGAAATAAATGGTTTATTCCAATCATAAGTAAATATATACACATATAACAGAGCACAAAGTTTTATCATTGTAGTAGTAGTAGTAGTAGTAGTAGTAGTAGTAACAATAACAGTAATAATAATAATAATAGTTCTATCGGAGCAATGTACTAGCAATACAAATAGTTTGTAAAATCAAAATGAGCCAATATTATACATAAGAATCCACAATCAAACAATATTGTAGCTCACACAAACCATGAAAACCAATAAACCAGAAGTTTAAAATTCGAGTTTTGCCCTCATTTGGACTCATCAATTGAACACATCCAAACTCAGGATTTGAAATTCTAACTCCTGCATGTGAGGTGAGTATCCTGTCACTTGAGTTCAAGTGTTTAAGTGGCAGGGTACTTGCCTTGCATGTAAGAGGGTTTTGAACTGATGACTCCAAATGAGGGCAAAACTAGAGTCTTGAGCTTCCGGTTTATTGGCTTTCATGACCCGTGTGATATTGTTTGATTGTGGAAAATATATATCTCCAGATAGAAATACATATATATATATACAAAATATTTGGAAATAAATCTGACAGAATGTAAAAAAAATAGAAATCGAAAACAAAAAATTTCATAGTTGTATCACCATTTTACTTTTATATGTCAGAGTTTATTCAAATATTTTATTATATATTTCTCTCTGTATTTATGTACATGTAAAACTGATCAACAGTAATTGATATCCAAAATGGATGAATATATATATATATATATATATATATATATATATATATATATATGTGTGTGTGTGTGTGTGCTCTAGTTTGTTTAATTTTTTTTTTTTACAGTTTTATGTTGCTTAGTTTCCTAAAAATGTGTGTGAATCAACCTTTTTTTCCAATAAATTTAAATATTGCTAAGTTTGAAAAAAAAGAATTACTAAAAATATGTCAAACAAATAAGTGAAATCTTTTAAAAAAATGTGATGACTGTTATGCTACATATAAAATGTGAATTGTAAGTTGAAAGAGACATGTACAAAATAGAGTTTATGAATTTGAAGTAGCAGATACTGTTAAAAAATCTATAATGAATATAACATATACATTTAAAGCAGAAAATGATAAAAATATTCAACATGAAATGCAGTTTTTTAGCAGAAAATATGTAATTTATACTTAATATCAAATATGAACTATGAAGTAAAATTAATAAAATACTATATTTTTAAACAAAATATAAATTAAACAATTCATGTGCAAAATAAAATGCCAATAAAAATTTCTGTAGAATATAAAATATGGATTTTAACATTAAAACATATTTCATTTGATAAATAAAAAAATAAATTTTAAGCATATGATAAAATAAAAGCAAAATTGCCCATTTAAATTAATATTTCAATTTTAAGAAAATGATCAAAGTATGTTTTTATTATAAGGTATGAAATATGAATTTTAAGAGAAAATTTTAAGCTGTTATTCATGTTAAGTAAAAAATTGAATTTTAAGCAAATTATGTTGCAAAAAGCTGGTATTAGTCCAGTTAACATTTGAAATTCTATAATTATAGTAAGATTATCAAGCAAAATACCCAGACACCATAATTAGTATTCTTAATTTTATTAAATTATTTGGGATTGTTATGCCATATTTGGTGCAATTCAACCAATAGTTTTGCATCCACAGGAGATTATTATTATTATTATCATTATTATCATTATTATTATTAATGATAATAATAATAATGATAATAATAATAATATTGTCATTATTATATTATTTTTTGATTGTTGTTGTTATATTATTATTATTGTTGCTATAGTATTATTATAGTTGTTGTTATTATCTTATTAATGTTGTCATTGTTGTTATATTATTATTAATGTCATTATATCATATTGTCTTTATTATTAATATCATTGTGATAATTATATTATTATTATTGTTGTTTCTGTCGTATTATTATTGTTATTATTATTATAAATAGTAGTAATAGTTAGTGGCTGGCAGAGAAGGGGGCAACGGAGCTGTGGCCCCAAGTATCCAAATCATATTAAAACTATCTTCCTTACTCATATTTCTCAGTACTAGGACTTATACTCGAGTCTTTGGTGCACACAATCAAAAAGTTAGACTTGGGCATCATCAAACCTCTGCACGTCACTCATAGGAGCAACAATAGTATTATAATTTTTACCTTCTTTAGACCAGTTATCTTTTTACCTTCTTTAAACCAGTTATCAAAAGTGTTTTATACCAAATTTGGTGGAATTTTCCAATCCATGTGTTATTATCATTATTATTTACTCACTAGGAGTAATCACATAAGTCATTAGCAATGATCACTCCAATTACAAACAAACAGCCATTCATCCAAACCTTCATTGTTGTTTTCCAACAACAAGTAAGCGAGATCATCTTAAGAAATCAACACAAAGAACAGAACTCGGTTTATCTTAATACAAAGGGAGACAATCTAGCATGCCAAAGATGCTTTATGCCAAATGTGGTGCACTTCTTTTTAATAGATGAGTAGCTTATACATATCCTTTTCAGTATTTAGAATATTTACATTTTTACCTCCCTATAGTACACTCAACATCTCAAGGATATATCATTCCAAATTTTGCACAATTCTGTCAAGTAATTTTGGAGCTTATAAGTAACCAAACAGACAGACAAAAACATGCTCAATTTTAATATTGATTAAGACTACAAAATTCAGTTTGTACTTTGTGGAATACCATTCTAATGCAGACTATGGAATCAAAAAATCATGTTGAAATGCTGTCAAATCTATTAAGTTACTAACACACTTCTGGGAATAGGTATTTGCCCCCATCACCAAGTTAGACATAAATTAGCAATTTATCTTCAAATTACTGTTTACTATAAGTATTGTGCTTTTGCCATTTTATTGTTTATGCACTACCGGGTTACATATAGAGTGTGCAAAGATAAGTGCTCCAAGCAAATAACCTTGTACCAGATTGGAAGAAGGATTGTGTGTTTGTTACTGTGAGATGCTATGAAAATGTTACAGCCAGTAGTAGAAAGCATTCAGATAACCTAAGCAAAATGAGAGCAAACCAGCGATCACCAAAAAATGAAGGAAGAAAGAATAAGGTGCATATGCACAAGAGCACTAAGAGGCATCAGTTTTTTTTTTCATACCAGCAACTGGGTTGATTTGACACCGCAGTCACACCTGAACACAGCTGCTGAGAATGGATCAACCAAACAACAGTGAGTTCAATAGAAATTATGGAATAATAAAAAACAAAAACAAAAATGGTTATATTTCACAAACTGTTGTTATTGCAACAGTTTTTAACATGTATTAAATCCCACTTACGTCAGTTATGCATAAATTAGTAGTTTGTGTTCGATGCATTGTTTACAATAAGTATCTTTATTTAGCATTAGAGTTACAATATGTTATGAGACAAATAAAACTAAAAAAAAGTGAAATGCTTTTATTATATTTGAATAGAGAACATGTTACTTTATAATCATATAAATTTCAAGAGTTTCTTCTAGAATAATTTGCAAGAAAAGGATTGTTACAAAAAGAGAAAAACAAGATTTTTCTTCAAACAAGTAATTTATATAATATACTAGCTGTCAGCCTGGCTTGCCCAATAATAAAATATGCTTAAATATATTTTAATTTATACAGATTGCATATGTATTATTATAGAATTAATCCTCTATTGATTATTAGATATTACAAGGAATAATTTGCTTCTTAAAAAAAATAAAATAATAATAATGATAACGTCGTTCATCAAATTTCGTCAGGTGATATTTGGGCTTGACGATGAATGCGCTAGAAAAGTCACTTCGGATTAATGTTTAGTTTTAGAATATGCAAACAAAGAAATGATTTGCAGCAATTTTAAATGGTACCTCTTATTCTTTCCTTTTTGTAATTGAACTCATTGATAAGAAAAAATCAAAATAAAATGGTAAGGCACACCTGAGCTTGAACAGGAGATCATTCAATCTGTAGTCGAATGCTCTACCACTAAGCTATATCGCCAGATTATAATAAATCTGTTTTTTTTAAGAAATGATTTGCTGAAATTTTATTATCTCTTTTGGTTGGTGTAATGTAAAATATTCCCCTATAAAATTTTTTCATTTTTATCTATAAGAGAGAAAAGCTATTTTTAAGATCAGATTTTTTTGATTTTTGATACTTATCAGATGAATTTCTGTACAAAACATATCTAAGAACACTGCCAGGCATATAAATTAGCTTTGTGTGAAATTTATAAAAGATATGAGTAAGGAACTCACACACACGCAAAGAGACTTTTATATAATAGTAAAAATTAATTTTATATCGCCTACACAGTTCAGTGTATATGATCAGACGTTATAACTGCGAATTTGTCGTTTTGCAGAAAGGAATTAAATAAAGTGGGTATGTGTTGGCTGTTGATCGTTCTTTATTGTTTGAGGAACTGCATAAGTGATGATAACCATGTTTGAAGTGTTTAATCAACAGGCAAAAGGCGAGAGTGCATATGTCTTTTGTCTGGAAGCTCTCTGTTTGCTCTGAAAACCTCTAAATGGAGTCTTAAAACAAAAGTCTGATAAAAATTACTACGGTGCATAATCTGAATGGTTATCGTGTGACCGAGCAGCCTCCTTAAGGTTGCTTCCCACCAGAGGAGATAGATATGAATGTTTATCACTACTACAACTCCTAACATATTTGGTTACTAATTGTCATCTAAGAATTTATTGCTTCATTATATTATAATTAGTCTACTACTGTTTTAATTATCTTGTGCTTAAATTAGATTGTGAAACTTTAATAATTAAGTATTACAGTGTACATACAATTTTTATTTGTTTTAATATATTCAAATAAACTTTAATACATGTTGAAATAATTTAAAATTCAATTAATCAATTTAGTTATCATGTATTTTGTTTGCTACTATAAAAACTATTGACTGTTGACTTAGTGGGTTTATTTTAGTTGAAAAACACTTTTGTTTTCCAAAGATCTGGGAAATTAGTTAAGGTTATTTCTTTACTTTGCCATTGACACTGTTAAGTAAGTTTTTGCTTAGGTTATCTTTCAAAGTCCCCTTTACTCTTTTCTTTTTTTACATACTCTACTTTCCAACCTTAACTACTCAAACTGCCTCCCACAACCCAATGTTGAGTATAACCTTGAACTACATTCAAAGTTAAGAGAAGTATGAAGTCACTCCTGAGTAATCATTGCTTACAAGAAAACTTCATGGTTTACATAGTTTGTCCTGTGAAATTGCATCAAATGGTGAGGTCTCTATTTGGGAATGATTACTCCCAGATTCACTCTGACCTAAAATTGTTGTCTCTGTAGATATCTCATCTAACTAGAATATTTATTTACAAAATATATGACTGCAAACAAATTAATCGATAATTATTTGAAGGCATAAGAGCTAAATAAAAAAAAGAATTAAATGATAAAAAGAGTTGGTACCCCATAAAACAAAACGTCTTCAATGATTTGGATATGCAGTTCATTGCTCAGAGGGG
Source organism: Euprymna scolopes (assembly GCF_053919585.1). NCBI lineage: Eukaryota > Metazoa > Mollusca > Cephalopoda > Sepiida > Sepiolidae > Euprymna > Euprymna scolopes. Next base: position 81,067,517 of record NC_136482.1, on the reverse strand, counting down.
AAATTAATTAATGATGTAATCCTCCTTTCCTCTCTGCTTTGTCCAAGCTCACAGCTTCACAGGTGATTAGCCTTCAATGGTAACATCCTGTTTGGTTAACGATCTTGTGCAACTTTGTTGCACATCAGTTGCCATAGTTCAAAATGTGGTATAGGCCTGGGATGAAGCCATCTCAATCCCTTCAGGGTGAATGCCATTACGACAATAACAACACAAAATAAACCAATTTCGTACTTATAATTAAATAGATTCAAACACCATTAAGAATAATATATATTACAACATGTATTACAAGTTAGTTAAAAAGTTGACAAATCTGTCTGCAATGATTTTATCCTAAATCCAGGATGACCCGATTTATGAAATCTGGGTACCCATACATTTTCTAATAAAATAATTCATATATATATATATAGTAATAAGTAGTATAATTATATATGTATATGTATATACATATACAGTAGTATAATTATACATTTAAAACAAGAGGTGGCTTGTTACTTTTAATGCATCTAAAACCAAGCTTTTATCTTTACATCATCAAAGCTCTGATCCCCATCTGGCATCAATTGAAATGAATGGCTCTCGTAATGAGGAGGCCCCATGTTTTGACAAGCTTATGGGCTTGACTTTTACTCCTGCTCTGAAATGAAACACATACATTAAATCCGTTGCCAAGGCCGCTGGAAAAATGGTAGGATCCTTCTATCGATCCAGTAGATATCTCACTGTTGATGCAATTCTCTATCTATATAAGAGCCAGGTACGTCCAAGGATGAAGTACTGTTGCCACATTTGGGCAGGAGCTGCTAGAAAGGACTTATCCTGCCTTGATAGAGTTCAAAATAGACTTCGTAGCTCTGTAGGGGATGTCCTTTTCTCTTCCCTGCAACCTCTTTCTTACAGAAGAGATGTTGCGAGTTTGTCTCTGCTTTATTGTTATTTTCATGGCAAGCGCTTGGCTGAGCTCCATTCTATGCCCCCCCCTCACCAAACTTTCACAAGAAACACCTGTCTAGCAGAAAACACTATCACTAATTTCCCCCACTCTTTATCTGTGCCTAAACCTAAACGTAGATTCCATTGAGCAAAGCTTCTTTCTTAGAACTGCACGCCTATGGATTTGTCTTCCATTTTTCTGCTTTCCAGCTGACTACAATATGGTTGCCTTCAAGTCTAACATAAACAAGTTTTTGATGAGCCATTCCATATAAGTTAACAAATTTACCGAACTTCCATTACTAACGATTACTATATTGTCCAATTTCTTCTGTACACTCGTTAACCCTTATCCTCGAGTGGCCTCTTGGCTTTGATAAGTGGTGATGCCTATGTATAAAAAAAAAAAAAGAAAAAAAGAATACATTTTAGGCTCATAAAATTCATACTAGAATTGTCTGCAATGATCCTGTGCATAACAGATAAAATTACTAAATAATAATTAGTTTTAAATAATTGAGCATTTAATTCTGAGTGCAGGCAATACTAAGAATACAATTATGAATTACTTTGAGACTTAAAAAAAAATTATTTTACAAATGGATCACAACTTATCAAGATCTACACTAAGATAAGGGTCAATTGAGTTTGATGGATGAAACATCGAGGGAATTAGTTATGATCATTGTAATTGATCTGAATTGATTATTTGAGAAGATGGCTCAAGAATTTGTTCTTATTGGACTTGAAAACACCAATGTTGAAGTCAATTGGGAAGCAGCTCAGTGTTATTGTGTTCCACAGATAGGCAGTTCTAGAGAAGAAAATTTGCTCATTGAAATAAGGGAAATCATTGTCAATAGTTATAGCTAGACAAGTTTTTGTTGTGATAGTTTTACAGAAGGAGGATAATTCTACCTGATTATGGCTGACAGAACAAGAGGAAATTGTAGATTAAATAAGTGGCTCTGTTCAAAAGTTCATACAGATTCCCCGAGTTTTAGATGCACCTGAAGGAAGTCAGAGGTTAGATGGTCCAAACCATTGCAAGAATAATATACAAGGTAAGAATTCAAATAATACAATTATCTATTTAATTATTAGAAAAACTGTTTTTTCTTATTTTATTCTGTGCCTGTTATATAAAAACTAGAATATGTGTTGCAGGAGATGTTCATAATCCTGTAATACTTTTAGATTCTTTAATAAATACAAAAGTTTCATCATCATATGAAGCTCGTCAAAACAATAATAACTGTTTTCAAAGATCACCAGACTATGATCATGTTTCTCTACTTGGTTTTGTCTTTTGCATGATCTTGACAATGTATATATTTCACCAGTGACACTGCATTCAATGCAATATGTTTGCCACTGGATCTTTATCATGTAGTAAATTTTCCTAACAACAGCGTATTCAATGTAACACTGTATTTGCCACTGAAACTTAATGGTGCAGTGGGCTTTTCTCCAACAACAGTTTTTAATACCGATCTTTATCATTCAATGATCTTAGCCCTTCAAGTGCTAAAACATCTTTTGTTGACTTCCATTAGGTCTATCTTTTATGGGTGGTAAAGCGCACTGATCACACATAGTCAATATAAATACACTAATTTCAGCATATACTTCCTCCTTCTCATATTGAAGTTTTACGAGCTTAACAAAAGCAAGCTATTTTATAATGGTGATAAGTTAGGGTTTTTTCCACCAGTCGATCCAGATTCTGGCTCATCACATCCACCACAGAATATAATAATGAATGGCATACAGGGAATTTACTTATGTCAGAGAAACTCGCACCTTTTTTTTATTCCATTTCATAGTGGACTTATATATATATATATATATATATATATATATATATCTTATTCCAACAAAATTTATATACACAGGATGAATTTTGCAATAATCATGCTGAAAGAAAGCTCATTTTTTAAATAAATTCTTGCTTTGAAAGCAGCCATGTTTTTATTTTTTAAAATATTTGCATCAAACACAAACACGCATTAGTAGGCTTTTTCAACAATTCCATATTCAATGTAACAACACATCTGCCACTGGACTTTATTGGTATAGTGGACTTTTCTCCAACAACACAGTTTTCAATACAGATGTTTATCACTCAATAATATTAGCCCTTCAAGTGCTAAAAAACCTTTTGTCAACTTCAAGTAACCTGTCTTTCATGGCCGACAAATCATACGTGTCACATACAGTTGATGCGCATGAATATTCCAATTTCAGCATATATTTACTCTTTCTTCACATTGAGGTTCTAAATTCTAGACAAAGATAGACTCTTTTATGGTGGTGCTAAGCTAAGTCATAGGTCCACCATTTGCATCAGATTCTGGCTCATCATGTCCACTATGAACATCATCTCTTTGATTTGTATCAATTTGGAAGCATGATAAAAACATCCATTAATGGAAATGTATTTAAAATGAAATAATTATGATTGTTTTTAAATTTTAAACATTTCAGAGTGAAATCCAAAAAGGGAATAATTATGATTAAAAAACAAAAGGGAAACATTCTGATTGACTTATTAATAGCAATTGAAGAACATGTAGGATGTTAGAGAAGAAATGCCTGAATAACAAATAACATGAAAACTGCAAAACATTACCGGACATATGGGATGTTTTTGATCATTGCTTATTTTCAATAACCTAGTTACTTCCTTTGTTTCAGTAATACAAACACCATGTAAATGATAATCTCTTTTTTATAACTATGCAAAATGCAATTAAACAAAAAATAAACATAATAAAGTCTACATGCTCTCGTGGGCTCAATTCTTATGTTTTTATAAGGTCTGGGAAATATTTTTTTTCACTTTACCTGAACACGTCTTATGCTGACCAGACCTCCACTGGCACCACGGACAGCCATAAAGAAGTAACAGATCAAAGTTACCGTTGCCTGGGAAACCATTGGCATGCAGGTATATATAAATGATGGCAATAAGTGTTTTCCCAACAGAGCACTTGTAATGAACGTGACATAAACGATCAGGTATTGGGTAGACCAATTGCAGTGTTGTATGACATTAATGCAGTACAATAACCACTCGTAGTGCAGTTCACGTCTGAAATGTAGAGAGTTTGAATTGAGCCAATAATCAGCCTGGTGCAGGGGTTAATCGAGTGCATTTTCTGGCATGTTTTTTGTTATCTGTTTTTGTTTTTTTTAAACAAGGAACATTATACTTTAGTTGGTTAAGTTTTAAGTCAAGCAAAATTGGTTCATCTTACAAGGTGAAAAAAAAATTATTATTATTACTTATTTATTTATTTTTTTTTTACAAAATATATTTTGTTTGTTTTTATGTTGGGAATTAGGATACAGGGTTCCAGACAAAACGTTTTCTTTTAATTATCACACAAAACCCATTCTAAAAAGAAAAATCGATTTAACCAGAAAATGCTGATAATCATCATCATCTTCCATTTATCAAATATTATGAGTTACAAAACTGAATTTGCAGGAGTGAATGATGATGATGATGATGATGACGCCGACGACAACATTTTAATTATCATAAATATATGAGTCAAGTTAGTGAGGTGGCGATTCTTTGGTCTTACATTGCCTAAATTATTCTCAAAATAATAATAATAATAAAAAAAAAAACAGTTTTAACCACACAATGAAATTTAGCTGATTAAAATGGTAAATGTAAAAACTACATACATGGCACTGAGATAAGGTCACTGGCCAGACCTCACATAAAACGGATGGGATAGAGGCAAACAGAATAATACAGCTAAATAAGAATAAACCAATGGTCTTGGAGACAAAAAAAAAAAAAAAAAAACGCCGGGGAAAAAAAAGTGAGGTGATCTAGATGTACTGACCAAAGGAGAATGTATTTAATTGAAAGATAAGAAATTATACTTGAAAATAAAGAATAAAGTTAGTAATTATTAATGATAAGAAAAAATAAGCAACAAAGAAATAGAAAGGAAAAATATAACATATGTGAGAAAGGAAGAGAGATAGAGAAGCGATAAGAATAAAGAGAAGAGAAAGCAAAGCGGAAAAGAAAAAGGAAATTTCATTGGGGTGGGGGAGAAAGCTTAACTGAAGAAAGCCCCTCACCTCTGACATTAGAAAGTGACAGTGAGAGATATAACCAAGAATAAGTGGGAGTGAAAAGAAGAGTGGACTTTCACTATGAAAGGAATTCTTGGGATCCAAAAGGGGAAGTGAGAGAAAAAACAAAAAAGCTGGAAGATTAGTTAGTTTTTTCTGAATTCTATTCACTTAGGTTTGAAATGTAGATTTTAGAAGAACCCCTGCATTGTGGAGACTGATTGTCATGTTATTGAGCCCTCTTGTGTATAAGGGTCCTGAGCTCACACTTAGAAGAAACTCGACCCATAGATGAATTATAACCAAGTCATTGAACATTGTTTTACTAATCCTTTGATATAATCAATAGAATATACTTTTAGGTTTATAAATTCTATGTGCACATGAATATTATATCGTTTAATAAAAAATAATAATATAAGAAAAGACGAAATATGATTATTAGGTTTATAAAAGAAGGGTGCAATTACTGCTATTAATGCATACATAACTAGCTGTATGACCGAGCGTTGCCCGGGATTCATTATTTTCAAAATGTACTTAGTAAATATGTCTGGTTACCTTAATTGAAAGACAAGTAAAAGTTAAAAAATAAGGGCTATTTTTCAAAAGAAATAACACATTTTTTTATAAGTAATTTACATTACATGTGATACTGAATGATCGTTTTCTTAAGCTACACACACACATTTTGTTTGTTCTTTTTTAGAATAGTGACTCCAAGAAATACTGTGTTCTATTGATTTAAAAATGCAAATCAACCATGACCAACGGCATGCAAAGGGAGAAGGGGTCGATGATGCAATAGCTATGGAATTCAATTTTATTCAAACTATCTCCTTTTCACACAATAATTCTCAGTATTAAGACTTGTACTTGAATCTTTGGGGTATACAATGAAGGAGTTGACATAATGGATCACCAGGCCTCTGTACACTATAACGATAATACTTGACTTTAATTCTAATCAGAAATGATTTTCTATTCAACTTCATAATCATAAGCACGTCATTTATTTGATATAACAATAAAAATAAAATGTTTGATAACATGTCCATTGTATTCTTTGAGATATGTGATATTGAAGCATTTAAATTAGTGAGTTAAAAATCCTTTTTGGATAGATCTATAGTTTATTAGTGTAAGTTGAATTTTATACTCTGTATCTAATGCGTGGTTCCAGCATCTGGAGAGAATTCAAAGACTGGCTACTTGAATGGATCTGGCCTATGAAAGTCATGTGGTAATCTAATTTTGACCTACAATCTCCTCAATGATAATGATCATTCACTCCTGCATCAGAAAATGTCTACACAAATACCATAAAAAACATTTTGCTACCGATTTCAACTGAACTGAAGGTAGGATGCTTTCTCAATCAGGATTGGAATAGATTTTCAAGAGAGATAATAAATGTGCCAACAATGCAGAAATTCAATGTGAATTCAGACAAGTGCTGGGTTTCTGTATTCTCTTCTGTGTAAATTTTTATCATTCTTTCTCTACATGGCAACTGAAGCATGCTGCCTTTATTTTTTGCTAAATGAATTGAATTGAATTTGTGCTTCTAAACCAAAGAAAAACAGTATTTCTTGGAGGATCCACTATTCTAGAAAATAACCTTATACTTTTAAATGCTAAACATTAAAACCATAAAACTGTAAAAAAAAAAAAAAAAAGAAAAGAAAAAAAAATTAGAAAGGAAAACCAATAAAGCAGAAAAATGGGAAAGCATTAATGACAAATATTTAAACATTTGAAATAATTTAAAAGAAAAATCCAACAATAAAATTGAAAGCACAAAAAATGTGTCTGACATTATTCAATGTTATACCAACCTGTCTGATCTGAAAACAAAATGCTGGCCGGAAATAAATTTACAGAAAGAAAGTTACTAAGAAAAAAAAATGTCTCAAATTCAGCTTGAAAAAAAAAAAAAACCAATCCCAAAATAACATTTTTTTAAATAGCAAAAATTTCTATGCAGTGCAGTGAGTACTGCCCCGCCTCCTCCCCAGGGTGGTGGATTGAAGAATGGTTTTCATAAGCAATAAGCAATCTTAGACCAACTGTTAGTTCATTCTAGAGGATGTTGTAAGACTCATCCTAGTCAGATGTGCCTCCATGACATGCACAATGGCAGTCATAAAAAAAATGAACTTTGGCAGGTGTTAGGTGTTTGAAATTCTAACTGATTGATTAGATCAAGCAAGAACTATTGATTGTGGGGAGTAACTCCCTCAGAGGGTGTGCCTTGATAAAACGCCCTGATCTCAGATTTCTAACAGGTGGCTTTCGGAAAGGTATTCTGTAAAATACTGCTTCAATTCCCGCTATATGTATACGCAACCCACATTTGGTGTGCAAAAAATGTTAAACATAGATGTGTGTCAAACATTTTAAGATTTAAACCAATTGATAACTTCCGTACAATTGATAACTTCCATACAATTGTCATTAGACAGACCTTAAAAGAAACCAGTTTAATAAATATAGCTTACACAACAATTTTAACTACAAAACATATACAAGTGCAACACCTATTTCCTGACAACTAAGGTTCAAGTACCTCTTTTAATCCAAACAAAATCACTAGAGAGGACTTGATAATCCTGTTGTTGCCAGACTAGTCTCTTGGACAGTTTTGTATGTAGTGAGCCATCAATTTGTTTGTTCACATTACATTTGCTGGTGGTAGTCTATCGTTAATTTGAGATATCTTACTTTGCTCAAATTTAAACCTAGTGATAATTTCACAGTGACAGCAGAATTGTTAAACATAAAAACCGATCTATTTAAATTTCTAGTAATCCTTGGTAGCTCATAGAAATGTTAAATATATAATTAGTAGCTTAGGGGTCTGAATTATTATAAGGGTGCAGCAAAATGTTAAATCCAGTAAGAAGCTGGAACCAAAAGTGCTGGAATATCAGAGTTGCACGTGCATATCAAAGTTTGTTCTTTGATATGAGACAAGGGTGCATGGGAAAATTGATGTTATTCTTTAGAACCGTAAGTTTTATCTTTGAACTATAATTTAAACATTTCTTTCTATCGGTCAGATTATAGGCTTCAAATTTACTTTTAAATTAGAATTCAACTCACAATTAAACAAATCTGAATGGATAAATGTAGAAGGAAAAACAATAAAAATAATGGGTAAAAAATATCTGACCTATTATGACTAATCATCACATTTATTAAAAAATGACGAGACCTAATTCTAGCATACAGCATCATCAACAGGAATGTAAATCTACTCTTAGAGTTTTTCATCACAACACCTACTCGCAGTTTCCACACACACTTACAGAAAATATAACATCATTGTTTTGATCTGAACAGAAGGCAGCATTCCTTGTCCGTGTTCTGCTCCCTGATACAATTTGTCAGAAGAGATTTTGCCATATCCAAGTTTTTTAAGTTGCCATGGACAAACATTAATGTGGTATATGCATACAATATCTTCTTCTCATCTTTTTTACGTAGCAAAATATAGCAAAGTGGAACAAGCTAACAAAATACATTGATTAGTCTATTGAAAGTAATTTTTCAATCTTTCAAACTGAAGAATAGAAAGTAATTTCTGACTTGAAAGGCAAAAATAAAAAAAAGTGATTTATTATTTTTCATGTGCCTCTGTTGTATCAAAGAACTTTAAAAAGCTGTTATTTATTAAGCTATGGTCTAGAATGCTGTGATCTTTTTTGAGAAATAAAACCAGAAAAATAGAGTAAAAATAAACAATTTAAAAGAAAGAAAATTAGCCCAATGTTGCGTCAGTATATTCAGAGTTATATCCCATGAATCAATTTCAAGTTGTCCCCTCATAATTATACAGACCACGAGTGAGATATGAATCTTCAGTGTTTGAAGTATGAAAAAGACTTGCATAATCATAATGCGAAATTGGAAACTAAGATATTATCTCTTTACAGAATTGGGCACGCATTATACACCATAAAGCTAGTGAATATCCGGATTTGACTATTCATTGTTTAAATGGTCATCTCTTTGTAGGTCCTGTCCCAACACCCAGAAACCAAATCTATGTAAACAGCAGAGAGTCAAATGGAGATCTACTGGTCTTATGGTGTGCAATCATGTAAAAACAGAGAGTTGGATCGGACACTTCTAGGCAACCTCTTGCACAACAGCAAAATGACTTCTCTATTCAGAGGAGAAAACTTGAAATTAATTCAAGAGATGTAACTTGTGACTATACTAATGTAACAATATTTCCCAATAAGAAAGCCTGTTAAAACTGAAATTAGCCATGTTTACTAAGGGTAACATATGAATATGAAATGGGAGGGGGTCATTTAAATAAGCAAAATCAGCAAAAAAAAAGACAAAACACACACAAGCAAAAGAAAAGAAAAGCAGATTTGTTTCCAAATAAGAAAAACAACAAATCCAAGCACCAGATATTGTTAATAGGCAACAAAACAGCAAACATTAAAAAGAATAAATCAGTTAAATTAGAAAATTACATAACATTAAATAAGCATCCATATTAGCGAAGCCTTCCAGATCAAAGTGTAGTATCTGTGTTTATATTTAATCACATCTCTTGTGACACCTCTCAAAATGAAGAGAGGAAGCTAAAGAGATGGAAACAGGATATGGAGAGGAGATAAAATTTTACCTGAGTGGGATGCATGAGTAAATACTAACAAATATTTTAATAAGTAATAAAAATAACAAATGCAATGAAAGATAAAAATTTAACAGATTTGCAAAATATAGTTCACAGGACTGGGAATAAATAAAGAATGCTATAAAGTAAAAAAAAAAAAAAAAAAAAATCATGTTTCAGTCTTTTTCTATCGTTTGATTATATTCCCAGTCCAACTAAATGATACCTTCGTTTAGTGATATTACATGTGAAAACGTTAGTATCAACATATCAACAAAAAAAGCAGTATAATACATAAGACACTAATTCCATATATAAGTTTTAAAAGCTAAAACAATATATATATATATATATATATATATATATATATATATATATATATATATATATATATATATATGAGATCTGTTATTTTTTTAATTTCACATTTTTCATTAGTGATATTTAAGCAGTTTTTGGGCCATTACATTTTTGTATTAAATTTTTTGCTTTCTGTCGCCCTCGTATTTTTATTTATTAAATATTTAAATATTTTTATGTGCATAAAATTTTATTCATGAACATGTTTCTAATGGTTTATCCATGCTGTTCATCGATCCAATTTTATGCATGTAAAAATATAATTTAAATATTTCATGAAAAATAATATATGTACATATATATATATATAGTTTTTTAAATAAACATTAATTCATCTTAAATTAACTTAGTTTTGAAGATATAATGTATTCGTCAAGATTAGAAACATTTTGTTCTTTTTTCTTATTTCTCTCTCTCTCTCTCTCATATATATATTCAAAAAGTATTTTCCTATCGCTTTCGATGTATGGAGTCTGCAGAACTGTTGTCCAAAATCCACACAGATGAATTGTTTATAGTGATGAAGGCTTCATGTAGAGCAATCCACACTCTTTTGGAACAACTGCTAATCTCAGTCGGTGCAATTGGTTGCCACGGACAGGACAGACAGCAGACCTCAATTTTTATATCAGAGTTTTCCTAAAAAGATACTAACTTGAAACTGCTACAAACCAGTGCAGTACATACAATGCCAAGCATTCCCAAATGGTTACCCATCTGAGACTGGCCAGGTTCATCTTTGCTTTACTTCAGTATATAATTTTCCAGGAAATAAACCAATGTGAATTTCCCAGTTCCAGAGCTGTTGTGATAAATTTCATGAATGTAGGTTTAATCGTTTTGTTTTGAATATAAACACTTTTTGCATTACTTAATGCCGAATTCAGTAAATTTGGAAAAAGATTTTATGCTTACAGTTCTCTCTTTTTTTTTTTTTACATAGGACTCACCATTTATCAAGGCCCGGAAGCCAATCGAGGATAGGATTAATGAGTGTACAGTCAATGAGACAATATCATAGTAATCGTTAGTAGTGGAAACCTGACAAACTGGACCACTAAAGGGGATGGCTCATTAAGAATTTGTTTATGTTGGATTTGAAGATGATTGAATTGTAGTCAACTGGAAAGCAAGCAAACGGAAGAGAGTTCCACAGTATGCAGTTCTAAGAAAGAAGTTCTAAGGAAGAATCTATGCTTAAGTTTAGGCACAGATAAAGAGTGGGGGAAATTATTGATAGTGGTCCCAGCTAAACAAGTGCTTTTTGTGAAAGTTTGGTGAGGGGATACCATAGAGTGGAGCTCAGACGAGCACTTGCCATGAAAATAACAATAAAACAGAGACAGGCTTGTAACGTCTCTTTTGTGGGAAAAAGGTTACAGGGAAGACAAAAAGGGCACTAAGCTATGAATTTTTTGAACTCTGTCAAGGTAGGATAAAATCTTTCTAGCAGCTTCTGCCATATTTATTACCTATTAATGGTGTTTTGTTTAGTTGTTTTGTAGAGGAAAATTGTTGTTTTTGACTTTGCAGAATATGATTGAGTTTGGCAAAGGGAAAAGGGAAAAAAATAATAACATCAATGTTTGGTGTGTATTAGGTCAGGAAATCAATATCTTCAGACAGCCTGATTTATTAGCACCAAGTTAGGAATGTAGAGCATAAGTGAAATAAATTACCTCAAATTTATCATGTTTAATTTTTTTTTGTTTTTTATAAGTTTTTCAAATGCCATTACCAACATATATATAACATGAAAATCAATTTTCCTAATCAGAACTGATCTGAAGCCAGACAGTAGGACTTAAACACACAAAGAGTTCTGTTCTTTCAGATAGAGCTTTATAACAATAGTAAATGTGGCTTATCAATGATAAGCTACAATTATTATAAAGCTCTATCATAAAAGATATTGAGCTATTGATGAATACAGAGTTTACTATCTTGTGGTTTTGTTCTAATTTTGAAATGTGAATTGGATATGAGTCATTATTTACTTGCCTCTTAACAAGGATAAAATTAGATACAAGATCCATTTTTCATGTGGGGTAAAATTCAGCTACCCTAAATTTGATTGGTACAAAAATAAAACTTACTTCAGTTTTAGACAATTTCTCCTTCCTCTGACTAAGAACAAAACACATACTACAATTTGATTTTAACTCCGAGTCTTAGACTTTTTACATCTGTTGACTATTCTTTTTAAAATTCTAACAAACTTGTGTTAATTAGAATATAAAATAAAAAATGTTCCAAAGTTTTATCTGAGAGTTGCTCAATTTCTCAGACTTTTAAATCAAAATCTTTTAGTATTCACAATTTAAAAGCTCTGTTAGCATTTGCATCTTCAACATTTGATCAAACAATATCGGCATGTTTTATATCAAGTCAGTTAAAAGTATATGGAATAAAGAAAATGCCAGATAACAAATTTTGAAATTTTTTTTATTTACCATGTGAATTTTTATCAAAATTTTTTAATGAATGGTAAATAGATCTCAGATCCGGAATATCAATCATGAAACAAATGCTGCATCTATATAAGTTATAAGAGTATAGTTAGGTTCTTGTATTGTTGGCTTCATCTGCACCCTTGAATGGTGGTCACATGTTGCTGGATGACTTCTCTTCAAGGACAAATAAACAACATGAGAGAGATTGAGAGTTTGTTTGAAGGCTATTCAAAATGGCAACAAATCAATCAGAGTTCTCCAGACTTAAACAGAGCTCTGTCATCAATTCTATGATTGAAAAGTGTGAACCAGTTTATAGAATGTGTCGTGTCATACAGAGGAGAATTTTTTTTCCTAAGAAAAATATTTATAAATGACCTCAAGAGTTCCTCAATCTCCTGGGATCATTTTCTTCCAAAACAATGCAAGAAAGAAAAGTACAAATCAACAGACTGGGACCAGCTGCCACATTTCAGTCATATATAGATTATGACTTTACTACCATCTTAAATGAATGATCTAGACAATTATTTAGGTATGTTCCAATTTATGTTGAAATTTGGGTTACCACATGTTAGAAATGTATCTTTTTCATAAACCGAGAACTGCCTAATGTCATTGGGATTGTCTTGGTAAATTCAAACTGACTTCAAAAAAGCGACATCTGAAAAACAAAGATTTTGGAGGCTTTTTTTTGGAAAAATTGATTTTCCTCATTATCGTTACAATTTGTATTCAAATGCATAAAAATGTTCACAAATTTATTTTTCATGGATGGACAATGCAATAAAGTGTTCATATTTATTGTCTTTTATTCTTATAAAACCCTATTTGAAAAAAAAAATTGAGCCTTTTATGTTTGTGCTGTTTTGATTTGGTTCTGATCTTTACCCACCCACATCCCGACTCTTTTTAGAATCAGGCACTTACAGAAAGAAGAAATTGCATAGAGGTTGCCAACATCCTAAGTGGTGCTAGACTCAAAACATTATTCATCATGTTGTCAGTCTATGTTAGTATCCACTGAACCACTGCCACATTCTCATAGCTATTCATAGTTATCTACAGACTGGAGATAATCTTAAAATGGAGAGTTCCTGGTCAAGGAAGATAATCTCCAAGAAAGGAAGTAAATTATGATATTACAGTTATAGTCAAGATTGTCTGCTCTTTTTGACTTCCAGTTTCTGCTGTCTATATAATTAGACATAACAAGCAGAGAAGAAAGCCATTCTTAAAACAGGGAAAGTAAAAAAAGAACAGACAATCTTGACTATAAATGATATTACCTTATTACATGAAATTATTGTGTTTCATGACATAACTGCTATAAATACAATTCTAATGTTATATTTGATATGGTTTAGAATAATAATAATTAAGTTATATTTACTATAACTTAATGTTTTTATTTAAGATTTTTGAATTAAGAAACTTTTCCATTTTGAATGTTAACATGTCAAGTAATTGTCAAGAAAAGATAACGCATATAAGATTAAATTCTGATTTAGTTTTTAAAATAGCGGTCCAACTCTACATTCAAACATTCTAAACATATTTTGTTTATTGACATAATGACGGCAAAATGTCAAATTAAATTTAATTTACAAGTTTTTAGTAGCAGTAAATGAAAAGTAATGTTAATATTATTGTGTTGAAATAATGGGATATAGATTGAAAAGACTGATAAACTATATTTGATGTGAAAATCTATATTGCACTACACATGTTTTGCTGGTGAATATGAATGACAGATGTTGCATAATTGGCCAGAAGAAGGAGTGAGGAGGGACATAGAGAATTGAAAATGGCTGAAGTCTAACCACCTAAGCTATATTTTTTGTTTGAGGTAAAAAGTATTTCATTAAACTGGAGATCATGCTGGGATCAACTTGTTTGAGAAAAGTAATGTCCAAGATTATCTGCAAACGGCCATCTTATAGTCAGCTGGGAAGTAGCTCTGCGTTATTGTGTTATCTCTAGTGGACATCTCAGGTAGTCAACTTTTGGGTGGTCGAATGGTAACCATTAACAAAAGCCAGAATCAGTCAGAAAAGATTACAATAGATGAGAACTCAGAGCCGCCTTTACAGAAACGGAGGAGTTAGATGTTTGAGGCAGTCAGTTGACTTTCAGTTATTCTCAGAAACAGACGGTCTATTGTGTCGGGTTGGTTTTTTAAGTTGACCAGGATAAAAGATATTCTTTGCTTTATCATGCAAGACAAAGAATAAATGCTGCACAAAATTTCGAGTTCTCTCGAAAGTTTCAATTTGATTCATTTTGTTTCATTTTTTTACAATGAGTAGTAAATATTTATTATATTGAGAAAATAGTAGCCCTTTATTCTAAGTCTTAAAATGATTAGAAAATTAAAATTTCTGATTATATTAAACAATAATGTAAATATATTAAAAATTAAGTCTACAAATGAGATAACTGATACAAGGTTGAGTAAAACATTCTGCTATTTTTATTAATGTTTTTTGTTTTTCATTATAAAGCTGATGAACAAGATAAGGTAAGATGTCAAACTTGCTTTAGAATGTATGGTTTTAGTTGATCATATTTAATAACCAATGTTCTTACACCCCAAGCTATATATCTTGAAGTGGTTGGTTTCTATACCATTAATGAGTACAAAGAGATCACACTGCAAAATACTTGAAAACAATTAAAAACATGTTACTATGATAGCAAGTGAGTTGGAATAGAAATTACACAGCTGAAATTATGGATATAGAAAATTTTTGTGTTGATGTAACTTTCTATTTCTGATTGTTAAAATAATCTTTGGAATTAATACATTCTATGTGTTTTACTGCATTAAAATCAGAGTAAAATGTAATTGGTGTTACATGTTAATAGAGTAAAAAGTAATTGGTGTTTCATGCTAATAAAGTAAAAAGTAATTGGTGTTTCATGCTAATAAAGTAAAAAGTAATTGGTGTTTCATGCTAATAAAGGTGCCTTTTAAAAAATTCAAGATGTCATTCTCAATACTTAATCAAAAACAGTGTTATATAAAAAAAAAACTATTGAATTAGAATTGCGTGGTTCTTAGAGTTAAAATAGAAACGTTGAGAATTTGTGAAAAATTTTAGAATGTGGTGTTATTTATTTAGTTTTAATCTCATTAATATCAGAGGTAAAAAAAATTTTCAGTGGAGTGTGTGGGGGAGGGTCGCACTTCCTCAAGAACACCTACGGAAAATCATAACTATGTTTCCCTTATGACAAAGTGTATGGGTGAGGCATCATTCTTACAAACTTTTAAGTTTCTATGCCTTATAAGTTAATAGTAGTTAGTAGACATACGGATAGACATACAGATAGACACACATACATGCAATACAAAATACAAGGATGAGTCAAACATTTTTCAATACTTTGTTAATGTTATTTTTTGTAATATATATTTATATATTGTTATGAAATAATTAAAACAAATTATTTCATAAAAACTATGTGGCTCTACTTATTATTGAGCACTTTTAAACAAATACTTTTGTAAATTGTTAGAATGATAGGTGTAAAGTTTTCCAATCGGGGTAGTAAGTAAATACTATTTTGAGAGGCTAGCTTATATTGGCCTCATTTACATGTTTATGTAAATTATTGTAGGTGAACATGGGTGAGATGTCTTATATGTCCAACTGTAAAATTGACTGGATTGATTTCATAACTTCTAACAAAAGCATCATATATACACACACACTAACAGGGATCGGTGTTGTCTAGAACTGAATGAAGATCAACGGATGTTCCACACTTCCAATAAATTTATTGTCATCGAAATCTGTGAAATCTTTCACAATCAAATCGATTGATTGCCTACCCTAGTTCGGGATCCATCGTGATGCACTGGGAGGAAGCTTTATATGTCTCCCCACGTGCAGTCCACAGTACATTGTAGTCTACATTGGACTGTTGGGAATCTACTGTTAATTTTATTAAATTATTTTTTACATATGGTTTAATCAAAGCTTAAAATGCAAAAGAAAAGTATCATAGTTCAATCGTACTCTAAACAGAAACATTTATATCAAAGTACCTACTCTTGATTTTATCTGCCTGGTCTTACTGCTTGTGCAGTGATAATAACTTGAATTTAAATTTAAAATGAAAAAGTCGAGTATCATGGTGCAATTGTGCAGAAACATTCATTATGAATGCGTCCATGTCATATCAAAAAACCTACTGTTAATTTTATATGTCAGGCCTTTCGGCTTGTGTGGTAATAAAACTTCCCAAGCGCACTTGTGATGTTAAACAGTGTAAGGTGCTAACTTTGGTCGAAATCACATGTTCCTTCTTCCATTGGATTATTTCGATTATCAATTATTGATACTTATGGAAGACATTCAGATAGAAAACCTATCTAAGAACACTGCCAGGCACATAAAATACCTTTGTGTGAAATTTCATAAACATTACCCCAGCCGCTTTCGAGACAATAGGGAATGAACTCACACACAGACAAAGTTCTTTTTATATATATATATATATATATATATATATATATATATATATATATATATATATATATATATATATATGTATGTATATATATATTAAATAAAATATTATAATATTAAATAAATATAATATAATATTAAATAAAATAGATGTTTTTTGTGTATTAATTCTGTTTTTGATCCTTTCCAACTTCCGAATAAGTCTTCACTTCTGACAGGAACTGGCTGATGTAATTGCCATATTTGTCAAAAGTACAAGTACTTTCCAATCTTTCTGGATTTATCATCAGGGACAGATTAATCTAACTGGTTTTAAACAATGTATATAATTTTTTTTATTTATTTTTTTTTATTTAATGAAATATGCTTAAAAGAAAAAACGCTGCCTAAATACATACACACACATATTTCATAGAGGCATGATACAATGAGCACAAACTATGGACTCAAGTTCTGTTGTTACTACTGCATCACTTTCACTGATATACTTATATACTTTGGAAAAAAATATAGATCCATATGAATCTTTCCTCCAGCTATGGATTAAATAGTAGAGTAGATCAAACTCAAACTTTGATTGTGCAGTCATTCTCTGCTAATCTTTGTTTCTGTTGTTTTTAGTCATTCTCGATTTTTTGCCACTGGTTCAGAAAAGATGAGGTTGGAAATTGTGCAACTTTTTAGTTTTTTCACAATAGACTCTCTACACAGGAAACCTTATAATGGGTATCTGTTATCTTTTAAGATTGAAAACATAGTTTTGCTTAGGTCTTTAGAAATCCCCCCCCCCAAAAAAAAACAATTGCCAATAGAAAGGTGTTTGTAAAATATATGTGCCGTTTGTATTAACACACACAAAAAAATCATTGTGTATTCTTTTTCTTATTCAAGTTTGGCTTTTAGTTTAAATTGAAAAACTTGGAGCCTTTTCTTATGTTTTTACATACATTTATGGAATAAATAAATAAATATAATATTGTACATTAAGACAAAGGATGAGCATTTTACAACATTGAAAATGTCCAGTTTTTCATAAAGATTTCATATTCATTTGACATAATAATAGTGTTCACTAAAGGGCAGAGGGACCGAGGTTCAATCCTCAGTCAAGACATATGGTAATTGTGGCCCTCGCTAAACACTCAGCTTTATAAGGGAAGGATCAAGGTCAAGTAGAGTAATACTAAGAATGGACTGGTGATCTCTCCTGTAGCAGCTAATGAAAAGGGAGCCTTCAGGTCGCTCTAGACTATAGTCAGCCACTGAGCTTCATATTCATTCAATTTTTATTAAACAAATACAATTCTTGATAAAGGATGGAAGACCGTTCGAAATATCTAAATTAAAATTGTAATAGCATTTATAATTTACATACTTTTATGTTTTCCGTAAGGATATTTTTTATTTATCAAATGTGATGAAATTCATCATTTTTAGCTGAGAAATATACACACATATAAATTATACTATCATTACCTCATAATGAAATCTTGGTTCCATGGAATGTATATATCTGGGAAAAAGGACATAGTAAAAACTGGTTGTGTTAAATCCAAAGATAACGATATTCTCATAGAAAAAGAAGATACTTTGAACCGATGGTCCGAATATATAGAGGAACTGTACCACAATGAGAGGTTAATCACCCAAAATACAAAAAAGTGATGAAGGTCTTGTAATACTCCAAGATGAAGTGCTTTCAGAAAAATGAAAAGAGGGAAGGCACCAGGACCTGACAACTTTCCAATCAAGCTGGTTATTGCTTTCGATGAATTGGGACTCAAAGCGGTCATGAAACTGATCAACAATATATATAAAACAGGCACTATTCTGAAAGATATGGAGAAGTCTGTTTACATTACTGCTCCTAAGAAACCAGGTACAACAGACTGTGAACAACATCGTACAATCAGCTTAATGAGTCACATAACTAAGGTTCTTCTGCGTGTGCTCATGGACAGAATGGAGAACAAGATTCTGCTAGAAGTATCTGAAGTACAATTGGCTAATAAGGGTACATGAAATGCAATTTTCATTTTGAAAACCCTTACAGAAAGATCTATACCTGTGCTTCATAGACTACTCAAAGACATTTGACAAGGTACGACACAGAGATTTGTTTGACATTTTGATTTGGCTTAACATTGACTAAAAAGACCTTAGTGTCCTTAGAAACTTCTATTGGGAGCAGAAAGTAGCCATCGATGTTGACATTCAACATTTACAGTGAAATGATTTGACGCAAAATTGAAAATCAAGGTGTTAGTGTAGGCAGTCATGACATCAATAATTTAAGATATCCAGATGACACTCATCACAGACTCTGAAGACAAATTGCAATGAATACTGTCAACAGTGATGGATGAAAGTGAGAAGAACTTGATGCTAAGAAGACAGAATGCATGGTTATCTCCGAAAAGGCTGAAGTACCAAAATGCAATTTCAAATGTAAAGGTGAGATTATTAGACAGTTGGATACACCCAATAACTGGGGTTGTACTATTACATCTGATGGTAAGAGTGACGTGGAAATCAATAAAAGAGTCGCAATGGCAAAATCTGCCTTTCATAGCATGGAATGCATCTTACTAAACAGAAACAGAAAACTGAACACAAAAATCAGAATCTTGAAGATGTACATCATATGGTCAATTCTCCTTTACGGTTGAGAATGTTGGATAGTAGCAAAGGTGGCTAAAAGTCGTTTAGAAGCAGTGGAGATATGGTTTTTAAGGAGAATTCTATCTATCTCATGGACAAAAATGGAAGGCAAATGAAGAGTACAGCAGATCACTACTCAATGCCAGACAGTTAAAGTTCTTCAGCCATTTAATGTGGGTGGACAGGTTGGAAAATAGCTTGATTGTAGGAAAAATCAATGGAACAAAGAGAGGAGGAAGACAATAAACAATAGAGTCACTAGAAACACAACTATAGATCTCACCAGAAAGATCAAATGCAGAGGGGACTGTAGAGCCATGATCATCAATGTCTGCAATAACAGATCTGATACCTGAAGAAGATATATCCGAGGCAAGGGAATCAAAGACATGGATCACATCTCATCATCAGCCAAGATGAAATGTTAAAAATGGGAAGGAACTTTCTTTTTAACACACAGCCTAGGGTATACACATTCTGTGAAAGCTAGGGTTCCATATGAAGTAATGAGTGTATAATTTATTAATAAGAATATATTATACTCTTGCAGCAATAATTATATACAATGGTTGTATAACAATATATATAAATAGTCACTTTTCTTACAAAAGTAGCCTATTTCTAATAATAAAGTTATTAGTGTTAATAAAGCAAGATATAAAATACTAATTATAGAACTGTAAATGATTTGAAGTTAGTTTAACACACTGAAGCATCCTTAATTCTACAGGAAGCAAAGGTTACTAATTAAATACAATACACACTTTTAATTCTCTTAAGAAACTAATAAAAAAGTAATTAACACTATTAGTAATTAAAAACAAATCAAACAGAATGTGATTAATTAAAGAAATGTGTTAATTACAGATATTCAAAGACTTTCTGATATTCTTTAAAATTAATCCCAAATAATTAACCATTGGAAATATTTTGTTGTCTCAAAGAAAAAAAAAACTCTTTCTCAACTTTTAGGATTTGGAATAAAACTTTATCTAGGATGATCCTAATAATGTCAGCAAAAGGCTTTTTTCATCGACCTTCTCGCTTGGCTCGCTTCTTAAAACTTTTTATATCACGTCTAAATGATAATACCTACGACTTAAGAACGGAGGTCGCATGTGTATTTAGTTTGCCCGACTTTCATGCGCTATTTTTTCCAGATATTTCGATCGTCGCATGTTTCTTTTGCTTTTCAGTATAAAACAAGCGAAAACTGGCTTGCAGCTGCATCATGTTTCAAGGTCAAACATCACGCGACTTAAGTTTCTCGCACCTGTCAATTTCATTTTATAAACATTAAATTAAGATGCTTTTCATTCCTCTTCTCTTGTGGCCGAGATGGTTAGGTCCCAGGGTTTTTTTTCATTTCGTTTCCACCTCCACGTCAAAGGTTGGGGGTTCAAGCCTACTTTCCTACTAAAACGTTTTTTTCTTTTACACCTCCAAACACCCGGCCAACGTTTTTTTTTAAAACAGGGTTGTTTTGATCACCCACCCCCCAACACATACACCTACAAACACCCGGGCCACGCCGGGTATCCCCCCCCCTAGTCCTAGATAAAGTTTCATTCCAAATCCTAAAGACTGAACAACAGTTTTTTTTTCTCAAAGAAAAACTGTTGTTCAGTCTTTAGGATATTTTCATAGTTAATAATTAATATGACATCATTGTTCAAAATACAAAATAGCTGATATAGGTGTCTCTTATTCCTTTCTCCTGGGTTAAGATAATATACATTATGATGTGGAATTAATTTGATAAGTATTTGAGGTATTTCATAATGAATCTATTTTGGGGATTTTTGCCTTATTTTTCATAGAAATTGAATGTTTTTGTACATTGATTTGTTTTTCTGGATATTTTAAAAAATTCTGTCCTGAAGGTGATCTGATATCTCAAAAAGTTTGTTTCATTGTATTACTTATAATAAACATTGTTTTGAAACAGTTGGACTAATAAAACTTTTGTGTATACTCTTTATTTTGAATACTGCAACCAAAAAATACAATGTCATAGTTTGAAATTGAAATACATTTTGAAGGAAGTGTGACAGACAATGGAATCCAATCATATCTACACTGGTCATTAATGCACTAATACTTTGGGAATAGTATGAATCCACAATTTCAGAATTTTTGAATAGCAAATTGAGAATTTGTGTATCATGTGGATTATTCAAACTATTATTCTTACCTTGAATGTTATTTTCACAATGTTTAAGCCGATGTAACTTTTAATCATTTTCAGATGATTCTTTTCAAACTTGGAAATCTTAATGTGGAATTAGGGGATTAATAGAAAATTTAGAACATTGTTCTTGTGAATAGATTGTTCACGTTCAGTCAGTCATGATTTTTTAAGTAAAATTCATTATTTTCAGTTAGTATCAATGATTTAATCTTAAGCCTCCAGAATTGTCACTTGATGCTTTTAAATGCTACAACATATTTCTAATTCAAGCATGAATTTAGATGTGCAGTATTACTGTTATATATATATATATATATATATATATATATATATATATATATATATATATATATATATATATATATATATATATATATATAGCTAGTGGATTTATAAAGAAATGGGATAAATCTTTATACAAGGATCTATCCTGAAATATAAAGCTCAACACTCATGGGTGGAGCATAATTTAATACTTCAAGACAAAATAGCATAAATATAAATATTTGTCTGTTCAATAAGAAAAACATAAGACAATAAAACTTTATTATCTCATATTTTCCTTATTGAACAGACAAATAAATCCACCTATATTTATATTTATGTTATTTTGTCTTTTGAATCATATATATATATACATCTATATATAGTTTTACTTTATATATATATATACTCTTTACTGTATATATATAAATATATGTCAACTGAATTAAAGGAATAAATAATAAGATGGTCAACATCATGAATTTTGGAATATAGTTTTTGTCATTTATTCACTATATTGCTCTGTAATTACTATGAGCTTCTTAAATAAGTATTGGTATATATTATAAGAAAATATATTTCTACAGAAAGAGATTATATATATATGTATATAATAAAAAAAATAATCAGAAAATCTTTTAAAAACACATTGATTAAATTCATTTTTGTTTGAAACAACATTTTATAACACTATAGTTGGAAGTAGTATTTTTATGAGTCTATCATACTTACATTTGAAATATCATTTGTCGATCATGCTTAAGTTTGGAATAACATTTTCATTGGTTAATCACATGCAATTAAGCATAGCATTTCCATCATTAGATGCATTGATTGAATGCAGCTTATGAATAATTTGGGGTTTACTTTTAAGTAATTATTCATGAAAATATATTTTTTTAAATAATCAGAAAGTCTTTTACTGAACACACGGAATGTGGGAAGTAGGCCAATAGTTTTTAGATTAGGATGCACACACGAAAGGTAGGAAAAAGGGTCATGTAGGGGTGAGGGAAGTATCTAAACAAACCAAGGGGAACCGGAGAGACATGTGTGGAGAAAGATAGAGTGCAGATACCTGGATGCGTTTGATGCTAACTTGAACTTCGTTAAATATACGGATGCTTTTATAAAAAGAAGACAGGACAGCACTGCTGACCAGCTGAAGCATAGGCTTATAGACAAAGAGGATTGCAGGCAGCAGGACGTGCCCGGGTGGTTTGATAAGGAGAAGAGCTACAAAGAACATCAAATGGTGTGAGTTCCAGCAGCATGCATGCGATGCACTTGTCATTTTGCATAACCAAACATTTCTAAGTTCATGCCTGTGAAGAGCAAAAAAAGGGGGACATAATCCAGTTTGTAAAACAAGTGATAAAGAGAAGGAAGAGGAGAAGGATGAGGAGTAACAAATGCTTTTGTGCACGGTTTTATTCAGGAACAAGATGAAGAGAGGGCCAGTTTTTAGATTAAATTCATTTTTAAATAAAAATCTCAGTAAAAAAAAAAAAAAAAAACAAAACGAATTAAAACACAAACAATACAAAAACAAACAATAATTATTCAATTATAAACATTTATACTAGCTCAGCATATAACAAATGTTAGCTTAGTATATTACAAACGTTAGCTTAGTATATTAAAAAGCCAAGCAAAAAAGTACTGAATACTTGGGAAGCTTCATTTTATAAGTTATAAGACGATATTTATTTTATGGCCACAACTTAAATAACTAATTATTTAAATAATTAAAAACATATTCCACCACAAGTCTGTCAAATTGTCCTCAATGTTGACTTGATAATCCTGTATCTGTCAATAACTATATATATATGTATATATGTATGTATATATACATATAAGTGTTTTAAGAACTTAAGTTTGCTTGTTCAACTCTTTAATTGCTAATAATAGTTGTATAACCAATCTTTCATCCGGCTATCATAAGTCACCCTTCATTGGTCAGGCTAACCAGGGAAGGATAACACATAATAAGGGAATGTTCTCAACAATTTTTTAGTCTGTGAAACCTTTCATCATGTATCAGAATGATATTTTCTTCCTTTTCAAAAAGTGTCCAACTCAAACTGTGAATTAACAATAATAACTAATACTAATATAAAAGCATTTAATACAAACGTTAGTAAAGAGAAAAATTCAACATGCAATACACACTGTGATTTTTATGACCCTAGATCCAGTTTGTACCTGCAAATTTGTGGTGCCAATTCTCCCCCTGAAACCCTGAAATTCTTCCCAGGGGTTAAATCCATCCTCTGGTTGAGAATAACTAAGTTAGAAATTCTCATTGTTAGTGTCATTTACTGGAATTTTTTCATTGTCAGTCTATAGTAACTAGCTGTTTACATTCTTAATTATTATAAAATAATTACAAAATTTCGATCTCATCCTTTTCTTTAATCCAATAACTTGACTATAGTTTTATCGACACAAAGAGATTTTGTTTTCTATTATGTTTGATCAATATATGTGAATTGGATTCTGACGATGTTTCTTCAATGGATAGTAATTTAAAGATGCTCCCCAGAGAAAAAACCTTTACTTACATGAATAATCAACTTTTGGTTCATTTGTTAAATGTTAAAGTTCTTAAAAATAATGATATAAATTCTCCTTCATTGAATAATTTTCACATACTTATTGGAATGAAATATATAAAAAAACTTATTGTAAGTCAACTTGATTTACAAATTATACTTGGAAGTACTAATCAAAGATTGTTAAAAAGAATTAAAAGAAAAAAAGCAAAATAAAATTCAAACAAAATTCTAGAAGAACTTTAATTAATGAAAGGAAATTCAGCTGTAGTGAAATTTGCTCAGCCATTTACTATTTTGCAAAGAAAAAAAAAACACATCAAAACAAACAAATTCAATCAGTTTAGTAAATATTATTTTGACTAAGTTTAAATATTTATTGTAATAAAAACACAGGTGAGTGATGTAAGCTTTAATTAGGTTAGAATTGTTTATTACAAACATAAACAACTATTTAGTCAAGAGAGATCATTTTAAAATAGAGTTCTTAGTAAAGAGAGATCATCTCCAATGAGAAAAGTTAATAATGACATCTTCATATACTATATTTATTACTAGCGTAAAATATGCTTAAATATATTTTGAACATTTTTCATTTCAACTTGGCGATATATTTCTGTACACATTATTCATTTATCAAGACAAAGATTTTACTTGTTATAAACCATGCTTGGTGTAAGATTACTATTTTCTGTTAATTTCAGTGTTATGTGACCAGTAGTTTAAGAGATTGTTGGTTAAATATTTACACACACACACACACGCATACATACATACATACATACATACATCTACTATTTTATTTATATAGATAATGAAAACGGTTCTGCAGGATTAATAACTTGTGCTGTTACGTAAAAATTTGAATATCAGTATTTAATGGAAAACGTAACAAAAAACGTCTCTTTTATCTGTGATTGTTATCTAAAACAGATGCAAGTGTTCAAAACGCACATTCCTGGAAAATTTATGTGAAAAAAAAGTCAGGATTAGCATGTTTACACTATAGCCAAGGGCAGAGTTAGATAAAGAAATCAAACTATGGAGTTTTCTTGTAACACCATGGCCTCAATTGTAAGTTTCTCCATGGCACCAACAAAACAAGATTGCTCTTGTATATGTATATGTACAGTATAAAGACTAACAAACATCTTTTGAAATCATTTTCTTTAATTTTGAAGTTGATGTATAGTTCTAGATCAAAAAATATGTAGAAACTGTTCAGAATTTACTTTTCTAGTTTATATATATATATATATATATATATATATATATATACATTTATATATATATATACATATATATATATATATACATACATATATATACATATATATATATTACATATATATATATATTACTTATATATATATATTATATATATATTATATATATATTACTTATATATATATAAGACTACTTATTTATATATATATATTATATTATATATATATTACTTATATATATATAAGACTACTTATTTATATATATATATATTATATATATACATATATATATATATATACATACATATATATACATATATATATATTACATATATATATATATTACTTATATATATATATTATATATATATTATATATATATTACTTATATATATATAAGACTACTTATTTATATATATATATTATATTATATATATATTACTTATATATATATAAGACTACTTATTTATATATATATATATTATATATATATATATATTACTTATATATATATATATATATATATATATATATTACTTATATATATATATATATATATATATATATATATAAGACTACTTATTTGTTTATATATATATGTATATATATATATATATACTAGTATTTCAGCCCGGCGTTGCCCGGGTGTTTGGATGTTTGTGTGTTGAGCAAAAAAAAAAAAAGTGGTATATATATATATATATATTACTACCTTTTATATATATATATATATATATATATATATATATATATATATATATATATATATATATATATACTAGCAGGGGTGCCCGGCGTTGCTCGGGTGTTTGGAGGTGTATGCTGTGCAAAAAAAGCAAAAAAAAACAAACAAAAATGGTTAATTTTTTAAAACTTTGACCCCTATTATGACCCCTTAAAATTTATAGTTTCTGGCTCAAATCACTTTAGTAAGTTAGATCCAGGTTCAAGGAACCTATATCTAAAATTTCAAGTGTCTAGACCCAAAATTGTCGTAGGAGTTTGGTAGAGTTCTTAAAGGTCAAATCGTTGAAATTTGACCCCTTAACAGCCAAATTTCTGTCTGACACCCGTCACATCGATTTTCCCAAATCTCAGTACCCGGTATTTCAAATTTCGAGCCTATAGACTAAGAATTGACAGAGTTATTGCGTAGGGAAATGTACACAGACAGACAGACACGTTCACTTTTATAGATATATAGATATATTATTACCTTATATATATATATATATATATATATATATATATATTACTACCTTATATATATATATACATATATTACTACCTTATATATATATATATATATATTACTACCTTATATATATATACATATATATATATATATATATATATATATTACTACCTTATATATATATATATATTACTACCTTATATATATATATATATATTACTACCTTATATATATATATATATATATATATATATATTACTACCTTATATATATATATTTATATATATATATATATTACTACCTTATATATATATATATTTATATATATATATTACTACCTTATATCTATATATATACATATATATATATATTACTACCTTATATATACATATATATATATATATATTACTACCTTATATATACATATATATATTACTACCTTATATATACATATATATATTACTACCTTATATATACATATATATATATATTACTACCTTATATATACATATATATATATTACTACCTTATATATATACATATATATATTACTACCTTATATATATACATATATATATTACTAACTTATATATATATATATATATACATATTACTACCTTATATATATATACATATTACTACCTTATATATATATATATACATATTACTACCTTATATATATATATATATATACATATTACTACCTTATATATATATATATATATACATATTACTACCTTATATATATATATATATATACATATTACTACCTTATATATATATATATATATACATATTACTACCTTATATATATATATATATATATATATATTACTACCTTATATATATATATATATATACATATTACTACCTTATATATATATATATATATATATATATATATATATACATATTACTACCTTATATATATATATATATATATATATATATATACATATTACTACCTTATATATATATATATATATATACATATTACTACCTTATATATATATATATATATATATATACATATTACTACCTTATATATATATATATATATATATACATATTACTACCTTATATATATATATATATATATATATACATATTACTACCTTATATATATATATATATATATATATACATATTACTACCTTATATATATATATATATATATATATATATATATATATATATATATATATATATATACATATTACTACCTTATATATATATATATATATTACTACCTTATATATATATATATATATATATATATATATATATATATATATATATATATATATATATATATTACTTTATTCGATTGGCAAAATTTTAGAATAATTATAAAAAAGTGAACCATATCGTAAATTCAATCAACTAAAAAATGGAAACCGGGGTGAGGAAAAGAAAAAAAATATATATATATAATGGGGCAAGTTATATGTACAATTAAATAAAATAAATAAGTCGATTAAAAAACGATCGTTAAAATATACCCAAAGCGCTTTTCGTTCAGACAAACATTTTCAAGGGTCATAAGTCTGAAAATTATTTTTTAGAATATTTGGTAGTGATATGGAATACGAGCAGAGAGGTTAAGAAAAAAAAAAAAAAAAAAAAAAACCTGACTAACCAAATAATTCTAACTGAAGCCGGAGGTTTCTCTGCTTGCACAAAGTAGGGGGGTTAGCAATGATGGCAAGTGCTTCGAGGACAGACAGGTGGAACTTTGTGCGTCCTCGGTGCAAAACAGAAAAACACTCCGGAGAGAAAACAAGACCGCATTCCTTTTTATCGACCAAGTGTTGGCCGATGGACGATTCTATCAGTTGAGATTTTCTGGTAGTAGGTTGATGATCCCGGATGAAACGGGGAACATGTTGGGCGATTCTGACCTGAAGACGCTGGGTCGTCTTGCCTATATAGACGGCACCACACCGACATTGAAATTTATAAATAATATTACTAGTTTGGGAGATAGGCAAGACATCCTTACGAAATGAGGGAAAGGCGGTTTTTGTGGAAAAGGCAATACGGAGCGATAGAGCACCAAAATTAGAAGACACCAGAGAGGAAATCTTATCGCAAATAAGTTGGCCTTCAAGTCCAATCCAGGGTAACCTAAGGTATACCGGAAATCTACATGGACCGTATTTTGGTAGCTCAGAAAAGGATTGAATTTTTTTATTAATAACTAAGTTAACTAATGGAGGTGGATATCCATTAGTAATAAAAATCCTTTTAATGTTTTCAATTTCCACATCAATAAAAGGTGGGGAACAAATAGCAAGTGCCCGATGGGTTAAGTTTCTAATAAGATTTAGTTTCCTGGTTGTGGGTGCAAAAGAATCCCAACTAAGATAAAGACCAGTGAAAGTGGGTTTTCTATAAATAGATGTCATAAAGGAAAGCCCACGTTTAGAAACTAACACATCAAGGAAAGGAAGGGAGTTATCTTTTTCCACCTCCATCGTAAATTTGAGAGAAGGGTGTAAATTATTTAATAAGTGGAAAAAGGACATAGCTTCATCATGCGTTGGGAAACAAGAAAAAGTGTCGTCAACATAACGCATGTAAAATGCTGGTCTAGGGCACTTGTCAAACAATGTCTGTTCTAAAAAACCCACAAAAATATTGGCCAAAGTTGGGCCAAGGGGTGATCCCATCGATATACCGTCGAACTGGCGATACATCACATCGTTGAAACTAAAGGAAACTGACTTAGTAGCAAGTTCCAAAAGTTCAACGAACACCGCCTCAGGAAAAGAGGGGAGGGGGCCAGGGCCTCTATAAAGAAAATCAGCACATATGTCAATGACCTCGTCAAGAGGTACATTGGTAAACAAATTGCTAATATCAAAGGAGACCAAATAATAGTTGTTAGTGGTAAGAGGAAGCTCCTTGATAGTCGATGCGAAATGAAAAGAATCAGGTGTGCAATGTGTTGAATAAAAAGAACAGACTGGTTCAAGAATTAAAACCAGCCATTTAGCCAGATTGTGTTGGGCCGAACCTACCATCGACAAAATTGGTCTCAATGGAGTATCAATTTTGTGTACCTTAGGCAATGCGTAAATAATTTTCAGACTTATGACCCTTGAAAATGTTTGTCTGAACGAAAAGCGCTTTGGGTATATTTTAACGATCGTTTTTTAATCGACTTATTTTATTTAATTGTACATATAACTTGCCCCATTATATATATATATTTTTTTTCTTTTCCTCACCCCGGTTTCCATTTTTTAGTTGATTGAATTTACGATATGGTTCACTTTTTTATAATATATATATTACTACCTTATATATATACATATATATTACTACCTTATATATCTATATATATATATATATATATATATATATATATATATATATATATATTACTACCTTATATATATATATATATATATATATATATATATATATATTACTACCTTATATATATATATATATATATATATTACTACCTTATATATATATATATATTACTACCTTATATATATATATTACTACCTTATATATATATATATATATATATATTACTACCTTATATATATATATATATATATATATATATTACTACCTTATATATATATATATTTATATATATATATATATATATATAACTACCTTATAGATATATATATATATTACTACCTTATATATATATATATATTACTACCTTATATATATATATATATTACTACCTTATGTATATATATATATATATATATATATATATTACTACCTTATATATATATATATCTATATATATATTACTACCTTATATATATATATATATATATATATATTACTACCTTATATATATATATATTACTAGCTTATGTATATATATATATATATATATATATATATATATATATATATATATATTACTACCTTATATATATATATATATATATATATTACTCCCTTATATATATATATATATTACTACCATATATATATATATATATATTACTCCCTTATATATATATATATATTACTACCATATATATATATATATATATATATATATATATATATTACTCCCTTATATATATATATATATTATTACCATATATATATATTACTACCATATATATATATATATATATTACTACCATATATATATATATATATATATTACTACCATATATATATATATATATTACTACCATATATATATATATATATATATATATATATATATATATATATATTACTACCATATATATATATATATAAAATAAAATATATTTTAGTCATCGACATACAGACCTGTTTCGTTGTTTCACAACTCATCAGTGCCGCTAGACTAACACCTCTCCCAAGCCGAGGATCGAACCTAGAACCGTCATGATGACAGTCGGCAGTCCTACCCCCTGACTACGAAATCGGTGGCCGAAATTAAACTGTCCGAACGTCTATTTAAATAAACATCCGTCCGCAACTCGTAGAGGGCTTAAACATTTGTTTGTAAACAAAGCGCGAGCTTCGCATTATTTAAGCTAAATTAAGTAGCGAGTAAGATAATTTATTAGAGTGCTCTACCGAAGAGGGGAGCTTTATAAAATATATTTTAGTCATCGACATACGGACCTGTTTCGTTGTTTCACAACTCATCAGTGCCGCTAGACTAACACCTCTCCCAAACCGAGGATCGAACCTAGAACCGTTGAGATGACAGTCGGCAGTCCTACCCCCTGACTACGGAATCGGTGGCCGAAATTAAACTGTCCGAACGTCGATAATAATATATATATATATGGTAGTAATATATATATATATATATATATATGGTAGTAATATATATATATATATATATATATATATATATATGGTAGTAATATATATATATATATATATATATATGGTATTAATATATATATATATATATATATATATATGGTAGTAATATATATATATATATATATATATATGGTAGTAATATATATATATATATATATGGTAGTAATATATATATATATGGTAGTAATATATATATATATATATATATATATATATATATATATATATATATGGTAGTAACATATATATATATATATATATATATATATATATGGTAGTAACATATATATATATATATATATATATGGTAGTAATATATATATATATATATATATATATATATATGGTAGTAATATATATATATATATATATATATATATATATGGTAGTAAAATATATATATATGGTAGTAATATATATATATATATATATATTATATGGTAGTAATATATATATATATGGTAGTAATATATATATATATATATATATATATGGTAGTAATATATATATATATGGTAGTAAAATATACATATATATATATATATATATATATATATATGGTAGAAATATATATATATATATATATTACTACCATATATATATATATATATATTACTACCATATATATAATATATATATATATATTACTACCATATATATATATATATATATAATACTACCATATATATATATATATATATATTACTACCATATATATATATATATATATTACTACCATATATATATATATATATATATATATATATATATATTACTACCATATATATATATATATATATATTACTACCATATATATATATTACTACCATATATATATATATATATATATATTACTACCATATATATATTACTACCATATATATATATATATATATATATATATATTACTACCATATATATATATATTACTACCATATATATATATATATATATATATATATATTACTACCATATATATATATATATATATATATATATATATTACTACCATATATATATATATTACTACCATATATATATATATATATATATATATATATTACTACCATATATATATATATATATATATATATATATATATTACTACCATATATATATATATATATATTATATATATTACTACCATATATATATATATATATATTACTACCATATATATATATATATATATATATATATATATATTACTACCATATATATATATATACATATATATATATATATATATAACTACCATATATATATATATATATATATAACTACCATATATATATATATACATATATATATATATATATATATATATTACTACCATATATATATATATACATATATATATATATATATATATATATATTACTACCATATATATATATATATATATGTATATATATATATATATATATATATATATATATATTACTACCATATATATATATATATATATATATATTACTACCATATATATATATATATATATATATATATATATATATATATTACTACCATATATATATATATATATATATATATATATATATTACTACCATATATATATACATATATATATATATATATATATATATATATTACTACCATATATATATATACATATATATATTACTACATATATATATATATACATATATATATTACTACTATATATATATATACTATATATATATTACTACTATATATATATATATTACTACCATATATATATATACATATATATATTACTACTATATATATATATATTACTACCATATATATATATACATATATATATTACTACTATATATATATATATTACTACCATATATATATATATATATATATATATATATATTACTACCATATATATATATATATATATATTACTACCATATATATATATATATATATATTACTACCATATATATATATATATATTACTACCATATATATATATATATATATTACTACCATATATATATATATATATATATATATTACTACCATATATATATATATATATATATTACTACCATATATATATATATATATTACTACCATATATATATATATATATATTACTACCATATATATATATATATATATATTACTACCATATATATATATATATATTACTACCATATATATATATATATATATTACTACCATATATATATATATATATATATATTACTACCATAGATATATATATATATATTACTACCATATATATATATATATATATATATTACTACCATAGATATATATATATATTACTACCATATATATATATATATATATATATATATTACTACCATATATATATATATATATATTACTACCATATATATATATATATTACTACCATATATATATATATATATATATATATATATTACTACCATATATATATATATATATATTACTACCATATATATATATATATATATATATTACTACCATATATATATATTACTACCATATATATATATATATATATATATATATATATATATATATATATATATTACTACCATATATATATATATATATATATATATATATATTACTACCATATATATATATATATATATATATATATATATATATTACTACCATATATATATATATATATATATATTACTACCATATATATATATATATATATTACTACCATATATATATATATATATTACTACCATATATATATATATATATATATTACTACCTTATATATATATATATATATATATATATTGTTCCTTAATTGGAATTTTTTTTATTTTTGAGATGAGCATTATATGTTAATTTTATTTTATTTCGGACTATTAGTCTCATCTTTATTAGTTGTTGTTTTTTTTTTTTTAGGTAATTGGTCAAAAATGTGGTGAGACGACAACAACTACGGATGGCAGTGATGGCTGAGAATGCAGTTAGGAGATTCGAAGTTCCTATCCGTCGCGGTTAGCACCTGACGAAGGCCAGAGGAAGTTCGCCGATACGTTGTGAACCAATAAAAAGATTAAAAAAAAACAAAACAAAAAAAACAACAACAAATAATAAAGATGAGACTAATAGTCCGAAATAAAATAAAATTACCCTATATATATATATTACTACCATACATATATATATATATATATATATATATATATATATATATATATATAAATATATATATATATATATATATATATATACAGTGATGATCATATTTATTGGCACGGTAAAATAAAAGTTAAATTTTGTCTAATAAATTCTAAAAAAGGGATTAAATTAAAGAAAATAACAAAGTATATTATGTATTTTTAACTGGCCTTTCCGATCCAGCAATCGGATTTTAGAAAAAATAAATAACAAAGGAACAACAAACATAATTGCAAAAAACCCTTGTTCAAAATTATTGGCACGATTTATTTAATAATCAATTGTATAGCCTTTGGCCTTGATTACCTTCCTCAGTCGCTTTTCATAGTTTACAACCAAGTTGTTGCACTCTTCAGTAGTAATTTTAGCCCACTCTTCCTGACAATAATCCTCCAATTGAATAAGATTCTTAGGCTTCCTTTGCATTACCCTCAATTTTAATGTTCTCC
Organism: Euprymna scolopes; assembly: GCF_053919585.1. Taxonomy (NCBI): domain Eukaryota; kingdom Metazoa; phylum Mollusca; class Cephalopoda; order Sepiida; family Sepiolidae; genus Euprymna; species Euprymna scolopes. The sequence continues at coordinate 81,032,023 of NC_136482.1, read as the reverse complement.
ATAAATTTTCAATTGGATTAAGGTCTGGGCTTTGTGATGGCCACTCCAAAACATTAATATGATTGTCCTCAAGCCATTTCTTAGTCAGTTTAGCCGAATGCTTTGGGTCATTATCTTGCATGAACCACCAACGACGACCAAGTGAGAGCTCTTTAGCAGAGTCTTTCAGGTTTTCATCCAATATTTTAACATAATCTTCCTTTTTTATGCTACCTGTGACCTTAACAAGTTGCCCTGGTCCAGAGGCAGCAAAGGATCCCCAAACCCATCAAACTGCCTCCACCGTGCTTCACTGTGGGTATGGTGTTCTTAGGCAGGAAAGCTTCGCCAGATTTTCTGTAAATATAAGACACTTTATTATGGCCAAATAACTCTATTTTCGTTTCGTCAGTCCATAGAACACGTTTCCAGAATGCAACATCTTTATCAATATGACGTTTTGCAAAGGCTAGCCTTGCTTTCAGGTGCATAGGCTTCAATAAGGGAGTCTTTCTCGGACGACATGCTTTTAAACCAGCTCTCTTCAAAACTCTACCAACTGTATGTCGAGATACATTCACTCCAGAGGTGCTCTGTTCATCAACAATCTCCCCAACAGAGATCCTTGGGTTTTGTTTTACTTGTCGAACAATTTTCCGTTCATCTCTTGGGGAAAGAATCCTTTTTCTCCCTCTACCCTCTAAACTCATAACGTGGCCTTGCGATTTGAACTTGTTTATTATGGCTCTAACAGTGGATTTGGGAAGGTTTAGCTTCTTTGAAATCTTATCATAGCCCTCCCCATTGGTATGGCATGCTACAACAAGCTTCCTGACGTCTTCGCTGTGTTCCTTAGTTTTAACCATGGCGATTGAAAATTATAATTTAGTCACTTATAATAGTTTAAATAAATCGCTATCTAAAAATTATCTGAAAAAAATTATTCACTGAATTAGCGTTAAACAAGCATAATATGGCTATAAAAAAGTTCAGAAAGCACGTAAACCGGAAATTGATTGATATTATACTGATACTAAAAGAAAAACAAAGCCGGTGCCAATAATTTTGAACAAGGGTTTTTTGCAATTATGTTTGTTGATCCTTTGTTATTTATTTTTTCTAAAATCCGATTGCTGCATCGGAAAGGCCAGTTAAAAATACCTAATATACTTTGTTATTTTCTTTAATTTAATCCCTTTTTTAGGAATTTATTAGACAAAATTTAACTTTTATTTTACCGTGCCAAAAAATATGATCATCACTGTAATATATAATTACTACCTTTTATATATATATATATTATATATATATATAATATATATATAATATATATATTAATACCTTATATATATATTACTACCTTATATATATATATATTACTACCTTATATATATATATATATAATATATATATATATATATATATATATTACTACCTTATATATATATATATATATATATATATTATATATATATATATATTACTACCTTATATATATATATATATATATATATTACTACCTTATATATATATATATATATATATATATTACTACCTTATATATAATATATATATATATATATATATTACTACCTTATATATATATATATATATATATATTACTACCTTATATATATATACATATATATATATATATATATATTACTACCTTATATATATATACATATATATATATATATATATATTACTACCTTATATATATATTACTACCTTATATATATATACATATATATATATATATTACTACCTTATATATATATTACTACCTTATATATATATATATATATTACTACCTTATATATATATATATATATTACTACCTTATATATATATATATATATATTACTACCTTTTATATATATATATATATATATATATAGATATTACTACCTTATATATATATATATATATATATATATATATATAGATATTACTACCTTATATATATATATATTACTACCTTATATATATATATATATATATATTACTACACTTATATATATATGTATATATATATATTACTACCTTATATATATATGTATATATATATTACTACCTTATATATATACATATATATTTACTACCTTATATATATACATATATATTACTACCTTATATATATACATATATATTACTACCTTATATATATACATATATATTACTACCTTATATATATATATATATATTACTACCTTATATATATATATATATATATATACTACCTTATATATATATACATATAATATATATATAACTACCTTATATATATACATATATATTACTACCTTATATATATATACATATATATTACTACCTTATATATATATATATTACCTTATATATATATATTACTACCTTATATATATATATACATATATATTACTACCTTATATATATATATTACCTTATTTATATATATATATATTACTACCTTATATATATATATATTACCTTATTTATATATATATATATTACTACCTTATATATATATATATATTACTACCTTTTATATATATATATATAAATATTACTACCTTTTATATATATATATATATATATTACTACCTTTTATATATATATATTACTACCTTTTATATATATATATATTACTACCTTTTATATATATATATATATATTACTACCTTATATATATATATATATATTACTACCTTATATATATATATATATTACTACCTTATATATATATATATATTACTACCTTATATATATATATATATATTACTACCTCATATATATATATATATATATATATTACTACCTTCTATATATATATATATATATATATAGATATATTACTAATATATATATATATATAGATATATTACTACCTTATATATATATATATATATATATATATTACTACCTTATATATATATATATTACTGCCTTATATATATTAATATATATATATATTACTACCTTATATGTATATATTACTACCTTATATATATATATATATATATATATACTACCTTATATATATATATATTACTACCTTATATATATATTACTACCTTATATATATAGATATATATTACTACCTTATATATATATATATATATATATATATATATTTATTACTACCTTATAGATATATATATACACATTACTACCTTATATATATATATACATATATATATTACTACCTTATATATATATACACATTACTACCTTATATATATATATATATATATTATATATATATATTATTACTACTTATATATATATATCTAGATATATATATATTACTACCTTATATATATATATATATATTACTACCTTATATATATATATATTACTACCTTATATATATATATATATTACTACCTTATATATATATATATATATATTACTAGTATATATATTACTACCTTATATATATATATGTATATATATATTACTACCTTATATATATATATATTACTACCTTATATATATATATATTAATACCTTATATATATATATATATTAATACCTTATATATATATATTACTACCTTATATATATATATTACTACCTTATATATATATATTACTACCTTATATATATATATATATATATATATATATATATATTACTACCTTATATATATATATTACTACCTTTTATATATATATATATATATATTACTACCTTATGTATATATATATATATATATATATATATATATTACTACCTTATATATATGTATATATTACTACCTTATATATATATATATATTACTACCTTATATATATATATATATTACTACCTTATATATATATATATTACTACCTTATATATATATATATATATATTACTACCTTATATATATATATATATTACTACCTTATATATATATATATATATTACTACCTTATATATATATATATTACTACCTTATATATATATATTACTACCTTATATATATATATATATATATATATATATATTACTACCTTATATATATGTATATTACTACCTTATATATATATATTACTGCCTTATATATATATATTACTACCTTATATATATATATATATTACTACCTTATATATATATATTACTACCTTATATATATATATATTACTACCTTATATATATATATATTACTACCTTATATATATATATATATATTACTACCTTATATATATATATATATATATATATATATATATATATATATATATATTACTACCTTATATATATATATATTACTACCTTATATATATATATTACTACCTTATATATATATATATATTACTACCTTATATATATATATATTACTACCTTATATATATATATATATTACTACCTTATATATATATATATATATTACTACCTTATATATATATATATATATTACTACCTTATATATATATATATATTACTACCTTATATATATATATATATATATTACTACCTTATATATATATATTACTACCTTATATATATATATATTACTGCCTTATATATATATTACTACCTTATATATATATATATTACTGCCTTATATAAATACATATATATATTACTGCCTTATATATACATATATATATATTACTGCCTTATATATATACATATATATATATTACTGCCTTATATATATACATATATATATATATTACTACCTTATATATATATACATATATATATATATATTACTACCTTATATATATACATATATATATATTACTTCCTTATATATATATACATATATATATATATATTACTACCTTATATATATATACATATATATTACTACCTTATATATATATACATTATATATATTACTACCTTATATATATATACATATATATATACTACTACCTTATATATATATATATATATATATTACTACCTTATATATATATATATATATACATATATATATATTACTAGCTTATATATATATATATATATATATATTACTACCTTATAAATATATATATATATATTACTACCTTATATATATATATATATATATATATATATATATATATATATTACTACCTTATATATATATATATATTACTACCTTATATATATATATATATATATATATATTACTACCTTATATATATATTACTACCTTATATATATAGATATATATTACTACCTTATATATATATATATATATATATTTATTACTACCTTATAGATATATATATACACATTACTACCTTATATATATATACATATATATATTACTACCTTATATATATATACACATTACTACCTTATATATATATATATAGATATATATATATTACTACCTTATATATATATATATATTACTACCTTATATATATATATATATCTATTACTACCTTATATATATATATATATTACTAGTATATATATTACTACCTTATATATATATATGTATATGTATATTACTACCTTATATATATATATATTACTACCTTATATAGATATATATATATATATATATTACTACCTTATATATATATATATATTAATACCTTATATATATATATTACTACCTTATATATATATATTACTACCTTATATATATATATATATATATATATTACTACCTTATATATATATATTACTACCTTTTATATATATATATATATATATATTACTACCTTATATATATATATTACTACCTTATATATATATATATATTACTACCTTATATATATATTACTACCTTATATATATATATTACTACCTTATATATATATATATTACTACCTTATATATATATATATATTACTACCTTATATATATATATATATTACTACCTTATATATATATATATTACTACCTTATATATATATATTACTACCTTATATATATATATTACTACCTTATATATATATATATTACTACCTTATATATATATATATTACTACCTTATATATATATATATTACTACCTTATATATATATATATATATATTACTACCTTATATATATATATATATATATATTACTACCTTATATATATATATTACTACCTTATATATATATATATTACTACCTTATATATATATATATATTACTACCTTATATATATATATATATATATTACTACCTTATATATATATATTACTACCTTATATATATATATTACTGCCTTATATATATATTACTACCTTATATATATATATATTACTGCCTTATATATATACATATATATATTACTGCCTTATATATACATATATATATATATATATATATATATTACTGCCTTATATATATACATATATATATATATTACTGCCTTATATATATACATATATATATATATTACTACCTTATATATATATACATATATATATATATATATTACTACCTTATATATATATATATATATTACTACCTTATATATATATATATATATTACTACCTTATATATATATATATATATATTACTACCTTATATATATATATATATATATATATTACTACCTTATATATATATATATATATATATTACTACCTTATATATATATATATATATATATATATTACTACCTTATATATATATATATATATATATATTACTACCTTATATATATATATATATATATATATATTACTACCTTATATATATATATATATATATATATATATATTACTACCTTATATATATATATATATATATATATATATATTACTACCTTATATATATATATATATATATATATATATATATATATATATATATATATATATATTACTGCCTTATATATATACATATATGTATAAGGAATGAAAAAATATACCAGCGGTGGTTGACGTTATGTTTAAAGAAAAAATAGCAAAAACGGAATGAAATTATTAAAAAATCAACGTTTCGTCCTTGTTTCAGAGGACATCTTCAGGATAATTGAAATAAAAATGTGATAAAAGAAAAAGTCATAGATCGTGCGAAAAAAAACAGTTTTTTAAAATCCAACCCATGTCGCACACATATTCGTCCTTTCCCGACATGGGTTGGAATTTAAAAAACTGTCTTTTTTCGCACGATCTATGACCTTTTCTTTTATCACATTTTTATTTCAATTATCCTGAAGATGTCCTCTGAAACAAGGACGAAACGTTTATTTTTTAATAATTTCATTCGGTTTTTTCCATTTTTTCTTTAAACATATGCATATATATATATTACTGCCTTATATATATATATATATTACTACCTTATATATATATATTACTGCCTTATATATATATGTATATATATATATATTACTGCCTTATATATATATATATATATATATTACTGCCTTATATATATATATATATATATTACTGCCTTATATATATATATATATATATATATATATTACTGCCTTATATATATATATATATATATATATATATATTACTGCCTTATATATATATATATATATATATATATATATTACTGCCTTATATATATATATATATATATATATTACTGCCTTATATATATATATATATTACTGCCTTATATATATATATATATATATTACTGCCTTATATATATATATATATATATATATATATATATTACTGCCTTATATATATATATATATTACTGCCTTATATATATATATATATTACTGCCTTATATATATATATATATATATATATATTACTGTCTTATATATATATATATTACTGCCTTATATATATATATATATATATATATATATATATATATATATATTACTGCCTTATATATATATATATATATATATATTACTGCCTTATATATATATATATATATATATATTACTGCCTTATATATATATATATATTACTGCTTTATATATATATATATATATATATATTACTACCTTATATATATATATATATATATAGATTACTACCTTATATATGTATATATATACATATATATATATATATTACTACCTTATATATATATATATATATATATATATAGATTACTACCTTATATATGTATATATATACATATATATTACTACCTTATATATATATATATATATATATATTACTACCTTATATATATATATATATATATATATATATATATATATATATATATATATAATTTAATTTAAATACCAAAAAAAAACAAGAAATGGGCAGGTGAAATTAAAATTTTTTTTTTCCCTAAGGCCTTATCGTCTGACCCTCTAAGAGGAAACGTCAGAATGATAGATTAAAAACTAAGAAAACGAATGAGGGAAGAGGGGAATTTTGGTTTCAGTTGGAAGAACAGTGGAGAAAAAAAAAAAAAAAAAGAAAAAAAAAAAAATTCTCACTGTTCAGGTTGTTTTAAATCAATGAATATCTCCAACTGATGTCTCAGAATCTTTTGTCTACACAGGCTAGGTCGAGAGTTGTTAATGACTAACGCCTCAATGATATTGAGATGATAGTTCGACCTAGCACTGTATAAAACAGAAAACCACCCATCGGAATATTGATCGGCACACCTATTTATACTCAACAGGTGATCGCCAATGGCAGACTCATGAGCCTGGGAGTGCCCGGATGCTCTCGAAACCTGGTGTAGTCGAATATCCCGAGGGATATGTTGGGATATTCTCATTTCTAATCTTTGGGATGTTTTGCCAACGTAGTCAGCTCCACACTGACAAACGAATTTATAAACAACAGAGTTCTTTTGAATGGTTGGCAAAACATCTTTACGAAAAGAAGAGAAAAAGGTTCGAGTTGTGTAAACTACTCTAAGCATAGTAGCTGGAAAACAACGTTGAGTAGCAGAAGAAATCCTTTTAACAATATGAAGGCCATCAGGACCCAACCATGGTAATTTTAGATAAATGGGACAACGTGATGGACCAATATGTTTACCACTATTAAATGTAGTAATTTTACGTTCAATAGTAGATTTTATTATATTAATGGGATATCCATTATTAAGAAAAATACTTGTGATTTCACCAAGTTCCGTATCAAGACGGTTTGGTGAACAAATCATAAGTGCATGATGCGTAAGAGCGCTAATGAGGTTTATTTTTCTAGACTGAGGGGCAAAAGAAAACCAATTAAAAAAAATTTTAATTTCACCTGCCCATTTCTTGTTTTTTTTTGGTATTTAAATTAAATTATGTTTCCTCTGAAATTTCTCCTTCCATTCTGCTGTACCAAAAATTTACTTATATATATATATATATATATATATATATATATATATTGGACTCTGCTATTGGCCAGCATTTGGTTGACAACCCGTGCTGTTCCGATAGATATAAAATAGAATGGTTCGAGGTGCTACATAGAGCGGACTCCAGAAACCATTTAATGATTTTGGAGTCCGTCTCTATTGCGGTGTGTCAACCTTCTTTGTGCTGGCAAAAGGAAACATCCAACACATTGTTTCTCTTTGGGGAACTTTGAATCTTTTCTCCTGTTTTTTTTTGTTTTGTCCCTCCTTGTGCCAATATTTTAATCGTTTTTTAAACATTAATAAATTTATTTTAGTGTCCCCGTATCTTTGGCACATTCAATAAGTTCCCCATTAGAACTCTTTATTTTCGACATAATATTATTTTGTACGCCATCGATTTTCTCCTGATGAGATGATAGCCGAAAGAGCTCTTGAGAAACTTCCGCTTATTATTTTCAAAACTGTATATAAATTCTGTACCTCCAAGCATTTATTTAAATATCTTCGGAAGAGGTACATGCAACACCAAATTGACACATGTAATAATATTGTTCGATTAAGGAGTAGAATTAGATCTACCTATCTCTCCATAGCTTTTTTGCGTTCTTGTCTGGAACAAGATGTGGCCCCACTTTATATCAGTAAACGTATTGCTGCATCTAGGGTGAAACCAAGTTTGTCTATGGAGCGTGCGTTTATATGAGACGATATTAATAAGTTGACGAAGCTAGAGGTGTATATTAGTAATCGTCATTATCTCTGGTCCGTAGTGAAGGGGTCCTGTCCTTTTTTTACTTTTTCCGTTTTTGCAAGTATTTATCTATCGGTGATCAATTTGCTAGGCAACATGCTTCCAAAGACAATAATAAACAACTTGCTCTTCTGGTTCGCAGTGTAAACCCATTAATGGAAGCAAACATATTTTCAATTTTTCAAAAACTGTTCTTACAGAAATTGAAAATAGAGTTCTGTCTAGGGATTTAGATTTTTGTATTCCCCCTACGAGTATAAATAAAGAGAGAACACTTTCTGCCTTTGAAGTTTTGTTCTCCCAACTTGGACATAATATTCCGAATTCCCGGAAAAAATTCTGGGATGAAATCTAGTTTAGTTGCCTTAGCTCACCAATACAGTAACAAACCTGTCGATCATAGCGACTTTGTCTAGAACATAACGCAATTTAAAACTATGAAAGCGTTAAAGTCCAATACTGATATTTATATGTGCAAACCAGACAAAGATGCAGGCGTGCTGATTTTGGACAAATCGGACTACGTTGAGAAAATGGCAGTTATTCTCAATGATGGTTCGAAATTCCGTAAACTCAGTCCCGTTGAGTTGACGGATAATACTTGCAAGAACGAGGCTAAAATGCAAAGACGTCTACTTGCATTATTTAAAAAGAATGTTTTTTGCAAGGACGTCTATGACAGGATCAGACCCTCTAGATCACAACGTCCCAGAATGTATGGTCTCCCCAAAATCCATAAGTAAGGTGTTCCACTGAGACCTATTTTATCAATAGTTGGTTCGGCACAACATTCTTTGGCTCAGTGGCTTGTGGTAATTCTGCAACCTTTGCGCAAGTTCTATACCACGCACTGCATCCCAGATTCTTTTCGGTTCGTTGATTGTGTATGTGGGTTGGATTCAAATGCAGAGACGTCTTTTATGGCCAACTAGTTAGTTCTGGCCAAAAAACGATCACATCTATTTTCCCAAATCTCAGCACCCTGTATATCAAATTTCGAGTCTGTAGACTAAAAATTGACAGAGTTATTGCGTAGGGAAATGTACACAGAGACAACACACACAGACACACATACAGACACGTTCACTTTTATATATATAGATATATATATATTACTACCTTATATGTATATATATATTACTCCCTTAGAACTAGTATTATAGCAGCTATCCCCACCCTATCCCCCCCACAAAAAAAAAGATGTGTGAGGTCATGATTATGATCCTACCCAATTGATTACATAATTCTCTTAATATTCTATTTTCTCATCAGTTATAATATTACTAATCTAAATACCTGTATAATAGTATATCTGAACCAAATGGGTAATAAAAAGTTAGACGAATCCCAAAATAATGTATGCATGTGGATTTGTGCATATATATATATATATATATATATATATATATATATATATTCTGTATATATACGTATGTATATGTAAGTAGATGTGTATCTGGTGAATATATCGATATGTATATGTATGTACGATGTCATGGAATAAAAAAGGCAAGTATAACAATATATAAACATTTTTACTCCGTTTATATAGCCTAAATGTTCTGAATTTGTTGTTATATATTGTTATATATCTGTATAAACCTCGAGGGAGTAGTTATTTGATCTGCGGGTAGACCTATGGACTTCAATGTGCATTCACTATAAGTTTTTTATGGAGGAAAAAACATACAACTTGCGAGAAATAAAAAGCGGGTGGGTGCGCGTAATATAATTGTGTGAACTTAAACTCATATTTATGCATATAGGATGTTGGTATAAAAAGTTATGTATAGAATGCGGTCATATCTATATCTATTTAGATGTATCATGTATGTGTGAGTGTACATATGTATGGATATACAGTGATGATCATATTTATTGGCACGGTAAAATAAAAGTTAAATTTTGTCTAATAAATTCTAAAAAAGGGATTAAATTAAAGAAAATAACAAAGTATATTATGTATTTTAACTGGCCTTTCCGATGCAGCAATCGGATTTTAGAAAAAATAAATAACAAAGGAACAACAAACATAATTGCAAAAAACCCTTGTTCAAAATTATTGGCACGGCTTTGTTTTTCTTTTAGTATCAGTATAATATCAATCAATTTCCGGTTTACGTGCTTTCTGAACTTTTTTATAGCCATATTATGCTTGTTTAACGCTAATTCAGTGAATAATTTTTTTCAGATAATTTTTAGATAGCGATTTATTTAAACTATTATAAGTGACTAAATTATAATTTTCAATCGCCATGGTTAAAACTAAGGAACACAGCGAAGACATCAGGAAGCTTGTTGTAGCATGCCATACCAATGGGGAGGGCTATGATAAGATTTCAAAGAAGCTAAACCTTCCCAAATCCACTGTTAGAGCCATAATAAACAAGTTCAAATCGCAAGGCCACGTTATGAGTTTAGAGGGTAGAGGGAGAAAAAGGATTCTTTCCCCAAGAGATGAACGGAAAATTGTTCGACAAGTAAAACAAAACCCAAGGATCTCTGTTGGGGAGATTGTTGATGAACAGAGCACCTCTGGAGTGAATGTATCTCGACATACAGTTGGTAGAGTTTTGAAGAGAGCTGGTTTAAAAGCATGTCGTCCGAGAAAGACTCCCTTATTGAAGCCTATGCACCTGAAAGCAAGGCTAGCCTTTGCAAAACGTCATATTGATAAAGATGTTGCATTCTGGAAACGTGTTCTATGGACTGACGAAACGAAAATAGAGTTATTTGGCCATAATAAAGTGTCTTATATTTATAGAAAATCTGGCGAAGCTTTCCTGCCTAAGAACACCATACCCACAGTGAAGCACGGTGGAGGCAGTTTGATGTTTTGGGGATCCTTTGCTGCCTCTGGACCAGGGCAACTTGTTAAGGTCACAGGTAGCATAAAAAAGGAAGATTATGTTAAAATATTGGATGAAAACCTGAAAGACTCTGCTAAAGAGCTCTCACTTGGTCGTCGTTGGTGGTTCATGCAAGATAATGACCCAAAGCATTCGGCTAAACTGACTAAGAAATGGCTTGAGGACAATCATATTAATGTTTTGGAGTGGCCATCACAAAGCCCAGACCTTAATCCAATTGAAAATTTATGGAGAACATTAAAATTGAGGGTAATGCAAAGGAAGCCTAAGAATCTTATTCAATTGGAGGATTATTGTCAGGAAGAGTGGGCTAAAATTACTACTGAAGAGTGCAACAACTTGGTTGTAAACTATGAAAAGCGACTGAGGAAGGTAATCAAGGCCAAAGGCTATACAATTGATTATTAAATAAATCGTGCCAATAATTTTGAACAAGGGTTTTTTGCAATTATGTTTGTTGTTCCTTTGTTATTTATTTTTTCTAAAATCCGATTGCTGGATCGGAAAGGCCAGTTAAAAATACATAATATACTTTGTTATTTTCTTTAATTTAATCCCTTTTTTAGAATTTATTAGACAAAATTTAACTTTTATTTTACCGTGCCAATAAATATGATCATCACTGTATGTATCCATGTATATCTGAACTATTAAAATAGGCTGTCTCATATAGGGGTGCTACAATAGTATATATATTACCAGAGTGTATATATGTGTGTATATGTGTATGTATATATACGCCTATGTAAACTATAATAATACGCGTCATACGTTTCATATAAAGGGGTTACCACAATTCCGAAGTTAGACGGAACCTTATTAAATAAAGTTTTTGGCTATTAATTAAGATAATATGCATATGTACAGGTGTAACATATGGTTATGTGTATGTATATGTATGGTTATGTGTATGCGTGTATGCATGTATGGGTACACGGGTGTACCTGTATGTATGTATATTTATGTATATATTTAAGTGTATACTTATAAGTATATGGATATCTATATATCTATGTATGTATATATACTTTTGTAGGTTTATCTACATGTGTGGATAGGGGTGTATCTGTATCTATGGGTATATAATCTATATATAAGTGTACGTATATGTGTGTATGCCTGTATGTGTGTATATATATGTTTATCGAAAGGTGAATCAGATTATGATCTACAGGTTTTTAATTTTTACTTCTGAAATATACATGTATGTAAATCGAAAATACCGTTTTCTCCACACTGGGTGGCTGTCAGGAATATTCTAAGTACCTAATAGTCTTTGACCGCTGGCTATAGGAGGCATAATGTGTTTGTAAAATAAATTTTATATATATATATATATATATATATATATATATATATATATATATATATATAGTTTTACTTTATATATAATATAGTTTTCCTTTATATATAGCTTTATATAAAATAAAATAGCTTTACTTTTTATGCCCATCAAACTAACAATTGATGCTAATTTTTTAAATGCCTGTCAACAGGCTTTCCAATCAGGGCAATTAATCACTGCTGCTGATTTTTTATTAGCAACTCATCTTTGTCAGCATAAACAAACAATGATGATTTGATAGCGATTTCCATTAAAAAAAAATGTTGCAACTAAATCTAAAAGGAAAATAACAGTTTTATTTATGAAATTATCTTTTTATTTATTTATTATTATTCCTTAAGTCTAAAGAAACACAAAGTTAATAAGACTGCCATTTAAAATGTCAAATTTATAGTTTTGCTGTGAGACCAAAACTTACCTGCATTATGGACTCTTCCAGTACTATATTACCATGTGAGATAACCCTCTCGGGAAGCAGTATCGTAATACTGTAGAATCAACAGGAGTACTAATAGTGCACCGCACGTACAACTACCCATAATGGACACCACCAAATTGTAAGCTCCATTTACCCTTTATCCTATCTTTGTAACCTTTTTGGTTAATATATCTTATACCTAATCCATGTTCCATGTTTTCCTTCCATAGTTTCAACCTTGGGTCCACATCAAGTATTAAAAATACTGATGAGCATAAAAAGTAAAGCCTGGTTGATGGAGTGACATTATGCTGGCAGGCTGACTGCCATAAAACTGATAATCTTTAAGAATGACTAAAATAATTACACATCTTTGAACATCAAACAACATTGTGAAGTTTACATCAACTTAAAAAGAAAGAAGCTTAGAAGAGATTACATTTAGTACCTAATATTAATAAATGGTCACTCATCTCGTACTGACCAGATTCAATGCTGCTTAACTTCAGTGATCTATTGAGAACTGATGTGCTACGTCATACAGGCAGATACACAATAAAATTACTAAATAGTCTCTGGATTTATTACCAATTTTAGATATTGCAATAACTGTGAGGCAGTTTGTTTATGAATTAAAAGGTACAGAAAATATACTACATACTACAATTAGGAAATAAGTTTAATCTTATATCGACAAAATTTGGAAATATTTCAAGAGCATAATAAATTTGTATCACAGGTGTTTGGCTTTGTTTCATGCTTCAATATGTATTTCAGTTTTCAGAAAAATAAAACATCTTTTTCATATATCTTTCTGATATATTATGTGACAAGCTTGGATCAAGAAACTAGATAGCATTATCAGCAAGTTTAGGTCAACAGTGAGATGTCTGAGATATCCGATAGTAAAAAGATTTTTCAGCATTAAAGATGTGTAAATATTTTTTATATAAACGACTTAGCTTTCAACACACAAATGACAGAAATGACAACCAATAAAAAATTAGTTGTTACAATGGTGGGAAAATGGAGCCACTAAGAGATTAATCTTAATCTCTCTCTGGCACAGTTAAGACAAAATATATTAAATATGATATAAATTCTATATTTTTGTATAGGTTTTGTCACCTTTTAATTATCAGTGAGGACAGCACTATATCTGCAGAGAAAAAAAATAGCATTCACCCTCAAAAGGAAGAAGTTTTAAGGGAATATTAAATTCACAAGTGGTTCCGAGTCGCATGTACATCCCCGTCAGGGGAGATGATGACATTCGGTTTTTGCAGTTCTTCCAGGGAAATGGTGACATTCTTGTACATATAGGGTCTGGTATACCCAAATTATCACCCATCTGATATTGACCAGGATAAATATTGCTTAACTTTGGTGATTTAATGAGAACTAGTGTGTTAATGTGTTTATGCCATATATAGCGACAGAGAGATGATACACATCAACAAAAATCTCTACCAAACAAAAAATTAGTTGTGTCGTCCATATCAGAAAGCACTTGTTCAAACGTGAAGAGAAAACTTCCAGTCCCGTCTTCATAATCTGATTCGAAAGAGAAGTATTTAATTACAGAAACAACAGAGTGTTAAATTGTTAATTCTATAACCTATAGCATTCCTGGGATCAGCATGAAAGTTACTCATATTGGAGGATAAATATAATGACATGTGTGGAGGTTACAAATTTATTTCTAAAAATTAACAAGGATAATTTGGTACCTAAAAGAGAATTAGGTACTGCTACTGATAAAATGTGAACAGTAAACATAAAGCTTGCACATGAAATAAGCACATAGATTAATTAATAGTCATCCCTTGACACAGGAATTAATATGATGAAGGTAGACAGAGTTAGTAGCTAGCTTCTACAGTTTGGGTATTTGTTGCTGGAACTGAGAATATTTATAGACGTAGTTGTCCATCAGTAGAGGTGGATGGCATTGATACAAGACATAGTGAATTCATTTGGAGCTGGATCAACCATGACTACATCACGCAGGCAGATATGCAATAAAATTGCTAAACAATTTCTTCACTTACTACCAATTTTAGATGATACTACAATAAATGTAAAGCAATTTTGTAACAATTATGTAAGCCTGAAAGCTTATATAGCTGCTGCTGGTACTCTAATGTCTGATAGCTTACACAGACGCACACTTGAAATGAACATGATTTATCATTATATCATACATAGCTGCTGATACTTTTAAATCGACACACATCAACTCTACTGCTGGTACCTCCCATGTTTGCACAAACTATTAATGTGCACATACTGAATGTATATATTTTAGAATTCAACAGAGTCCCTCATAGAAACAATGCCAGTTTGCAACATTCCTTTCCAGCCATATTGTATGCAGGTATAAGTAAAAGAGAGTTATCTCCCTTTGTGAGAAGTTGTTTTCAGACCCAGAATTATACCTCTTACAGAAGTTGAACACACAAACAGTTTATAAAAAAAAAAAAGAGACAAAATGTGGAGGAATATGTCTGACGGGTTTTGTTCTGCCCAATAGAGCTCCCTCTTCATTGAATTCAACACTTTCACAAATGCACGAAAATTAATCAAAGAAACGTTTTTACAAACAAAATGAAACAAAAGACAAACAAAAACGGGAAGCAAGAGAAAAAATAATTCTATACATAGACCACCCTACCAATAGAGTTGAAGAGAAAAAAGAGATTTGAATTAATGAAGCAGCAAGTGCTGGTGCTGATTAAAGACAGATGCAAAAATGTGAAATGGCAAAAAAAAAAAAATACAAGCAAGAAACAAAAAGAAACATAACATAGTAAACCACTTGTTTAAAGACTGACTGATATCAACTGAATATATGTTTGCCACTGCTAATCTCTCTCTCCTAATCAAACAGACTTTTTGTATTTTACCACTGTTTTCCAAATCAATTTAATATTTTCATTATTAACTTTTAAATATAGCTTATCCTATGATTATCACCTCCAACAAAGTAGAAAATATCTTTTGTGTGTACAGCCTAGTGTTCACATTGTTTGACCAATCGTCACCAAACTTGGTTAAAACATTGGTCATGATTCAACTTAGAACTGGTTTAATTCTGGGAAATTTAGATCAAAAGTTAAGGATACAGTCACAGAAAAGGTCACACTTTTGGCAATAACTTGGTTGCTGTTCATCATAGAGACTCACTGCATAGCTCATATTGTAACTAATGAAATACTGTATCTTGAATAACCTTAAAATTGACTATAGATCTTTAAAAGTTTGTGTCATGGTTAAAATTTTTACATGATTTCAACTCCTGATTTTCCCCAATTTAATGTATTGATATATAACAATATAACAATAACTATCATGCAAAATTTTAGCCGATTAATAGTTTATTATCAACATTGTATACTTTTGGAAATACTTCATACTATGGAGAAGTAAGGTCCAGATAAGATGTTGGCAGATCCTTATGTTGCAATGGTGGAAGCACGCAGTATCATGACTCGTTTATGTTTTTGTCTTTTGTATCTATTATCAACGAGATTTTTTTTTTTTTTGTGGTCAAAAGTATTGTTTTTAAATTAAATTTCTTATGATCATTAATGGGACATGAAATATCTTCAACCATAGTTGTTATAATTATCAAATTCCATATGTAGATATTTATTCAATTACTCATAGTGGAGTTTCTGTGCAAATAATAAGAATTAAAATTTTGGTGCTTCTGCACTATTAGGACGAAATTTCAGAAATCGTAATACTGAATTGCACAAGAAAACAATGGTATCTATGTATTCCTTGTGTCTTTAAGATTATTATATCTAAAACTTACGAAAATCAATAAGGTAGAAAATTATTTATTAAAGAAAATAAAAAATAGAATTTGATGAAAACGATTGTAAGACACAGGAGGGTTCAAAAGGGGGGTCATTTTCCGTTTTGAATTAAACAAGATGGCGACAATTTTTAAACTGCTACCATGATTAAACTTGTTTTATTTAATAATTCAGTAATAGTCAGGTAATTTCGACTGCATAATTTGGAAGTTACCATTGTAACTTATTAAAATTGACCAAAAAAAATCAGTTGAAACCATTGTTTTTTATATGAAAACTCCATTTATTTGACTACAAAATCTCGTCCCAATTCTATAGAAGCGCCAAATTTCTTTTTACTCTCATTCACCCCAAATGATGCACAGTGTCACTTGGACATAAGGAATTACTATTTGGGACCATATCTACAAAGACACTATGTAGGGAATTGAGCAGCAAGATGTCTGTTCACATTACATTTGAACTTTTGCATGTCAGTACAGTCAGCGAAGCAGGAAACTGGGAGAAAATTCCAAAGTCTAGCAGTTCTGGGGAGAAGAAACTGTTAGAGTAGAAGGCTTTCTAGCATCTAGGGATTTCTACGGTGAAGGGGTAGAATTTTGCTGCTTGTCAGCTGGGTTGGGGATATTTATGTTGAGGGAGGGGCACAAGTGCTATGAATTCGCCAGAGCATATTTAATTAAAATACTTGTAAAACAAGTACAGGGATGCATCATTGAAATAATGGGATAGGATGGAGATTTATTTTTGGACTTTGTCTAAGAGTGAGAGACTAGCAGTAACTGCACCAGATGTGGCAGCAATATTCCATGCATGGCCAAATGGTGGCTTTGTGCAAGTCATTTTCTAGCATGATAGCGAGCCCACCTTCTTTACAGCAACCTTGGCAATGTTCTCAATATATTTGTTCCAATTCATGTTTCCTGTGAATGTTAAACTAAGGAGTTTGAAGGAAAAGATTTCATATAGCATATTATTAGTCATGGCAATCAGTGGTTGAAAAGATTTCTTGAAATTGTTAAAGAATAAATCAGAAACATTCATGTGGAACATATAATAGATTAGAAACAATTTATTGCATTTACAGGAAGTAATTTGGATGATTCATATGGATTTAATATGAGTGTTTGTCAATGTATCTGGAATAGGCTCAAAGAAAATAAATTTTGTGAGAGGATTGAACCCCAATTTTTCCTTCATTCTCTACTTCTTGTCTGTTGAACTCTTCCTTTTTATGTGAAAATAGTTTTTCAATAAAAAACTTAAGAGAGAGGTTAATGACAAAAAGGATTTTTTTAAATAAATAAGAGATAAATTAAATGAAACAGAAACAGAAAAATTATGACACCCTTTTGAGAGAGAGAAAGAGAGATTATTGAAGAAAATAATTGATAAATGATTCCTAAAGTACTAGGACAATAGTGTTGCAAGTTTATGTGTGTGGCGGCACAAAGTTACCACAGTTCTATTAAGCTACATGCCTGGAATTGGTATTTTTTAAGACTTAAATTACATACATTAATTATCTCTAATCTATAAAGAGAAACTTAAAATTAATAAAGAAAAAGTCAAATTGAATTGTAAAACACAAATTTTTTTATAGAATGTTCTGTTGAGAGAGAGAGAGAGAGAAAGAGAGAGAGACAGAGAGAGACAGAGACAGACAGACAGACAGAAATAGAGATTAGCAGTGCGAAACATATTTTCAGTTTGTCATCAGTCAGTTTTAAACGAGAGACCCATGTGCGTATGTGCCAAAATGTCTATAATTAATATTCTGGGAGGGGGGTCAATGATTGAAAGTAGTTAAAAAAAAAAAGAAAAAAGAAAGAAAAAAGCCTAGCAGTAAATTGTATTAAAAAAGCCAAAAAAAAAATAAAATAAAAACAAAATAAAAAATTAAAACGTTTCTCGCATGCAGATATCTATTAGAGTTACACAGTTTCAGAAAAACAGAAAAAAAAAATACAGAAATAAATATTTGAAAATGTTTATGTATTTTCAACAAAATGGTGATATTACCTGAATTCTGGCACAACTTGTCAATGATTCACTAAAATCTCGGATACCCATATAGAAAAAAAACAACATACTCAATGTCACGAGTCTTATCATAGGGATATAGGTATAAACAAATCTGGGTAGTAGTGCGTGTCCGAGGGAAGCAGTGGAAACAAATGAGATATACATGAGAAAGTAGAAGGCATCCCAGCTGCACCGGTGAATTGTACTCAGACATTTTGTACGCCAGACACAATGGAGTTCTTGTCTGAAAACAGACAAAATGTGTAATCAGACGAAAACAAACAATAATGTTGATTAATTATTAAAATTAGGGGAAATTTATTAATTATGAAGTTTTTAAAATTTTATTCCAATTGTATGTCTTCATTTGATGCTTGTGTCAATACACTACACACTTTTACTGGTTAGGGCTAAGGTTGCCTAATAAAAACTAATAAAAATTTATGAACGTAAATTTATTCCATCTTTTGGCTTTTGGAATGATAACTAATGGTGTGTACATAATTGCAAATTTTTGTTTTTTAAATACTTGCCAATTTTTCATTTTTTTTTAATTGTTGTAAAATGATTTGTAAAAAAAATATCATCAACTGTTTTTTAAATACCTGTCAAATGATTTTTTTAATATTTGAAAATTGTATTTTTAAAAAATTACATATTGTCATTATTTAATTTTTGTCAATTTCCTTCTTTTTTTTTTTTTAAATATTTGTCAGTGTTTAGAAAGACTTATTAATCTTCTAAAGATACTCATCAGTAGTCTTTTTTTTAAATACTAGTTAACAGTCTTTCTAAAAATACTTGATACTCGACATTTTTTAAATACTTGTCCTTTATATAATAGTCTATTGAAAATATTTGTCAAATGTTCTGTTGAATTAGTGTAGAGAATCTCCTTTAAATACTCATTTTATTTTATTTTTAAATATTTACAAAACTTGTTTGTTAATGTGTTTTTAAGATATTTTAATATTTGTTTTGTTGTGCTATTTTTTACTAGAAATTTTCAAAATGATTTCATAAAGATCAATATTTAGAATTTAGAAAAATAAATACCCTCCAAGTTAAAAAGGAGTTCTTATATGTTATGTATATCTTTATATTATCAAGAAAAATAAGAACTCCATAAATTTATGTATTATGAAAAAGTCATAGCAAATTATCATTGCAATGCTTCATATATTTAGGTGTATAATTGAGTTATTTAGATTGTAATTCCTTTCAATACATATAGAATCTAAAACAACATGCCTGAAAGCACTTGTCATTTAGTATATAAGGTCATTAAACAGCAGATTATGGAAAGTGACCGACAATTGAATAAAAAAAACGCACACAACAGAAAGAAAGAAAATGAAAACCTCTAATTTATTTGATATTGCTAAACTAAAACAAATAGAAAGTCAATTTCTTAGCTATACTATTTGATTGAATTAACAGAATATATAACAATTTAAAAAAAAACTGATCTTAATGAATATTAATAATGTTCTGTACACCCAAATATCTAAATTGATATTCAATAGAGTCTAAACAGTTTTAGCAATCTCAAATTATTTGTATAGAAAATAATATGAAGCAACTTTTAAAAATCACTCGATATATAAATGAATTAATATAAAAATAAGTAATACTAATATAAGTACAAAACAATGTAAAACAAAATATACTTTGGTTCAATCTACCTTACAATAATGAAGTAGAAACAAAATTAGGGAAAATATTATAGAAATTACTAACAACCTTCTTACAATGGATTTCAGAGCATATATAATGATTCATGGTACGAGTCTTGGGATGGTTTAACTGATATTACTATTTCATGTAAATACATATTTCTATGTTCTTTGTTAGATGGATAAATAAGTCACCTATAATATTTTTGAATATTTTATCTATTTAAAGGAAAAAAATCTTCTGAACTATAACATTACTTCCTTTATTAAGAGACATTTTGAAGCAGGATTCATTTGCTAGGGTTATTTGCCCCTGCAGTGACCAGACAACAACAGAAAATAGAGAAAATCGAAAATGGAGGATGCTACTGAAATCAGCTCAGTAATAAACAATTAAATCCTCGTTCCATAATTCTTTCAGTTGTAAAATTATTAATAAATTGTTTTATATTGTTGATCACTATAGAATCGTTTTCATCCATTTAGTTCTTCATATTTGTGTTTTACTATTCATGCAAGTAAAAAGGAAAAACGTTTCACAATATTTTTGTTAATAAACATTTTCATGTCTGTAAGTTGTTAAGTTATTCTTTTAATAATATCACTGAGTCAAAAATTACAAAAATGACGAGGAAATATTCAAAATAAAAAACAGTGCTAGTGCACTTATTGATCCGCACTATTTTTTAAATAGTATTTTCAAGTTTAATTAAAGTTCTATATGTTTTTACTAAATTGTAAGGTTAAAGTACAGAATAGGTACAAAACACACTCCTCTACCCATGTTAAGAATGGTTTTCTAAAGAATAACATTCTTATTTCAGCACGGATCGATAAGTGCACTAGTACCTAAAAAACTTAACATTATACAAAACCAGTTCTTCTAAAGAAAAAAAAAAGTGGTCAGCTTTATTCTTTTTATCAGGAGCAAACAAAAAAATACTTGTTATCTGCAAGGATTTTCTTTGGACTTTTTCTTTAAAGTAAGATTTTTGCTGATTTTCTCCAAACATATCTAATCAGCTGTTATTTTATTATTTTGAACATAAAAATATTGAGATTTGTTATTTTGTTCAAACATACTTATATTTCGTACTCAAACTACATGTAGATTTAAAAGAAAAATTTTGTGACAAAGTGTTTAAAATGAAGAAATTATTATCAGTGATGAAATTTTTGGATAAAAAATCAAAAATTACAAGAGTATGTCTTAAGGTAATAGTTTATTTTGTTAGAAGCAGTTACACAGAAGAAGTTGCGTGAAGAAAATTCTAACAAATGAGAATTCAATTATAGAATTTAGATATTATCCAGAAAATGGTACGTTTTCTCAGTACTTTAAAAGATACTCTTCTATACAAATAGGAATATGAAAAGAGGATGGACGAAAAAAAAAAAATGGAACTATTTTTGTAACACTTAAATGAATGAAAATGAATATGAATATCTTGTAGTTCCAAAACAAATGAGTGAAATTTCTTTCAAAGAAAATAAATATTTTGTTGAATATTTTGTTGATAGCAATTCCATAATCACTACAAATGTTTAAATAATGCTGAAATTTTGTCACCTGGAATTATAAATAAAAATCGTGAAAATTCTTTTGCTACATGAACTAAACCTCAGCATGTTCAAATGTTTAACTTGTAATAAAGATAAAGATGTGGGTTCACCAATACAGATTAAGTTAGAACAGGATCCTGATTTAACACTGTCAGAGAATTGTAAATTTAGGACATGATAATAATTGAAATGAATGTTTCTCTCCTTAAGAACCCCTCCTTCCTGCTTTGATAAGTTTCTGAAACTGACCTTCACTTCTTCTTAGACTTACATCAAATCTGTTGCTAAGATTGCCGGAAAAATGGATGCATCATTCTACTGCTCCAGAAAGTATCTTACACCTGTATTAGTAGTCAAATATGTCATATGAGCCAAGACATTGAAAAACTAATGAAAAGCAGTAGAAGATGATTCCTTGCAACAAAATCCCTACAAAATTTAACCATAACCCAAAACTGGTCTAGAATTTATATAAATTATGTAGAACCATCGAACATATATTATTCTGTAATGGCCTGACATATTCAAATACAAAAGATCCACTTCTACAATTAGAATAATTTTTTTTCATAGATTCGGTATCCTTAAAACGATTGTCAGTGATAATGGAACTCAAGTTACATGGAGTGAATTCAGAATGTTTTGCAAATTCCTTGAGCTTGTATGAGGGATGTTCCAAAAGTAAGGGCTCCTATTTTTTATTCTGTCTAAATGCATCAGAGGAGATTGCAAATTGCCTTGTTATGAAGACTGAACTTATGCATTAATGACCTAAGAGTTTCATCTCTATTGCAAATATTGATGGTATAAGACTAAGAAAGCAACCTCTGTCATGCACGTGTGTCAGAAACAAAGATGCGTCATTGAATTCCTGGCAAAAGTGCATGGAGAATGGTGGTGACTGTGCAGAAAAAAAAAATTCTGGAGCATAAAATGTTGCTTATTTTAATGGTACCAGTTCCATCTACATAGCTCTTCAACTTTTTGAGTTAAAAAATAGGAGGCTTTACTTTTGGAATGATCCTCATACATATCATTACCTCCTCTAGATCTAACGGACAGGATGAAAGGTTCATTATTCTTTAAGAAGTTCAACAGTAATGTGATAGAACAGGGTAAGATATACAAATTTTTGAATGTTCATCGTATAACACCAAACCTAACATAGTATCAGGTACACTACCAACCGAAATAGTTTGCTCAAAAGGTTGACTTCTAGTGAGTAGAATAATAGCAACAATAAACTTTGATGTAAAATGTATTTGTAGGAACAAAGAAAAATGCTAATTAGTAAATGAAAGCTTAATAAACAGTATGATATACACAATTATGAAATGAAACTAATTACACAGAAGATAAATATATATATATATATATATATATATATTTATCTTCTGTGTAATTAGTTTCATTTCATAATTGTGTATATCATACTGTTTATTAAGCTTTCATTTACTAATTAGCATTTTTCTTTGTTCCTACAAATATATATATATATATATATATATATATATATATATATATATATATATATATATATATATATATATATATATATATATATATATATAGGAGAGAAAGAGATTAGTTAAAAAAAAAGCAAAAACTATATGTATGGAGGAAGAGAAAGGATGACAGAGGAACAAGAAAAGTATAGAGAAATCAATAGAGAAGGAGAGAAGGAGAAAGAAAAACAGAAGAGAATGGTTGAAAAGAGAGAGAGGGGGGAGTTAGAAGAAAGATAACTAGATAGATCTATGATAGAATAAAAACCTTGTTTACATACAACTGTCGACCGCAGAAAATGTTTAATATAAACATTTAGCTTTCACTCATTGTAGTAAAATTGTGCTGATAGTGTAACTAACAGATAAGATACCCGACTCATTAAAACATGTATCAATCCCAACTAGAAGCATTTGCTTCACTAACAACACTGGAGAGTCTGTAGATGCAATATATATATAATGTTAATTATGAGAGAAGCTACAATATTTTAAAATATTCAGCTTAGTAATTGACATTAACAAATCCTATCATTTTTAATTTTTCATATGCCTTGCACATAACCGGATTTCATATAGCATATTTCACTTTTCATGTTCATTTAGAAAACAACTTAGCAAATATGAACATACCAAGACTATTTGAAGATGATTGGATTAATCAATCAAAAGTATTTGCAAGAAATGGGACCTGAAAATCACGAATCCTACAGAGAACAATTTGACAAAAATACTCAATGGATCATCTTAAAAAAAAAAAATTTAAAAAAAAAGAAAAAAAAGTCTTATGCAGAAACATTCTGTTTAGTTCAGTAATATTTGGCTTAATTAAAATACTCCACAAAAAAAATCAGTTTTTTATTTACATCACATACAATTATTAAAAACAATATATTTATATTACAACTCTAGTCCTACACTATTGAACTATTATAAATACATTTTGTTGTAAACGTGTGTGTGTGTGTGTGTGTGTGTGTGTGTGTGTGTGTGTGATATTGGGGAAGATATAACAATTTTTGAATACTCGTAGAATAACACCAAACCTAATAATGAAAACTTGATTAATAATTTCACAATTGTTAATCTTTTGTTTGCCCTTTATATATATATATATATATATATATATATATATATATATATATATATATAAAAAGGGCAAAAGATTAACATTATATTATATATACATTACATTATATATATATATATATATATACACACACACACATATATATAAATTTTTACAACAAAATGTATATATATATATATATATATATATATATATATATAAAGGGCGAAAGATTAACATTATATTATATATATATATATACATTACATTATATATATATATACTTATTTATTTATTATTAATAGTTGTTTTTTTTCTGAACCCGATTTTTGGACTTCTGAAGAGTCACACTTATGAAAAATCCAAGACGCACGCACACGCGCACCCGCACGCGCACACACACACACACACACACACACACACACACACACACACTACAGGTTCCGCTTTCATTTTCTAATATATAAAGACAGTTTTCAACATCTGATTACTCTGCTAATACCTTAGTAGGTATTAGCAGAGTAATCATATCTGCATTTAATCTTTAAAAGCAAATCATATCTGCATTTAATCTTTAAAAGTATATTACTCCAGGGTTGTGGGTTGTGAAGTCTGACTCCAAAATATCCTTCTCCTCTTTATTTTAAATCTATCTGTTGATTCTTTTGAGATTAAAAACAATCAAACATGACTTCTATGATTGTTATGAGTCCTCAAATCTCGTACTCTCATTAATACTACATAATAATTAACATTTATGAAGTACAATTCTGAATATTTTCAAGTGTAATAGAAACTCTTAGAATCTCTGTGCAGTCACATTGTCATTAAAATAAAAAGGTTTAAAAAAGTGAACAAAACTGAGAATTAAAATAGAATTGGTAAAATTTAAAACAAAATCAATGAAATTACTCAGATTTAAACAAATTTAGTTCTTGAAAAATAAATAAAAAAGATTTTGTTCTAACAAAAAGTAAAAAATAATCTTACATCAAAAAGTTCAATTTTGCTAATTTGAAGGGGTAATTTTTAATCCTAAATGACCATTAGTTTTTTGTGGATTTGGAGTAAAGACTAAGTAAGAAAATTTGAATTCTTTGAAGAACAAACCAGAGTTTTCCTCCAAGATTTAGTTCAGTCAGTTTTCATCATAAACTAACAATAACAAAAATCAAATCAATAATAAAAGAAACAAGATGTCATTGCTTTAAAAAACAAAACAAAAAAACCCAAAGTTTTTATATATTTCCCTAAAGTTATAGAAAATAAGTATTTAAAAAAAAAAACTAAATCAAAATACTTGAAACAACAATAATAACCAGGTTGTTTCACAACAATAACAAAAAGAATATAGTCCAAATTCTCATACAGCCTCTACAATAACAAAAAATAAAATCAAATAATGTCATATTTTCCTAAAATTATTGAAATTGTAATGTTTTTCAAAAGTTTTTTTTTTCAACTATTAATAAAATCTAAAAATGGCTGACTTGTTTACAAAGAAATTGAAATGAAATAAATTTTGGGTGCTTATTCAAATTGACACTAACGCAACAATTAAAAGTAAAGAATATACAGAAAAGTATGTATAATGTACATAATCGTTACAAACCAAAAATGTCATATTCCAAAAATTACGTAACTCGATCAAGTATTCTTTATATCAAAAAAAAAAAATTAAATTTTACGACTAAGCAAGTTGTAGTGTTTTCATTTGCCATCATGAAATCTGATGAAACACATAGGGGGGGTCAAAGTGCTGATGTAAAAAATCAGCCTTATGTTCAATACACTTAACTTATTGTGGTATCATTAACGGGTCATTAAATTATTAATTGAACTAAATTTTTATAAAACTAAATGTTGTGAATGTAATGATGTTTCTCAATAAAATTAATAAAAGTTAATATTTTTTTTAACTATTAAAAAAAATATTAAAATGGCTGACTTGTTCTTATTTACTTGCCTCCCCTTGAGGGTAAAATTAGACACAAGATTGATTTTTAAAGTGGGGAAAATCCAGCTACCCAAACCAGGGCACTCTGGATAGGAACAAAAATAAAAATTGTCTCAGTATAGAAGGATTTCTCCTTCATGCCAAGGACAGAAAAATGAAGTGTAGTATGAGAACAGATACTACACTTTGCTCCTAGCCAATAAGCTACCTGACTTGTTTACAAAGAAACTGAAATGTATTCTGATTAAATAAATTTTGGATTTTTTTTAATAGAATTTTTTTTAAAGTTTGTTTTAGTGGTATCGCATTTTTTTTATTTTCAATAATTCATTTTTCTACACAAGTCCTGAGAGGTGACTGGTTTGCAGTAGACAGAACAATTTCCGATGATTTGTTGTTCTACACAAGTCCTGGGAGTTGACTGGTTTGCAGTAGACAGTTCTTGAGTTGGAATCCACAGAGCAAAAGATTCTTCCCGTGTTGAGACGGAAAAAACATATGCAAAATTGCTACAGAAAGGTTTAATATTTATGGAGCAATTCTGGTTTTTGATTGGTTGGTAGCAGAACGTGAATTAATTTGATTCGTCAGTTCCTAGCAGCATCGTTTATAAATAGAACCTCCCGACTATGCGGGATCATACCCCATTATAAACCTCTTATGATGAGATGTCTCCTAGCGGCTTCGGCTGCATGGAGACAGGGTAGTACATGTCAAGGATTCGTCACTTGACACTCAGCCCAACAGGTGAGGGGCCGGGAACCGGCCCAGCACCTGTTGGACTGAGGTACACCGCCTGGGTAATACCTAGGAGGTCCACCCTCCCAGGCCTTGCCACCGGGCTTTCCGGTGGGGCAAGTTTATTGCTTGCTGCCTGAGGCGCCCCGACCGGGGAATGCCGACGGGGTTACTCAGGCAATTTTTAAAATTGCAGGAGTGCCCCTCCTTTAGGGGAGCCTGCGGGTATCCCACTTTCCAGGCCTTGTGCCAAATATTGCCGATGTGGGCGGCAATTAAATATACACCCCATTATATTACAAAAATATTGTAACAATGGTTAGAGTGCTAAAAATCTGTGAAAACTTAGCACTCAAACTCTAGGGAATACCACCTCGTATTGATAATGAGCAATCTCTGATAATGACTTGTGTAAAAACTCCTAATGAATAAATAACAATAAGAACGTTAATAACACTCCCACCCTGCAAAAAAAACAACAACAAAAAAAAACACTCATTATATTTGCATTTTCAATCCTTTTCCAAATCAAATTAGTCTACCATCATAAAGCATTTGTAAATTTATACCTTTCAGATCCATTTTTGAATGTATTGAAGACATTATTTCTGAATCGTTGAAAAACAACATTCAATGAAAAAAAATAACATTTAAAAGATTCTGTAAAAATATAATGTTGAAAATAATTATTTTTAAATTTTTTTGAAAAAAAAAAGAAAAAAAGCTTTTGTTGGGGAGGGAACATTTTTGTTGTTAACAACAAACTCGCAGTAACAACAAAGGCGATATATTTTTTAAAAAATGTTCAGGATAAAATTATAACAAATGACATAATTGATAATAAGCTGATGTAATTTCTGTCGGTTTAACAAGATTTATTATTAAGTGGTGCAAAGGTTTGTCGGCTTATCTTGAAAGCTATCGGAATTTCCACAGAATTGCACTTAATTATAAAGAAAAAAAAATTATATTGACTGTGAATTGAACTTTGATCAGGTTATTGGTTAAATTCAGACATGTGTATATACATATATAATAATAATAATAATAATAATAATAATAATAATAATATATGAGAGGGGAATAAAGGGAAAAGAAAAAGAGAAAAGGGGAGATAAAGATTTCAATCAGTACCAGGTAGCTCATTTAATATTTTTCCTTTGGTCACAAAATGTAGCAAAATAACAATGAAAGATGTTGGAAAACTGGAAATGTATTGAATGAAAAAAAATAGTATAATGTTTTTTTTTTTTTTAATTTTATTATTATTATTATTATTATTATTATTATTATTATTATTATTTTATAATAATAATAATAATAATAATATTGATATGAAACTAAAGGTGTATGAATAAATATAGATAAAAGGATATACTAAATATGAGTAATAATAGTGTTATTAACCATAACAATCAAAATAGAAGGTTAAACATGGTTTAAATCATGAAGGAAAAGACAATAAAAATTAAATAAATCAAGAGAAAATGATATGTGTGCTGAGAAGAAGAAAAGACATAATATACATATTGAAATCGATATACGAATAGACAGGTTTATACATACACATATACATGTATGTAGGTGTAAACAATCATGCAACATTTATGTTTGTAGAAACATTTATATAGTTTTAGAAGACCGAGGCCTGTATTGAGACATGTTCTGTGTGTTAAACTAGAGAACTCATTGGATTTCTTTTTGCTTGTGAGTTTTTGTTGAGGGAAAATCAGAGTCTATCAGGAATTATCTAATGTTAACTAGTGTATATCCAGGTGGATTGAAGTGGCCTGCTAATTGGGATAAAGGGGGATTTTTGTCGAATTATTGTTTTATGGTTGTTAAAATGGGATCTAAACAGTGACAACGTTTCTCCTTTGTTGTTACGAATGGAGCAATATATAATAAATTATGTCAGATGTGGTAATTAGAACTGAATTCATCCCCATGTAAAGAACAGCTTTCAGAGTAGACAACCCTATTTTTATTGGGGAAGGGAGGATGTGGGAAAAGAAATTCCCAAATTTAACCGTGATAATCGGTGTCAGCATACCCACTCGCAAATGCTAAAAAAAAATTGTGGGGTGGTAGTGTCAGTACGAGAGAAGTAGATTTGTCTATCGTGCATACATACAAACCTGGCAGCCAGTGAATTACAGTGCATAATACAGGTCTTTATATCTCTATAAGTACCTGTCTTCGCAAAATTTGAATGAGATTTTTTTAATCAGCATAGTAGAAAACCTATTTAAGTAGTCATTCTAAAGAAAATTGTGGAGGTGGACCTAATGTTCAAATTTACCCCCTCCCCCCAAAAAACTTAACATGTGTGCAATGTCGAGAATCAGTCCGGGAAAGAAATTTAAGTAAAATACTCCAAATTCAATTACCTATGTAATGAAATTTACCTTTAAAATGTAGCATAGGTAATCAGTATAAAAAAATCAGGAATTATGACTAAAATCAAACACATGTGCAGGTCTATCAATTGAAGTATGGAAGAAAAAAATGGTAAATATCTAAACAGTTTGACGAAAGATATAAGATATCAACTTAAATAAACATACTTATTTGAAAATATACGGGATAAAAATCTAAAAAATAAATTGCTAAAGAAAGGTTACATATACTACACATTTTTTATTATAATGGTGATAAAAAAGAAAATAAACATAGTTAAGTATAAAAATAGTTGAACAGTTTTAAAATGGGAAGAATATATACAGTGAAAAAGAGAGAGGGGAAATAAATGTTTGTTGTTTTGTCTTCGAAGCGAGTGATAGAGAGAGAGAGAGAGAGAAAAAGTTGGGAAGAATATATACAGTGAGAGAATCCAGTAGATCGTACAGGTTTAAATAAAATATATATATATATGAATTACCTAAAAAAAAAAAAGTAACTGTTTGAAAAAAATATAATTAATTACTGAAACAAATGTCCGAAGTGAGTAAACAATTTACTCATAGGGCAAAAGTAGGTATCATTGCAATGCTATGTTGGAATGGTACATTAGAATTCATTTAGCATGCTAATACCATTATTCTGGAATATAGGAATGGCCAGAGCTCCTCGAATCAGAAGGAGCGAAGTTAGTCAAGGAAGACTTTATTAGTTTTTGTAATGGAAACGGGAAAGATTATGTTATGTCAATGAGTTTATGATCCAATTACGAAGGGTGCAACCCATATCTGTCCAAAGTGCAGAATACCTCCCGGTGATTACTGGGAGCAGTAAAAAGACTTGTTAGTTAGAGGGAAAAATAGGAACTACTTTCTCCAGAGATGGTTGCGATGGTAATGATGTTGCTCCTAGGATAGAATGCAGGATTTTATTATAATTACCAAATGTGTAAAAATGTTGTTCTAAAGTTACATAAGATAGTGGCTAATAGTCTAGACATAATAAATTTATATGCAGCATCTGTTGTTACAAACCTATGGTACTTTGGTCCAGAGGGGAATTTCTGCGATGAATAATATTATATAGGAGATATTATTATTATCATCCATTATACTATTTTTTCTGTTCAACACATTTTTTTCAATTTCTAATCATTATACATATTGCAATCATTTGTATTTTGATGTTAATACCGATTAAAATGAACACTAATCCATTAAAAATTAAAAAAAAATAAAAATAAAAAATGCAACATTCTTTTTTTTACAAATGATTAAGAAAATACACGTGAACTATTTCAAAAATTTTTGCAAGGAATGAATGCAATCCAAAAAACAAATTTCCAGTTTTCAAACGTCTTTTACTGTTATTTTGCTACATTTTACCAAAATCTGAGGACCACTTGAAATATCAAAATAAAATATCAAAAACAACATGCAGATACACATACACTCCCACAACCATGAAATTATTTTTCTAGAAGCATAAGTGGGATCATATATGTCTTAACATTAAAAAAGTAGAGTTATTCTATATTTATATATGAAAAACTCATCTCATTTTTATTATTTTTATTACTTGGGTGAACTATAATTGAGGAATCACATATATAATATTTTGCGAAAAATTTTATTGGTTTAAATAGTAGTTAATAATTTAGTAAGTCTTAGAATAATAATATATGTATAATGATTAAACAAATGCAATTGGTTTGATCATAGGCTGTTAAGACTTGAAAAGATTGTGTATGCGGGTATATTCGTCAGGTAGTTTTTGAAATTCTGTATCACGAATTTGGTAGTTCTTATAATTACTGAAATAATGAAAATCTTTCTAAGATTCCATTTTATTTCATGTTGTATATAAGAAAAACCTTGATATTTAGTTATTTTTGTAACTCTCAGCACTGTTTAACGCATTAAGAGATTCATCATCGATATATTCGGTTTAATGTCCATTTTACACACTGGCATGTGTTGACAGCTTTGAGAAATTGACTTCCAAACTAACCTTTCCATCAGATACATTCTTATCATTTCCTCCCATACTTTCCTTGACCTTCCATACTGTGAATTGAATCTGCTACCTGAACTATTCTACACTTACTCTCATCTATTCCTTCAATGTGGTCATACCATCAAAGTCCTCTGCACACATTTCCCTATTTAATCTTCCTTTGAGGTCATCAGAACTTTAGGATTCATATTATGCATCGTATCAATCTTGTATCATTTCTTTCAATGCACTGCATATCCTCAATCCTCACAGACCAGATTTCACTTCCATACACAGACCCGGTTTCACTTCCCTCACAAACCAGGTTTCCACCCATACGTAAAAATTCCTAATAGACTCTTTAATTCAATATATATTTTTATTATTAATATTGTAAAAGGAAACAGTCAGACCAAATGCTTTGATAAAAAGACAAGCACAACTATTATAAAATTCTAAATGCAAGGAATGCAATAGAACTAAATACATTTAAGCATTTAATAACAATCTTACTAAAACCAAAGAAAAAAAACATTGCTCCAAATATACAACCATTGATTTTACCATTGTAAATAAAAATAAAAACTTACTTTCGGACTTTTCTAATCAATTCCCCAAAAGGTTTTTCCCAACAATACATTTTCAAAACACGCATCCCACTTATGATCTCATTCATCAACCGCATTCTCTCATCCGTGTAGGTTGCTGTCTTAGACCTAAAGTAGAAAAGAAAGAAAAACATTTAAAAATAATGCAAAATATCGATTTAGTTACTAAAATAATTTGTATTTTATCATCTACTAAGAATTTTAAACCCAGAAATGATTTTAAATGCATTACAATTCACTTCAAATTCCTAAGAGTCATAAAGTAATTCATTCTTTTCTTTTTTTCAACTATTGACAAATGATTAAAATGGCTGACTTGTTTACAAATAAGCTGAAATGCATTCTGATGAATAAATAAATTATTCTTTTTAAATAAGATTTTAAAATTTTATTTAATCAACAAAGTTTCATTGAGACTAAAAACACAGACACATGAGAAGTGGTCACACAATTTTATTAATATAAAGTTTATTAAAAGAACTAATATGCTTAAGATGCATCTATAGTGAACTGTTACAACCGTTCAATATGCTTTGTGTCTAGCCAAGACCCACAAACACAAAGCAAGCTATGCGCGGTAACATACACATGCAGAATAAGGTCATCAGGCACGCGACACAATGACATGACCTGACCTTCAGTTCTGGTGACATTTAACCCTAGTCTTCCATTTAAATGGTTCGGTTGTTGTTTGAAGGAGCATGGCTGTATGCATTTATGTGGTGTGCTCCCCCCGCAAACGTTGGTGGTAAATCTGAGTCATTGTGGTGAACGTGTGTCACGGAAGTTGCGTCTGTGGATAGGGCATGATTATCTGTCCGCTAGTAGATTGTATATCACTTTAGTAAGGGCAGCGATGTCTGCAGATTCTGAGCTGGAATTGGTGGCACCTCCATCGCTTAAGGATGAGTCAGTGAGTTGACAAGGTTATCTGGTCAGTGCTCTTTGTGACCCTTTTTAGTTCCGGGTGCTTAGCGGCAAAAATGAATAAAGAAAGAAAGAAAAGGGAAGGACAAGCAAAGTATGGAGATGAGAGAGGAGGGAGAAATAAAAAAAAAAACAACATTTTTAGAGACTCTCGATGTGGCGAATGGACGGTGAAACCCTGTTTCGGGTGGCCGTTGATTATGGATATAAGCCTGGATGGATGCAGACACTCATTGAGTAAAAACTGAAGAGAAAACTGGTTTATAATGTACTAAGAATATAAACAGAATAATTTGAAACAAGAAGAATGATTTGCGAACTTTACAAATCAACATTTGAGTTGTGGATGTATATTTCTGGACTAATCGCTTGAAATGAAAAAAAATAAAAAAGGAAAGGAACCTTAAAATAACAGATTTTGCCGAAGAAACTTCACATAGAAAAAAGTAAAAACTAAGTCCTCTCTCTATATCTCTCTCTCATGTAATGAATCGGTGATTCCTTTATTTTGCAATTTTTCTTATTATTCATTGATGTATTTTCCGTTGGCATTTTTAGACATTAGTGTAAGAGACTTCCTCCCCACCTTCGTAATCTGTTTTTTTTTTTAATTTATTTAATCTCACCTTCTTTTCTCCCCCCCCCCATCATAGCCTATTTTTATAATAAAATTAATTTAAACTTTACCAATTGTGTTCATGTTTTTTTTATATATATTCATGTTTAGCAATAAAAAAAGCTGTTTAAAACTTGATCATTACAGACCAACAGATAGACAGATGGCATAAATGGTTTATGCAGCACAATAACAGTAAAATGTAAAAAGTCAATTTAAATTGGAGTTAATAGTAGCAGATAAAAGTTACCTTTCTCTGTATTATTCTATTTAAATGGCTACTTATCTTCATTACTTGTATTATCTCAATGGAATTTTCAAACTTGACAGATCAACTAATAGTCAGATCCTCTTAGCTTGAACATATTTGATATGTGTGATCAAATGTGATTTTAAACTCGTTAGATAGACTTATTAGATAACAATAAAATATTGTCTATATTCTTATATATATTCTAATCTGTTTGTTTCTTAATCAATTATAAACTCCAAAACATAATTACTCAAATTCAGCAGGAAACATCCTTTATGGTTTTAAGAAAGGGAGAGGGATACCAAAGACTGACTGGTCGATCAAGATCACATGTTAGCAGAGAGAGGAAATACTTGATCATACGTCATCTGTCAAGTAATTAATTAACCAAGAGACTTTGGCAAAGAAAGATGAACAAAGTCAGAGATAATCACAGAAGTACATTTCTATCACCATATTTGCTAGCTTGTCTTTCACTGAACAATGGGACACAAAGTGATGGATAGCGTAATTGTAGAAAAGCAAGACCAGGTTTCATTCTAACATTTAAAATAATTTATTGTCTTCATTGATATGTAAGTAAAAGGGAAATGAAAATACATCTGTAATGAAGACAAAAGGTTAGAAAGTCTATGTATCAGTAAATAAATGTCCTGGCAGCAGAGAAACGAAAAGAGTTCATATATGAGGGAAGTGGAATTCAAGCTGTATCTATGTGTGTATGTAGACGTGGACATGTGTTACATCATTTAGTCCATGTGTGTGTGGTGATCACCATATTGAATTCTTGAGTCGTCTTCTTGAAGCTGAATACAGGGCCAGAGGTTACATTCCAGGATATAAGTTTGGGAGTGGAAAGAAATGCCGTAGAATGAGTCAGCTTGCTGCGAGATCTTTAGTAAGAATCTAAAAACGAATAAATATTAAGACAAAGTTCCTTTTCTTTATCAACTATAAGATTGTCAATAGCATCAACATTTCAACTCTTCAGGTTCAGGCTGATATTTTCAGGCAACATGAAGTGGAATAAATAGATAGATGTTGCTAAGAACGTTGGGTTAACTCTACGGGGCTAGAAAACTACCCACACCTATCAGTATCCTATATCTCTATAAAGCCACCATTCACTCTCTCTTGTACAGCATGCAAAAAAAGAATTTCTAATTGAATAATGTCTATGTACATTCACTGTACACGCTATAATTCTCTGCTCATTGTGTTGCCCTGAAGTTGGTGCTCAATTCTAACACAGATCACAAAATCAATTGTGTTATTTCCATCAGTGCAGTAATAGAATGACTCTTTCTTTAAATAAATGACAAAATTTCCAGTTTAAAGCAAGTATTTAAACATTTTTCTTATTACAATGATACTTGTTTTTATTTTTAACTGAACAATAAACTTGTAGATCAAATCTCTTAGTCTGACCTAATCAAAACACAAGTTCAACCAAGTACCAACAATCTATCTGATCCTGAAAACCACAGAAAAACAACTGATCTCCTGCTGAAATATATATAGATATCGAAATCCTTTGTAGTAGAACACCCCAGCCATCCCTTTGAAAATAACAACCCAGTTTTATCCATAGGCATGAAAATGTATACCTCCTAGGAACCAGAGTATTTCTTGGGTGGTCCCTC
This sequence comes from Euprymna scolopes, assembly GCF_053919585.1. Classification (NCBI taxonomy): domain Eukaryota; kingdom Metazoa; phylum Mollusca; class Cephalopoda; order Sepiida; family Sepiolidae; genus Euprymna; species Euprymna scolopes. The sequence continues at coordinate 80,994,702 of NC_136482.1, read as the reverse complement.
TTTTCTCAGTTAAATACTTCTTCCACAGCAAACCTGTTCTTTGTATGCATTGTAACTATGCAACCCACTAAACATACAGTAATGTATATGTTTACAATAACCCAACCCCTCTCGCATTGCCACAGTGTGTCAGTTCTGTGTTTGTTTTTGAAATACTTCAATGAACTTACTGTACTTGTACTTCAACGTACAAACCCTGACCAACCTGAATAGCAGTAAAATCTCATCCCTTCATTGTATAGGGCCATAGAATTCAACTTTAATAGTTTCTTTCCTCAGATTGTTTGTGTTTGGAATTCTCTACTTACTCCCAGTTTACCTGATGGTATATGCAGAAATTTAATGAGAACAAATAGTTTGATGCTCAATTCCTGAACAAAAAAAAGAAAAAAAATGATAAGTGAAAAACACCATGCTTTGAATCTAAAAGTGTCTGCTTTTAGAGAGCCTCATATTCGGCTAATTGAATGCAGTGATGTGTGAAAAGTGGATAATTTGCATATTATTTTCTTTTTTGTAACGGTGTCTAACACGCACACACGCACACTTGGCCATTTTTTTTTCAGTCCTCTAACTGCACCTGATGATTTTTTTTCACTACTAATCCAAAATACTAAACCATTACCATTATATAATAAGAGTTATAGAAACGGTGAGAAAGGAGAATCTTTTTGGAGCAGAAATACATACCGTAATTTAGAAACAAGTTTCCCCATCCATATTTGAAGTGGAACAATAAAAAGCAGAACAACAAATCCAACAAGACAGGCAGGACCGAGCATATACCAAAGAATTACGATAATTGCAATCGTTTGGGGAGGGCCAAGAATGAAGAAATGTACAAATGAGGCAGCCTACAAAAAACAAAAAAAAATGATTTGTTAATTTATCAAAAAACAAGTTTGTAACAATATTTCTCATATGAACTATCATTATTTTAATACTAATGAATCACTGCTTATTAAAGCTCAAAGGCTACTCGAGGATAAGGCTTAATGAGATTGTCAAATGGGTGTAGAAAAATACTATGAGATGATTCAAAACTATGGGTGAAAAGGGCAGAACCTGATTACTTAAGAGGACAGGTCAACAGGTTTTTGTTGATATTTGACTTTAAGAGAATTATGTTGTAGTTAGGAGAAAAGCAATCCCTTGATATTGTGTCCCACTGATGGGAAGTCCTTGATCGTTTTTATTTACATTCTCTACACATTTCTCACTGTTAGTTACACAATGTTTCATCCACTCTACACTCTAGGAATTTAGAACTGAATCGTTCATTTAATCCACTGAGGTAGAGCAGCTCAAATTCAACTTTCCATGCATTTTAGATATCTTCTTAAGTTTTTTCATCTGGAGATTAAACTCACAACATAGAATTATATGTTGGAGTTTTCGTCTCAGGATGGATACTCCAGTTGGTCTCAAATATTTTATTATTTTGCAACAACCTTGGATTCTGTAATAATACAAAGACATACTTATGTCCTCTAAATGGTCCTATACACTTATAATAAACAAAACTCTAAAACTCGGAAGGAACTCTTGTTCAGAAAAAATAGAAACAAATGTTCATCCAACTGCATGAATCTTTTTCTTGTCTGATGGATTATTTAATACAGAATAAAGTTGTCAAATATAATTATATAATTATTTATATTCTAGATTTTCAACTTACTCCCAGTTTACCTGATGGTACATGCAGAAATGTAATGAGAACAAATATTTTGATGCTCAGTTCCTGAACAAAAGTAAAAAAAGAAAAAAATGAAACACACCATGCTCTGGATCTAAAAGTGTCTGCTTTTAGAGAGCCTCATATTACAAAATACATATTACAGAATACATTGTTTACAGTGAAAGTGGAAGAAAATTTTACTAAGAAAGGCATTACTCTTAGAAAACATCACTTTAAGAAAAATACTTACTCATAAACATTAATTCTTTGAAAAAATTACTCTTTGGCATTGATAATCTTTGTTCTCAATGTGATGGATTTTAGGCCATCGTCTTCTAATATCAATTTGGAAAGAAAAATAAAAAGGAAAAATAAGGTTTTCATTTTTTGAAGAATTGGATATGGTTGTGAATGAACTTATAGGTACTAGGGCATGACATGACAAGCTGATTGATCAGATCGGCCCTGTCTGTCTCTGATCTGGCCAAAGTGGCTAAATGCCTAGTCACCAGGATCAATTCCTACAACATCACGAACTGACACCCATGGTCAACAGGCGGTCCCATTTAGGGAGAAGGGTCATAGATGCGACCTGGACAGGTACTACCACTCTGAAGCAGAATGGACCTGGAAGTAATGGCAACTAAGGAGTGACTGCTAAATTGGGTCTTCACCATCAGCTGTAGTTTACGATCATACCTTGAATTGGATTAGGGTAGAGAGTTTAATAGTTTTTACCTCAATTTACTTAATACCACCCATTTCCCTACTATGGATTGAACAAGAATACCAGTACCATCTTGTGTGAGCCAGATAGTTGATAGAGTTTGGAGGAAAAGAACAGTTTAAAAAGATAAAAAGGACTGGGAAGATGGGCTTCAGGTGAGGTTGAACACCTAGCTTAAGCAAGTCTAGAGCAGTTTAATAGTGTGCATGGGACTTGAAATTTTATAAAGTTCTCATTAAAGTTGTCTCAACCACCTTGAAATTTAACATACTCCTAGTTGAAAGCTAAATATTATCAAATTATTTGTATTAATTAATAAGTGTGACATTTATATGGAAGCTAAAAGAATGGGAGCTAATTAAAATGTTAGGACAGAACTTACCTGATCAAACCTGTTAACATCATTAGACATCAGATTCACAACTTGTCCACAGGTTGTTTTCCTCATAGCAACATGGCTAAGTTTCAATACCTTAAAAAAAAACAAATCAAATAAATTTTTGAAAACTATGTTCAGAAAATAAGGAAACAAACAATCTTTTATTCACTGAACTCATAGTTTATTGACCTTTTGCAGCTTATAAATTTGTATGAGATGATCAGACACCATTGAAGTACTGACATCAAGTGCCTTAGACATTTCTTTTTTTTATAAAGAAGTCACCACTTATTAATACTTTAAGGCAACTTGAGTATAAGGGTTACAGATTGGACAGTGGTCACTGGTATAACAGCATAGTAATTATTGGTGAAAAGTGGGTATACTTTGATTATTAAAGTGTACAACAACAACAAGTTGTTTACCTTGAACTTGAAGATGACCATGTTGTAGTCAGACAGAAAGAAGGCCAGCAGAAGAGAGTTCCACACTCGGGGAGCTCTAGGAAAAAAGCTTTGTTCATGGACTGTGTTTACAAGTAAGTATAGTTAAAGAGTGAGGGAAATTGTTGGTAGTGATTCTAACTAGTGGAGCGTTGTTTGTGAAAGTTTGGCAGTGGGATGTTGGTAACTCTGTGAAACATTTGAACCAAGTTTTTATGCAAGAAAAACATAGATTGAAGCTCAGGATGCTCCAAGCAATTCCTGTCCAGATGTAGTAGCATTACTCCATCCTGGCTCTTATAAAGGTAGAGGATTGCATTGGTGGTGAAATATCTACTGGAGTGGTAGAATAATCCAACCATTTTACTGGTGACCTTGGCAACAGATTTGATCTATATGTTCCATTTTAGACCAGGAGTGAAGGTCAGTCCTAGAACCAAGGAGAGAGCTATTTATTTCAATTGGGGCCAGATTGGGGTCAGAGCGTTGCTGATGGAAGAGAGAGGCTTGGTTTTAGATGCATTAAGATTAACCAGTTACTTTTTTCCCCATTGCACTACGTGCTCAGGATCAGAAGAGAGAATCAGGGAGATCTTGGTCATTACTGGCTTTTGAAGTGTTGCCATAGATGGTAGTGTTGTCGGTATAAATGTCTATGAATGATCTAAGAATGTGATTTGGGAGATCATTATTGAACATCAGGAAAGGAGTTGGGCCCAGGATGGAACACTGAGGGACACCAGTATTGATACTATGAGCTTTTAATTTCTGCCTATCGGCGGCTACTCTTATAAGCCTATCAGACAGAAAGGATTTAATAATTGAGATGACATTTCCAACTATTCCATAGCTGGAAATCTTGTGCCATACTCTATCAAAAGCGTTTGATATGTCAAGTAATTGATCTAGAAACGAAACCCCCACCGAGAGATTCACTAATCCTGTGTGATATTACAGTTAGCACATCAGCTGTAGATCTAGCAGAACAGAAACCATATTGCATGTCAAGAAGTGGATTGTTATTTTTTGTTCTGTAATTGTTTTAAAATGTTCACTGTCAACAGTGCATGGTTAATCTTCACATTCATCTACAAGTCTCTGATTAGAGAGAAAATTTATGAAAACACTTTCATAATGTTCGATCACTCATGAGCCTTTCTTCTTATGTTCTGTTGATGTTGGTAACTCTGTGTGAAACATTGGAACCAAGTTTTTATGCAAGTATATCCATTTATCCATTCCTCATCTTCATTATTAGCAGGTTTTTGAAAATGTTTAGAAAATAACACATCAATTATTAAGTGTATAAAAAACTGCCATAATAGCAACATAAATCAAATTTTTAAAAAGTGTTTAAAAAAGATTCACTAAAACTTTTGAACAAAACTATAGACCCTCTCTCTCTCTCTCTCTCTCTCTCTCTCTCTCTCTCTCTCTCTCTCGCCATTCTGACATAGAGCACATTATACAGTGGAGGGAAAATCTAGTTACTTTTAATGTCTTTTCTGTCACCACCAATGCTAGGATCTTCATTTTTCTACGCTTAAAATGAATGGCTCTCTTCTTCAGAATTTTTGAATTTAATAGATGAGGATTGTATAATTTGTATTATTTGAATTATTCAGACTACTGTTCTTATTTTGAATGTTAGGACCAGTTGTATAACAGATGAAGTATTAAGTAAAAATTCAGCCATAAGTGACACACTTCTGAAAGTTGAAGGTTCAAACCTCAGTGCAAGTGATTTGAAGAATACAATTTCAAATTAACACTTCTATCCAGCCATGACCGATAGAATGAGAGCATGCTACTCTTGTTGATTAAATAAAGAGTTTTGTTTGAAATTCCATGCAGATTCGGGAGTTTGACAAAAAAATTCTGGAGTTTTACAAGATACACCTGAAGAAGGTCGAAGGTTACATTGGCTGAATAACACTCAAGATCAAAACAGTTGTCTGAATAATCCAAATAACACAAGCCATCTTTATTATTCATTTTTTTTCATTATTCTCTGAGTAAGTAAATAATTTACATAGCCTCTCCCTCAATGATCAAACTCTCTCTCTAAATAAAACCTTGAAAACTCATCCAGTCTCTATTGTGTTTTCTATTCCAGTTTCTCTACAAGGTTGGAAAAAGTGATGTGGTACACTAAGAAAATGATGGTAGTTAAAGCTGATCTGAAACCCAACCTGTGTGCCCAAATCTACGTAATTCGCTGTTGGAGCAATGAATGGCTAGAGATCATCGAATCATTGACTTTAAATCATCAGGTTTGGTCAGCATTTGTAAAGGATACGGTGGCAAGCCAGCTTAACCCACACCAGGTGAATATTGCTACCAGAAGACATAGGAATTAGGATATAATACTAAAATTAAAAGATGTACAAAGAATAAACTAATAAGAGAATTAAATAATTTCAACTATGAAAATATGTTGGGATCCTGAGGTTAAACTACTTTACTAGAATTCAAAGTGAATTTTCTTGAAAGAAATGAGAGGTGACTTAACTGAAACATTAAACATAATTAAAGAGATTTTTGAATATGGAACATGTCCTGATCAATAGTGCCCATTTTTGTGGAGCTGGATTTTCCCTATATTAAAACTCGACTTGTGTCTAATCTACCTTAGTGGAGAGGCAAAAATTTTTTAACTTCAACTTTTCGATTTTTGATATAACTCAATTTTTAATATAACTCTGCCAAAAAGGGTCACTGACTTGGGACAAAAATTTAAATTCCCTCAGCCTAGAAGGATTTCTCCTTCACTGACTGAGAACAGAAAAAAATACTGACAAAACAGGGAATTTTGCTCATATAGGTGAACAAGTAAATAGGGCAACAATCTCTGTTTTTTTTAATATGCATCTCTTTTTGAAACTAAATACAAAAACAAACAATTCAGAATAATTTTAATTACAAAAACAGGTTTTACAGGAAAACAAAAATCGGCAAAATGTGGGTGATTTTTGTAAATAAAATTATATATTTCTTCACATTTTATTATATGCACATTTTCAATTTACATTTCTATTTTTTTAAACCATTTTGTGATGGAAAAACTATAAAAATGCATATTTATTGTTAATGATTCAACCGGAAATAACAGTAAAAAAAAAAAAAAGGTGTTAAAATGTGTTCATTTGATTATTGCTCATTTTGGGAGTACTTAAAATCCATTTGATCCCATTTTTCTTTTACAGATGTTCTTAGCTAACACTTTTGTAGTTAAATTAACTTGGAAAAAAGATCAGCTGTCGTCTGCTTCTTTTTTCAAATATACAAAGAATATAATAGTAATAATACTACTGCATCAAGTTTAGATGAATGACATCACTTTGATTTAGCAAATGACTGCTGACAGCTTTATGGTTATGCTAAGCACATTTATTACATAGATGTCATCCTAATGAACCAAGAGAGGTTATTAGATTATTATTAGATGGCATTCTAATTAACCAAAAGATGTTATTGCTTCAGAAGATAATAGTGGAGAACAACAAATTGTGAAGCATTACGTCGTTTTATTTTGTTTGGGTTTTTTTTTTTTTCGTTATTGTTATTGTATATAGACTCAACGCCGAATGAATGGGCATTTGTGAATTCAAGATTTACATTTTTAAGGTATTATAAATTATTCATCATTACAAAAAAGGAGAAAATAGAAAGAGGCAGGGTTCAAATTATCAATGAAAAAAAAAGAATTCTACCGGATTAGTAAGAATAACAACATGGCTTATAACATTTTTTTTTTTTTTTTTTTGCCATAAACAATTTCTGGCTGAAAAAAAGAAGAAATTTGAGTGAATGGTAGTTCACAACATAAAACCAATGTGGAGAGGTATATCCAATAAAAAAGATCTTCTGCTTACAATGCTAATGTTTTCCTGCGTATGATCTATAGAGAAGAAAAAAGAAAAAGTTGAAAATATATACTTGCCTTTTTGAACATAAGTGAACAACAGGCAATCCGAATGCGCATGCCAAGCCGATTCACATTGAAATAGAAAGTATGATTGGTGATGCAGCTGATCAAAACACACACGATAACACCTGTACCATACATATACGCATCTCTGCTGGTCATCAGGCTATTAGGAGTGAAATAAGTCACCAGTTGACCTAACAAGAGCGGCTGAATAACTTTTGACATTTCCTGGTTTAAGAAAAAAGAAAAAAAAAAAAAAACAATTAATTCTTTTGTTTTTAGATGCATTACTACATCTCTGTAAGAGATTTTCTGTGAATCTTTTTTCATTTTTAATATATACTAATGAGTCACTATTAATCCAATCAATCTAGCTGATTTTTTGGCTGAACCTCAAATTGCTAACCAAGGTTTTTAATTTGGATATTGAGCATGAATAACTTCTCTTTCAGATAAAAAAAAGTTTACCACAATTAACCTTGCTGAAAGGAGTCAATGACCGCCATCTTTAAAGATTGCCGCCAATTCTAGCTTCCCCTCTCTCAACTCAATTACTGTAAATTCATCTTCAAAAATACCAAATGTAGGAATATGAAATTAGATAAAAACAATTTTCATAAAGTTAGATATAATTATAACTTCTTATGCCTTATTTTTATCTCTTTTGATGTATTGCTGCAGGGGCTTAATATTCTGTGATATTCTAATTTCAAGTTGGCCAAAGTGAAGTACTGATAATTATGGATGCTGACAAGTGGGCTATTTGCAACAATGAACTGTCCAGTAATGAAGAAACATTCATTGTCAGTCAGAAGAGAATTGATTCCATTAACAGAGCTTCTGAACAACATGGAAAGATCATAATTCAGATTGGTCAATGTCTTTACAAGAAATTCAGACAGCGTTGGATCAAACCCAAATACATAGAAATTTACCATAAAAACAGGTCCACCCACGATGAAATGCCATCTCATGCAATCTGCTCTTTGTGTGTGTGTGTTTAACTTTAAAAAAACATTGTCTTTTTTGTAGTTCTGGAGCAAAATCTGATAGAAAGAAAAAAGGTGTTGAGGTTTTCCATGTAGAAACTATTGAATTTAAAGACAGAATGTTAAAAGTTTGTGAGAAAGTCCGAAAAAAATGATGGCTGGGCATCCACTGTTAAAGGTAGAATAGATTATGTAGCTGACCTTGTTTCACGAGAAACACGGTATCACAGAACATGTTTTGCAAACTTTGATTCCAATAAAAACATGCCTAAGGTATTCTCTTCTGCTGATTCTTCTAAGAAACAAAAATTTGGTAGACCAGAGGGTTCAGAGAGAAAGCAGGCATTTCTGGAAGTTGCTAATTATTTGCAGCAAAATGACGAGGAGCAACTCATCTTGTAAAAAAAAAATGGAGGAAATTCTCGAAGACACTGGCTTTGAACCATACAATCTCTCAGACATAATATCTCGATTGCTAGAATATTTCAAAGACAAAACTATTGTGACTGAAAACAATGGAAAACCTAATGTTGTTATATTCTTAAGTACAGCAAAATGTATTTTCCATAAATTTTATGCACAGAGTCACTCAACAGACAATTCAGAATCAGAGACCGCAGCAAATCTAATCATTAATGACATTAAAAGTATCCAGACAAGTTCAGAACGATCTTGAACAGGATACAATTCTAGATATGTTCGTAAAACATTGTTGATCTTTCTCAGGAAAATATTTGCAAGCAAAGACAATGATTTCAAACTTGCATCAATAGGTCAAGTGATAATGCAGGCTGTTAGATCCAGAGTTCTCCTTGCACCTTTACAGTTTGATTTAGCAGTGAAAATGCATAACCAATTTGGATCGAGGTTCTTAATTGACACTCTGAATAAGCATGGCTTCTCTTCATTTTACTCAGAAGTCCAGAAATTCTAAAGTGCTGCTCTTGTTCATGACGCTGAAACTCCCTCCCCTGTTGAAACTGAATTTGTGTGTACTCAGTGTTGCTACATTAGTGATTTATCCAGGAAAAACAACATTACACCAATTCTAACATTCGATCAGCCACTTTGGTACAAAACAATGATGATGGTTGAGTCACAGCCTAGTTCCAGTCCCCTAAAAGTCTTATGACTTGGTGGGCTCAATACATGGATGAGCTTGCTGGGGTAAATTAGTCATTTGTTGAACTTGTCAAGAACATGCTAAGTGACAAAGCAATTGCATGAGCGATTTGTGCTCACTTGATGCTGCTCTGAATGCTATTTTTTTAGCGAAAGCCTATGATTTGCGAGTTTCACATGACACTGAGGATAATCAACCCCACACTGATGCAGAAGAGTCATTTCCTCAAAATGAAGACCTGAAAGAAGCTTAGGGGCTATTGAAAGGTCTCCTTGATGGGACAGAGACATTGGATAATGTTCTGTTGCCCAAAGAATCAACCATATGAAAGATGTGATGGTTGACCAGCGAACAGCAAAATTGTGGATTCAATACCTTGATATAGTGAAGATCTTGCAATTGTTTATCAAGACAGAGCGCATCTGGAGCTGGGAACTGCTCCTTGACACTGCAAGGAAAATGCTACCAATATTTGCTGCAGCAGCACACATCCTACTTGTACTTGCAGCAAATGGAGGGGCTACTGAAAAGCCATCCTGAAGTGTACCAGAAATTTTCTGTAGGATTCCATGTGATTAGATGGAGTGATCAGAACTGGGCTGGCTTGTTGATGGATCTGGTTATTGAGCAAGTGCTAATGAGAAGCATGAAGATGTCTGGAGTTCTTATTCATGGCAGAGGAATGGGTGAAATTTAATGATTGGTTTCCACACTATCACTACCAGCATGCACTGAAATCAAGTTTACCGTGCAAGAATTAGCAGGCATTCGTTATGGCACTAGTGACCAACATCAGGAAGCTATTTCAGCAAGAAAAGAGCGAGATGTAAGGGATACATGGAAGCTACTTAATCTGTTTTTACCTTTTATATTCATATTTGTATAAGAAATTTAAAAAAAAGCATGAAAATAATATATACGGCATAATCACGTTGACACACCGGTTCCCATCAGATCACCAAAGTTAAGCAACGTTGAGCCTGGTCATTACTAAAATGGGTGACCAATTTGGGAAGTCTCATCATCATCCTCGGCGGTCACTTGTGTCCGAGTAAGACTGTTCTCCGTTGTGGCTTCTGTGGGTCCTCAGGTGAGCATAGAGCCCAATCCTAGACCCAATTTTTCTTGTGCAATTTGGGCAGATAAAGGTAGTGGTGGTGGGGTGGGGTTGGGTGTGTCTGGTTGATAATCTGTCCTTTCTGTGCTTGCGTTTATCCTCAGCAGCTTGATTTAGGTCACTGCTTCGTGGACAGCGCTCCTCCATGCCAACCTGCTCCCAGCCACGTCCTCTCATATCTCAAGGTCCATGTGAAACCGCTTTAAATTTACTTTGATGTTGTCCTTATACCGCATCTTTTGGTCACCCTGGGCACGCTTTCCCTCAACAAGCTGAGAGTAGAAAATCTATTTTGGGAGGCGGAGATCCAGCATTCGGACAACATGACCAGTCCATCTGAGCTGGCGTTGAGCAACAGTAACGGTGATAGTAGGAATGTCAGCCTCACTCAGGACGATGGTGTTGGTGCGTCGGTCCTTCCAACTGATTCTGAGGATTTTTCAGAGGCATCTTTGGTGGTACGTCTCCAGTCTAGCTGCTGTATGTAGGAGGACGTCGACACCCTGCAAAAAGTTGCAAAAACCTAATGTCGTCATCTCCCCTAACGGGGATACACATACGACTGGGGATCGCTTGTGAATTTCATACTCCCATGAAACTTCTTCCTTCGGAGGAAGCCGGTTAAACCCTGAATAGGGTTGGTGCTGACTGCACACTGCACATGAAAATAATGGCAGAGGCTAGTCATTTTCTGATGTTAGTTTATTATTAAGCATATAGCTACCTATCATTACAATTTAAAACACCAAGAAAATGTCGAGCTGGTTTGGGATGGGCCCTGTGTGAATTTTCATGCAAAAAATATTTTTTTATCTATAATTTAATTAAGGTTTTTTGTCAGGAAAAATATTTATTTTTGTTATTAATTGTCAGGAATAGTGGACATACTTGTCAAGAATTTTATGTCACAAAATTTTAATATTGTTATGTTGGATTTTAAAGATGGCAGCCATTGACCCCTTTCAGCAAGGTTACTTGTAGTAAACTTGTTTTTATCTGAAAGAGAGGTTATTCATGCCCAATATGCAAGTTAAAATTTTTGTTAGTATTTGAGGTTCAGCCACATTTTGGACTATATTATTAAGCCTCAAAACCACTTGAGGATAAAGGTTAACAAGATGGATAGACTCTGAGTTCAATGATGAAGAGTATTATGAGAGGATTGAAAATGTTGAATAGAATTAGTTAAAAGTTTCTTAATTGGGATTTTAATAAAAATAAAAAAAGTTTACTTAAAGTTTGACTTGTGTATCAAAAGGCAACAATTTCAGATTAAAAAAGTATATTTTGTTTCATGATAAGTTGCCTTTTAAAATAAAAGTAGACATACCTGTGACCTGTTGGGTCACAAACATTACCACCATTTATTCTACTTGGATTTCATTTAAAAATTCATAAACTGTGACATATCTGTGAAGACATTCTTTTTGCATAATTGAAAATAGATCTCTTTACTTTTATATTATCCTTATAGAAGTTTTATTATTCTTATATAAATGGAAAGAGATTTATCATTCTGTCATCTAATTTACACATATGTTTGTGGTTTGTACACACACATATGTAAATCAGATGATTATGCTGAAAAAAAAAGAGTCGCTGTTCCTCTAAATGCTCACAGAGGCATTAATAAATATTAGTGATTAACTCAACAAAGAATCAGAGGAGGTGAGAAAAATACATAGATAGCTGAGAGAGAGAGAGAGAGAGAGAGAGAGAGAGAGAGAGAGAGAGAGAGAGAGGATGAGGACAAATAAAACAATGTTTTTATTTTCAAACATAACTCAATCCTAAAACTAAGATATATTTTAGCATGTATCAAAGGCTATTAAAGTATATAGGTAAAAAGCCTTATGGAAACAAGCAATATTCATTCCTTCATTTTGCATGAACTGGATGATTCTATTGTGGGTTTTCCTCGATATCTTTCTAGTTGGAATTATTTCTAGAAAAACATTAAATACTTAGAGGAGGAATCACATGAAGGTTGCCAACATCTTAAGTGAAAGTGTTTGTATGGAACAAACTAGAACCGAACCTTGTGTACCCAGATTATAAGCCCATATTGTTAACCACTTAGCCACTATCATCTCCCAATAAACGATGAAGTCACAATTCGTAGCACAATAGATTTTGTTGGCACATATAGTTGTTCATATCTCACGTCACCTTATCTTATGCTCTTCTAACACTGTCATTGTACGATTAAGCTGATTGGTGTTATCGGGTTTCCTTCAGTTTATCTGATGCATTTTGTGGAGGTTTAGTGCAAATTCAACAAAAAATTCATGAGCTGAGTTTTTCATAATAAACTTAACTTTATATTTTATCAGATGTTTTTTTTTTAGATTAGAGTCAAATTTGCAATTTTTACATTTTCACTCTTCTCTACAAACATTTTCCCATAGAAGAAACATTACTAGTCTCTCTCTACATTATTGTTATTTCGACTGAGCTCCATATCAAGTATTTAGTTCCTCCTTATAAGACATTCACAACAAGAATTTGTTCTTTGACCACAAAAAAAGAAAAGATTTTCCTGCTCTTTCCATGTGCCTAGAGTCAAAACAAATTTCCATGGATAGAGCTCCTTTACAAAATCAAAACTTACTTTTGGGATACATTATCACAGGACTACTTTCTTGTTGATTACATTTTGGTTAGTTTCAAATCCAATTTAAAAAAATCCTTGTCACAGACTGCCACATGAATAATCAAATATATATTCAAAATGAATGAATGAATATTGCTTGTTTCACGAGAAACACCCGTCTAGCTGAATCCACTGTGAAAAATTTCCCCCACTCTATATCTGTGCCTAAATCAAAACGTGGATTCCATGAACAAAGCTTCTTTCTTAGAACTGCACGCCTGTGGAACTCTGTTCCGTCTGCCTGCTTCCCTCCGGACTACAATTTGGAAGTCTTCAAGTCCAATGTTAACAAATTCCTAATGAACCGCCCCCTTAAGTAAACACTTCAGCAAATCTCCTCACTAACTTAATGTACTTGCAATAACCCTTATCCCTGAGTGGCTTCCGGGCCTTGATAAGTGGTGATCACTGTGTAAAAAAAAAAAAAAAAAAAAAAAAATATTAGTGTAAGGCTATCACTTGAATGGAACTCTGGTGTCTCATCAGTGTGGCTGGTCCTGAGAGATTAATCCTCCAGACCAAGCTAATTGCTACAATACCTATGGGCCTTAATAGCAATAAATCCACTAGTAAATATCAGGGCTGGTATATGTGTGTTTGGCTGAATAATAGATATAATGACCATGTGAAAATGACAAATAAGTAATTGTTTAGGTTAAAGATATTTCTGAGCAAAAGAGGAAATGTTAATTCACTTTGAGATTGCGATTGATGTGTGTGTTTGGGGGTTACATAATAAACTGACCATCGAGAATGAGCTCATTGATTATTTGAGTGGAGAATTATTTTCAATTAATTTGTTAAAGATTATTTCTGCACAAAATGGAGAAATGTTAATTTTCTTTGAGATTTTAATTGATGACAAAAGAAATTGTCAACTCAAAAGAGTTGATCTGTTGACCTTGACTGATGGACTCAGATGTGGACTCATATTCGTCCCTGAAAAGCCAGTGTTATGTTAGTCAGTTAGTGGAAATCAATGTAGTGCAAGCTGATTGGTCGATCGAAGGAGAGATCACACCCGTACCTGATCACACACTCAGGATAAATAGCTGAATAGTTGTTTTTTGGTAGTGAGTTTCAAGAGAGTAGTTTCAGAACTCGAGGAACAGTTTTCATCCACAAACTCAAGAGTTAGAGTTTGACAGAGAACTTAAAGGAGCAGTTTCATCAGAGAACACAAGTGAATTCAGTGGAATTCAGTGCTAAAATCTGGAGACAAACTCGATTTGGCAGACCGGCTCTCCATAAAATATCTGGAGTATCGGGGAAATAGCAATTCAGTAACTCGGAATGAGAGCCAGCATGTCAGCTTCAAGCAGCAAAGATATACCCTGACATTGAAAAAAAAAAAAAAGAACATTTAAAAAGACTGAATATGTCTATAAAAAAGAGAGATTAAGTGTGAAAAGAAATGGGAGGGAAATTAAATGCCACCGTCACTAAGTTGTTGAAAATCTTTTTTTCTTCTGTTGATTATTCACCACCCTGAACTGGTTAAAATATTAATGTCTGGAGTTCAAAAATGACAGGTCATTATTTTGCATTTATCGTTCTAATAGTGAGTGTGGCTTCTGTTTTGTTTCATTTCTCTTTCCCTCTACACTCTCACTGAGAAGAAAGCCACATTGGCCATTTCATGAGGATCTTCCATGGACGGCAACACATCGGCCCGTTAAGCAGACTTTCTTTTAACAATGACAGCATTGCCAGTACGTAACAGTCAATCGGACTTGCTCGAGCACATACAGCATGCTTTTCTCCTTAACCTAAAGTCGTGGAGTCTGATCAAGGAACTTTATTTTTTATGTAACTTTCTGGTCAAATATGTATTATAACCACTAGAACTTTCTTATAACCAATCGTGTTTGTGTGATGTTATTTGGTTATATTAGTACTCCCATAGTGTTCATTTTCCAGCAGGCAATCATTTTTAGCTCATTAAGCTGTATCCTTGAGTGAATCTTTCTGTTAATAAGTAGTGACCTCAATAGTAAAATAAAAAAAATATATTTTGTATTTGATGACATACAGCAGAAATGTTTTTTAATAATAAAATAAAATTACTTGAAGGGTCACCTCTTATCAAGGTCACACTAGGATAAGGGTTAATGTTAGGTAGATGGTAAAACAACTAGATCAGTCATGGTGGAACTTGGGTAGGGCTAGATTATCTAAATAGACAACTAAATAGGAATTTATTCACAATAGATTTGAAGACAACCAAATTATAGTCAGCCATAGTCTCTTGCTCCTGGACAGGGTTCAAAAGAGAGTTGCCAACCTAATAGGTCCTAAACTGTCATCCAAGCTTCAACCTCTGTCCCATCAATGAAATGTTGCACCCCTCTACCTGTTCTACAAGTATTTTAATGGTGAATGTTCCGATGAACTACAAGATTTTGCATTCATTCGATGTAAATACTCCCGACAAACCCGACAAGCAAAATCCTACACCTACACAGTAGAGATCCATAGATGTGTAGTATTGGGAATCCCAGCTTAAATGCTATCTAGGTAGTTGGAGAAATAGTAAGTTATGTAAGTATATTTTCGATTCCCATCAGCGAGTTTAGTGGGGTCACAGAAGGTTAGATTTGACACTCATCAGATAGGTTCATAAGAGTAGTGGTTGATGGGCAGAAAACAGAGGCCCACAGTATTAATGCTGGAGTCCCTCAGAGGTCCATCCTGGATCCAACTCTCTTCCTGATCTACACCAATGATCTCTTAAAACACATACTTAAATCATTCGTTGACATCTATGCTGATGACACGACCATCTATGGCAACACATCAAAGGCCGTAAATGACAAAGTTCTCTCTAATTCTCTCTCCTTTGATCTTGAGAATGTGGTACAATGGGGGAAGAGGTGGATGGTCACTTTTAATGCATCCAAAACCAAGCTTTTATCCTTACATCATCAACGCTCTGATCCCCATCTGGCATTAATTGAAATGGATGGCTCTCGTCTTGGAGAGGCTCCATGTTTTGACAAGCTTCTGAGTTTGACCTTTACTCCTGATCTAAAATGGAAAACGTACATCAAATCTGTTGTCAGGGACGCTGGAAAGATGGTGGGATCCTTCTACCGCTCCAGAAGATATCTCACTACTGATGAAATTCTCTATCTTTATAAAAGCCAAGTACATCCAAAGATGGAGTACTGCTGCCACATCTGGGCAGGAGCTGCTAAAAACAGCCTATCCTGCCTTGACAGAGTACAAAATAGACTTTGTGGTTTAGTGGGGGATGCCCTTTTCTCTTCCCTACAACCTCTCTCCCACAGAAGAGACGCTGCAAGCCTGTCTTTGTTTTATCGCTATTTCCATGGCAAGTGCTCGTCTGAGCTCCAATCCCTCATCCCCCCCTCGCCAATCTTTCACGAGAAACACCCGTCTGGCTGAAACTACTGTCAATAATTTTCCCCACTCTTTATCTGTGTCTAAATCCAAATGTAGATTCCATGAGCAAAGCTTCTTTCTTAGAACTGCACGCCAGTGGAACTCTCTGCCGCTTGCCTGTTTCCCACCTGACTACAACTTGGACGTCTTCAAGTCCAACATAAACAAACTCCTGACAAACCACCCCCTGTAGTAAGACACTCTATCAAAACCCCCAATGCTAATGATTATTACAATACTATCTCATTGATTACTGTACATGCAATAACCCTTATCCCTGAGTGGCCTTCGGGCCTTGATAAGTGGTGACCCCCATGTAAAAAAAAAAAAAACCTAGATAAAATGTACCGGAAATTAAGGGTGACGTGCATCGGAAATTAGGGGTAATGGGCATTGTGGTCGTAGGTTTCCAGTTGATGGACACATGTGAGAGTTGGATTGGGCCTGCAGACAGGAGATTAGGGTCTCTCCATGGCAACCAGGGTCCATGATAGTCTTGTCTTTAATAAAGAATTGAAGCTTCAAATCCATCTTGTGTTATCGATGCATCTGCAGCAGTGACCACTCCTCATGAGATGGCAGCCCAGCGACAAGAAGATATCATCAGCTGGACAAGGCAAGCAGGTATGTACACATTATATATTTGCACATACACGTTGAGACCCTTCAAGGCAAGAAACGGTGTAAGGATAGAACACACACACACACACACACCCATATAAGTAACAGATATAAGAAAGCCTTCTATTCGAATAGTTTCTTCTCTAGAACTACTAGACGTTCGAACTCTCTTCCGGGATTCTGCTTTCCCAACTGTACTGACATGTAGAAGTTCAAGTGTAATGTGAACAGACATCTAGCTGCTCAACTCCCTACATAGTATCCCTGCAACTTATGTCCCCAATAGTAGCCCCCTATATCAAAGTGGTACTGTGCTTTGTTTAGGGTGAAAATAGAATAAAAAAAAAATAAAAAGATCCAGTATGGATCCCTGAGGCACGCTAGTGTTAATACTGTGAGCTTCTGATTTTCACTATCAACGACCACTTGAATAGACCTTTCGGAGATAAAGGAGTAGATAAGTAGACAGTAAAGGAGAAAAACAGTGTTTAGAAGCCAGCGAAAGAAAGAACAAAGAAAAAAAAAACAGTGTTTAGAAGCCAGTGAAAGAAAGAACAAAGAAAAAAAAACAGTGTTTAGAAGCCAGCGAAAGAAAGAACAAAGAAAAAAAAAACAGTGCAAACTTTTAGGATAAAACATGGACAGTACACTTATGTGATTGTTTTAGGATAAAACATGGAGAGTACACTTATGTGATTGTTCAGTGCTCAGGAAAACTGAGGAAATGTTGAACATTGTAGGTAATTAGGGTTTTCTTAGTTAAAAATGTCTGATTTCCACAAAGAAATTTTTGCAGAGTAATTATTTACTTGTTTAATTATTTATGGAAATTGCTCCAGGCAAAGTGTGAAGCCACTTGATGTAAGGAGCAAACAAGAGCCAAAGATGATTATTGCAAAGACAGAAGATACCTATTGGCCTTAGTCTTGAATAAAACCAAGGCTATAGTAGGAAAATAGCAAGCCTGGACTTTTTGGAAAAAAAAGCTGCTGGAATAGGAAGCTTTATTTCTATTGTGGTCGTGTCCACTCTACGGATAATAATGAACTCTTTTACTTATATAAAGATCAGGAGAATATGCTTCTCAATGTTAGGACAGTTATGCATAAGTCATGTGCACTTGGCAATCGGACTGATGTATAACCATACTTTTTATTTGTAATTACTTTTCTCTTCAAAATTTTTGTCTCCATTAGACACCGAGTTGTGTCTTTTTTCCAGAACCTTATAGGACAACAATACTGGTGACAACAAAATTTTAAGGCTCTCAAACCCTTGTCACCCATAACACTGATGACAGAAAATCAAGGAGCTTTTATTTAAGAATCTTAAAAATGATGCCATAATATGGGTGACAAGGATCATTAAGCATTTTTTTTCTCGAGAACTTTTTAAAAAATAAACGCGGAGAAATTTTCCCAAATAACCTCAAATGCTAAAAAGAAAATGGCTTTATAGTGGACTTTTCAAAAAAAAAAAAAAAAATCTGTAAGATGGACTATTTTTTTCTTAGCTAAAGTAAATTCCTTTCTTTTTCTCTAATAGAAGTCAGTGATTTCATTTTTATTCTGGCATTTTAACAAGAAAGAAATATATCATTTTATTTCTTCTCTTACCATCAAAATATAAACTTTTTTCTACTGCTAACTAAAATCCAACCAGGACGTTTGCATCATTCATGAGTAAACACTGTGACAATTTCAAATTTTCTGAAGTTAACGTAAATAATTTTAAATGCTTAATATTCATGCAAGGGTTGGTATCCACAAGAAACACAGAAATTAAATGAAAAATGCTAATCAAGTTGAAAGTAAAACCAAATTTAATATTATAAAACCTAACTGAAGACAGCCCAAGGCATAAGTATTAAGCAAGATTCAAAAAAACATTTAAGAGTTGAACATTGCTCACATAAGGATATATAAAAATATATTTCAACTCTTGTTTAAAAACAAGTCAAACCAAATAGAAAGATTATTTTTCACTCTCCTACAAACACAAATCATCCAAATAAAACTCAACTTTCTTTTGTGGAACCCTTCATTGGGTTAAAGATTGTCTGACTTGTAAAAAAGGTGGACATAAGAGGTAACATTGCAGAACGAATAAAGGAAATAAAACTGTTTAATCCACAAGAATGGACAAATAGAATGACACAAGTATGAGAACGTATGTACAAGTAAAAATCCTGAATAAAAAGGTCAAATTACAACTAGACTCTGGGTCTGATTTGTTCATAGTCAACCTGCATACAGAGAAACAGTTGGATAAACCAATCATGCTTAAAAAAAAAAAAAAATGGTTACTGGTACAAAAATTAAATTCAATGGTGGAAGTACTGCCATGTTACATTAAAAGGGACTACTAAAAAATTAAGTGTCCGTGTTAACAAATGACAACAGTTCATAATAGACTTCGTAGCCTCGTAGGAAATGTCCTTTTCTCTTCCTTGCAACCTCTATCCCACAGAAGAGATGTTGCGAGTTTGTCTCTGATGTATCGTTATTTTCATGGAAAGTGTTCGACTGAGCTTCAATCTATGGTCCCCCCTCGCCAAACTTTCACAAGAAACACTCGTCTAGCTGTAAACACTATCAATAATTTCCCCCCACTCTTTATCTGTGCCTAAACCTAAACGTAGATTCCATGAACAAAGCTTCTTTCTTAGAACTGCACGCCTGTGGAATTGTCTTCCGTTTTCCTGCTTTCCAGCTGACTACAATATGGTTGTCTTCAAGTCTAAAGTAAATAAGTTCTTGATGAGCCGTTCCATATAAGTTATCAAATTTACAAAATTTTCATTACTAATGATAACTATATTGTCCAATTTCTACTGTACACTCTTTAACCCTTATCCTTGAGTGGCCTCTTGGCCTTGATAATGTGGTGATGCCTATGTAAAAAAAAAAAAAAAAAAAAAAAACAGTTTATTCGACACAGACTGGAGTTTTAGAAATTTACCACTCAACACTTTTTGACAGAAAATATGTAAAGTCCAAGAAACAAAAAAAAAGGGCCATGCAAAATCCCTGCAGCATCTAGCTCTCTAATAAAAACAAGCAAAAACTTATCAAATGAGGTGCATGCAGCAAATCAAGGAAGATGCTGAATAAAAATAAAGTATATAATTTGAAACAATGTTGAGAAATAATCTAGCTGTGACGAGAACAATTAAAAAGTGAGCAGAAAATAAAAGCATAACAAACATTTTTTATTTTTTATTTTTTAGATTCAAATATTAATAACTACATTTTATTTCAGTATTTAATTTATGTATTTCTGTTGTATTAAATGCTAGCTTTTTTTCTCGTCCATAAATGTTTATCTACCGAGTTGATCTTGTATAATCGATCCATTATATTATCATTTTCAGTCCCCCACTCCTAAATTCTGGCTTCCATCTTATCTCGCAATTACTTATAACTTATAAATTACTTATAACGTCACCAACTAACTTCGGAAGACCCCCCCCCCATCCGCTTTTCTTTTATATCATAAGTTTCTTAAAACGTGACTAGTTAAAGTTCAGAATAAAATCACGCTTTTCTTTTAACGGTTAATTTAAAAAAAAAAAAAAAATCTTCTGAACGCTATTAAAAGTTAAATTCTTCACTAGTTTGCATTTTGGAGACGGAAGTGTTTTTGAGATAAGTGATTTCATTACTAATTCGCACTTTTTATTTTTAGATTCAAATATTAATAACTACATTTTATTTCAGTATTTAATTTATGTATTTCTGTTGTATTACATGCTAGCTTTTTTTCTCGTCCATAAATGTTTATTTATCTACCAAGTTGATTGCAAAAATAGATTACCTAATTGTACTCATTTTTAGTTCGTGAGAGGGGAATCTATCACCATACTTTCCCTTAAACACGTCCGTTGGACTTTTAAGTACAATACTTAATAATTTTTTTTTTTTTTAATGGAGGGTAGAAAACGCATTGTGGATGCGTTATCGGCAGCTCCAGTTACTCTCGCTTCTTCTTATTTGTCCCTCAGTCCTCATTTTTTTAATGAGTGATTTTTCTGACAAAGGGAGAAGAAAAAGCTGTTTTCTAGGTTGGCAGTATTTTGCACGAACAGTTGGCAGAGTTGGTGGAAATTTTCTGTTTCTGTGTCTATCCT
This sequence comes from Euprymna scolopes, assembly GCF_053919585.1. Taxonomy (NCBI): domain Eukaryota; kingdom Metazoa; phylum Mollusca; class Cephalopoda; order Sepiida; family Sepiolidae; genus Euprymna; species Euprymna scolopes. The sequence continues at coordinate 80,973,507 of NC_136482.1, read as the reverse complement.
TGTAGCCATGTCACTAGTAAGGGTGCTGGAGGTAAACGTTTTGTCTGGGCTGACGTTATCTGCCTGATAGTCAGGGACCCGAACCTTGGATTAACCACTAAGGAGGCTGTCCTATCAGCAGGTGCAAAGTACTGGGGCTGCTGTATTGCCATTTGGTGAATGGATTCTGGACCATGCAGTAGCTTCTGGTGGGGCCTCTCGATGCCATACTAGTGGGTAATTGTTACGGCTTTACCTTATCATTAGCTACAAAAAAAAAAAAAAAAAAAATTCTTCGTTTCTTTTTCTCTCTTAGTTTCCCCTCTCTGTCCTGCTCCAAGTAAATCTGACGATCTAGTCCACAAATTCCAAAATTTTATCATGACAAGTTTCAAGAAAAAATACACGATTAAACCCGGTTCTCCAACTTCCAACGTAGACCCCTACTACCATGTCTCCTTCTCCAACATCAGGGGTCTTCGTTCTAACCTTCCAGAGGTTGAAACCCAATTACAGGAGACTAAACCAGACCTTTTATTTTTAAGTGAAACTGGCATTGGACAGGCTATTTCCCTAGAAGAGTTCGCAATTACAGGATACTCTAACTTAACTTCTAAATCTGACCCCCAAGATCGCCATGGGCATGGAATATGTGGCTATATTAAAGATAGCTTTCCATGTGGGAGGGACATCTCCAGGGAAGATCCTAACTCACCCTATATGTGCTTCCGGGTTGCTTTAGCTCACACTACTGCATTTATATTTACTCTCTATCGCCCCCACAACAGCGGAGTTACTATCTTTCAAAGCATATCTGAGAAAATTGACCTAACTGCTTATCCTTCAGCTAACATTCACGTATGTGGAGACTTCAATGTTCACAACGTCGAATGGTTGACCCACTCAAACAAGACCGATGATGAGGGGAGGCTCTGTCATGATTTCTCCATTGCCTATGACCTCACTCAGATTGTTCAGGAACCTACCCGTGTGCCCGACAATGACGGCCAGTATGCGAGCCTACTAGACCTTTTTCTCACAATTTGCCCTGAACTATGTTCAGTTTCTGTTCTGTTGCCTCTTGGATCTTCCGACCACTCTGTTGTATCAATTAAGATAAAAATGAAATGTAATAAGTCCCCAGACGTACCTCTCCATCGTACAGTATATCGATACACTAAGGCTGACTGGGATAGCTTCCGTACATTTATATCTGATCTACCTCTGCATTCCATGTTTAAAAAGGATGTGTCCTCTATAGTATTAGACGTGACTGAATGGTTAATTGTAGGTATTGACCATTTCATACCCTCTAAAAGGTTTCAGCAAAAACCTAACAGCCAGCCATGGTTCTCTCCAGAATGTGCTGCTGCCATTGCGCACAGAAATCACTTTTTCCACTGCTTCAAACGTAATAGATGTATGGAAACTAAAGCCGTTTTCAGGACTGCCAGCAACCATTGTAAGAAAGTAATAAGGAACGCAAGAGAGTTGTATGCTCAATCTGTTGTCCAAAGTAGCTGAGCAGCGGCTTGGTTCCCACCAGTTTTGGCAAATAGCAAACAGAATCCTGAACAGAAGCGTGTGCTCCATCCCAACTATCATCAATGGACCTGAGGTAATCTCGTCAGCATCAGACAAAGCCAAACTCTTTGTCAAGAACTTTGCAGCTAATTCTACCCTTTGCGACCAAGGCCGCCAACCCCCAATATTTCCTCCCCTATCAGAAAACACGCTATGTGATATACGTATATCTGTACGTGATGTTGCCAAGCTTATCAAAAACCTTGATTCCAGTAAAGCAACTGGCCCTGACGGTATTCCAATTATAGTACTAAAAAATCTTCAACCTGAACTAGTGCCCATACTTACAAAACTGTTTAAACGTTGTCTTAAGCTCACAGTATTAATGCCGGTGTCCCTCAGG